>NC_061100.1:102707035-102729535 GCF_015104395.2 Macrobrachium nipponense | reverse complement strand
GCCCTGCTGCAGCTCCAATTTTAATTTCATTAATAGCCTGCACAATATCAGCTTCATTAATATCTATGTCTACTAAATATTCACTATTTTCATCCGTTACTTCTATATCATTATCTTCATTATCAATTCTAGGGGTGAATTCTCTCTTATATCGTTCTGCCAATATGTTGCATATTTCCTTTTTTTCATTCGTTAATCTCCATTCAATTCTTAGAGGGCCTATGTCTATTCTTCTTTTATTCATCTTTTTTGCATATGAATACAATAGTTTGGGGTTTTGCTTGATATTTACTAGGGGGTTTTCTTCCAAATCCTGTTTTTCATTTTCTTTTCATTGTATAATCTTATGTTCTGCATATTCTATCTTACTTTTTAGTTCGATCACTTTACATGCATTTTTTTTTTCTTTAGCAAGACCTTTTTTCCACTTTCTTATTTTCTGGAACAAGATCCTTCTCTCTTGGTATGCTTGACTGATGTTTACTTTTCTTCTTCGGTATATATTTATCCACTATTTTCTCTAATATTTTATATAATATCTCCGTATTTACTTTTATATCATCACTTATGAAAATTTTATCCCAATCTTTGTTTAATTCTTCATTTATTTCTGACCATTTTATATTTTAACTGTAGAAATTGTATTTTCCATATCCTTCCCACTTTTCCATTTCTTGCTTACCTCTGTTTTTCACTTGCTTTGGAATGGACTGTTAATTCTATGACATTATGGTCTGAAATACTCGCATTATAAACTATTATTTCTTTAACATAATTCACATTGTTCACAAATACTAGGTCTAAAGTATTTTCCTTTCTTGTTGGCAGGTTATTTATTTGTTGAACGTTGTATTCTAGTAGCATATCTAATAGCTTTTCGAATTGCCTCTTATCTTCTGCACTACTATTACTCTCTCTTTTTTTTATGTATAAATACAACCACAATCTCCTATTCGTTCTTTCCAGTCTACGAAAGGAAAGTTAAAGTCTCCGGATAGGAGAATAGTCCAGTCCTTGTGATTTCTACGTATATCATCCAATTTTTCTATTATTGTGTCAAACTCATTAGTATTAGGTGGTCTATATATTACTATGTTCTTTATTTTTTCAGATTGAAATTCTACAACTATTAGTTCATATTCTGAGTTACTATATTTCTCATAAATTTTTCCTTGTTTTTTGTCTTTCCCATATATAGCGGTTCCCCCTTGATTCCTATTTTTTCTATCTGATCTATAAGTTTGGAACCCTTTTATTTGATCGTCATTCCCAGTCTCTTGGGAATACCAGGTTTCACTTATATTCATTATATCTATTTTCTTTTCAATTTGGGTTAGTTCTTCTAAGTACTCTATTTTTCTTTTTGAGTTACTCGTAACTAAACCCTGTGCATTCATCACTATGATGGTTTGCGTGTTTTCTCCTTCATTTGATATGGGTAATAATAAAGATTTTCCCATGTCTTTTTCCTGTTCTGGTATGTTGTTCTTTTCTTCATTTCCAGAAATTCTGACATTAAAAAATCCAACTTTTCCATAATATTTGATCTTCCTTCATCAAAATTATTCATTTTGTGTCTGAACCTTCAATTTTCTCCGTATCTGCAATATCCTCTAGCATCGTACATACAGTATTTATCTCTTGAGCTGTATCTTGGGCTGTATCTTGGAGGTGATGCTTGGAAATTCTTTGCTGATATAATGTTACGTTGAATGATTCAATATTGGAACACTGTTCCAGTATATCTTAAACTCTCCATAATGCAGAGGTGTGACTACCTCTTCCTTGTTACTTCCATCTTTCTGCTTTGAGATACCGAGACTGAATATATAACACGAACTCAGGCAGCTCCTGAGTTTAAAGGAACAATGTTTTTTAACGCACACCCCCCACCCCGTCCCATCCCCGCCTTACAGGAGACATTACTAAGTCGCTGACAATATTACCAAACATTCGAGCCATCACGCCTGTATCTCCTCTTTCATCATTCCTAAATTTGATTTGGTACCAATGCACCTTTTTTTCAGCCTAAAGAGAAGGGACGTTATAGGATTAACCTTTGACCTTTGTCGGTTTAAGCAAATATTGATAGGATGAGGTGCTTAGCTCAACACCTTTCCCCATAGATAATGTTGTTCTGACGTTTTTTCTTAATTTAATTCATATTTTTTTCGGTTAACATCGCTGAATTTTGTTGATTGAATGGCCACCTGTATAACTACAGGGCTATATATATTATATATATATATATATATATATATATATATATATATATATATATATATATATGTATATATATGTGTGTGTGTGTGTGTGTTTCTGTGCGTAAATTATGTAAGCGCGTTTGCGGAAGTATAGGGGTATGGCAGTTTATTCCTCAGAATATTAAAATACTTCTTCTATTTTTAACGTAAGAAAAATACTCTCAGAGTTATAAAAGAGAATGCTGTGCAATAAATGTTCGTTTCATTCATATATATGCATATTGCAAAACATTGTTTATGATAGGTTCTATACGAAATATTTTCTATTATTTTTACCACCGTTTAGCAGGAACTCTATTGTTCAGTATTGAATTTTTTTTTTCAAGTCCAACATTCTCTCTCTCTCTCTCTCTCTCTCTCTCTCTCTCTCTCTTTGGCATCTAACTCACCACCGTTTAGCAATAACTTTTTTGTTCATTATTGATTATTTTTTTCCAAGTCCACAATTCTCTCTCTCTCTCTCTCTCTCTCTCTCTCTCTCTCTCTCTCTCTCTCTCTCTTTGGCATCTAACTTACCACCGTTTAGCAATAACTTTTTTGTTCATTATTTATTATTTTTTCCAAGTCCACAATTCTCTCTCTCTCTCTCTCTCTCTCTCTCTCTCTCATCATCTAACCTACCTATCAAGTAATTCAGGTTCTGCGCGGTAGAAAACATAGAATTAAAAAAGAAAAAAATTTACTGTCATTGTGGTCAAAATCTTCCCACCCAAAGTTTAGTTTTACTGAAATTTCCAGGCAGAAGAAGAATAGTTCTATTCATCAGCACGAAGAGATAGGAGCTCAGGTGTAAAAATAAATATATAAATAAAATAAAATAAATTCAAACGCGTATAAAGTTCTCATAAAATCACAACGTAGATTGCTTCCATTCTTTTTTTTTTTTTATTTTTTTTTTTTTGTGGCCGGTGGGGGGGGGGGGGGGGGGGGCGGGGTTACATTGTGTACTAGAACTTTATTCCCCCCTTTACCGTTGGGCAATTTGGGTATTATTTATTTATTTATTTAATATTTTGTGATTCAGGGTCTTCCAAGTGGCTCTTGTTTCAGTAATAATATAATTAAGTATGCTATATGTAATTGCTGTTTTTTCTTGTGAATATGTACTATGTTCTACATAGAATGAAAAAGCAGAAGTAGCCATCTGAAATGCTAACCTAACACCGGATTCTAAATCCAAAATAAACTCGAACGAACAAATCGAGGATTTTGAAGGATATAAAACTGTTTTTAGAATAGGTATGCAGAACTGCAAACATACAAGTAACTTTTAAGCGGAGCTGGACTAGAACTTTGAAAGCAGTTATTACCTTATCTACCGCTTTCCCATTTAGCGAATGTTTATTCCACGCGTTCCAAGTAATTCATGGACACAACAGAGCAGGAAACATTTGGCTTATCTATTCCACTCCAGGAGAGTTAACACTCATTTTTCTTTAAATATAGAAACGTAAAAGCGCTCATGCAACACTATAGATCGTACTCCGCTATGTTGTTCGATAAATGCAAGCCAATGCTTTACTTATTTACGCAAGGAAAATATTGTTGTACGTTTGCAGAGTTATCTGTTTTCTTAAGAATCGAAAGTAACGTCTGGTCATTCATAACGACTATAGTAGATTCACATCCCCCGTGCATCTGATGTCTAGGCCAGTCCCTTACGACGCTCCTGATTGGCTGTTGATTAGCCAGTCACAGGGCTAGAAACTCTCAGTCTCTCGCGAGAGAGTTCACGTAGGCCGGATATATGTTCCACCTCTCCTGAGGGATACGTCTTTCAAAAGCATCCCTCAGGAGAGGTGGAACATACATCCTGCCAATGTGAACTCTCTCGAGAGACTGAGTTTCCAGCCAAGTGATTGGCTTATCAACAGCCAATCAGGAGCGTCGTAAGGGACTGGTCTAGACATCAGATGCACGAGTGATGTGAATCTACTCTAGGTAAGAAGGTGTTCAGAATGTTTTTTTAATAATTTATACACTTTTATATAATGAATAATTGAGAGCTCTCTTACAGATTCATTTACACTTGCCTTAAGAATGACAGTTGGAGGCAAAGATAAATGACAAAAAGAGAAATTTATTGAGTTCATGCTACTGTACCAAAAACAATATATAGTAACCGAATATCTGCATAAATGGTGCCATCTGAGGACTCTCTCTCTCTCTCTTCAATAGTGTCATTAAAAATTCATAACTATGAATTTTTTTTTTCGAAGTTTCAACCTGTTTGCGGATCACATCAAAGATGATATATGGGAAACACACAAGATCTCTCTCTCTCCCCAGAAACCTTCTTCCCTCACTCTCTCTCTCTCTCTCTCTCTCTCTCCTCTCTCTCTCCCTCCCTCTCCTTTCCAGAAAAATTACTTCTTATCTGGGGTGTTCTCCAAGAAAACATTTCCTCCTCTCTCTCTTCTCCTTCTATCTCTCTCTCTCTCTCTCTCTCTCTCCAGATGCATTTTCTCTCTTCCTCAGAAATATTCCTTCTCTCTCTCTCTCTTTCTCTCTCTCTCTCCAGAAACATTCTTCCCTCTCTCTCTCTCTCTCCTCTCCTCTCTCTCTCTCTCTCTACAGAAACTTTCTTCCCTCTCTCTCTCTCTCTCTCTCTCTCTCTCTCTCTCTCTCTCTCCAGAAACATTCGTCTCTCTGTCTCTCCAGAAGCATTCTTCGCTCTCTCTCTCTCTCTCTCTCTCTCAGAAATATTCCTTCTCTCTCTCTCTCTCTCTCTCTCTCTCTCTCTCTCTCTCTCTCTCTCTCTAGAAACATTCTTCCCTCACTCTCTCTCTCTCTCTCTCTCTCTCTCTACATTTCGTTCCCTACAATCTCGTCTCTCTCTCTCTCTCTCTCTCTAGAAACATTCTTCCCTCACTCTCTCTCTCTCCAGAAACATTCTTCTCTTTGTCTCTCCCCTACTTTCAAAAGTGGATCAAGACTAGAGGCAAGTAATTATAGGCCTATGAGTCTAACATCACATATTATGAAAGTGTATGAAAGGGTAATGAAGAAAAATATTATGAAACATATAATAAAAAATAATTTGTTTAATATAGGACAACATGGTTTCGTACCCGGAAAAAGTACACAAACCCGACTGTTAGTCCACCGCGAGAACATATTCAAAAATATGAAAAGCGGAATTGAAACAGTTCTGGTTTATCTAGACTTTGCAAAAGCTTTTGACAAGGTAGACCATAATATATTAGCGAAGAGAATTAGAAAACACAATATCGTGGATAAAGTAGGGAGATGGTTAAAAGAATTTTTACACAATAGAAAACAGATAGTTATTGCAAACGATGAGAAATTGGATGAGGCTAAGGTAATATCCGGTGTGCCACAAGGTACGTTGGTAGCTGCATTACTGTTTGTTATTATGATTGCAGACATAGAGAGTAATGTTAAGGACTCGGTAGTGAGTAGTTTTGCCAATGACACAAGAATAAGTAGAGAAATTAATTGTGATGAAGATAGGAACGCGCTACAAAGAGACCTTAAATAAGTATATGATTGGGCAGAGGTAAATAGGATGGTATTTAACTCTGATAAATTTGAATTAATAAATTATGGAGACAGAGAAGGAAACCTATATGCATATAGGGGACCTAATAATGAGACAATCACAAATAAGGAAGCAGTTAAAGACCTTGGTGTGATGATGAATAGGAACATGTTATGCAATGATCAAATAGCAATTCTATTGGCAAAATGTAAAGCAAAAATGGGAATGTTGTTACGGCACTTCAAAACAAGAAAAGCTGAACACATGATCATGCTTTATAAAACATATGTTCATAGTCCACTTGAATATTCCAATATGATATGGTACCCACACTATCAAAAGAAAATTGCACAAATAGAGAGTGTACAAAGGTCCTTTACAGCTAGAATAGAAGAAGTTAAGGATCTTGACTACTTGGAAAGACTACAATACTTAAAATTATATAGTCTAGAAAGGAGAAGAGAACGCTACATGATAATTCAGGCATGGAAACAGATAGAAGGAATAGCCAAAAACATCATGGAGCTAAAAATATCAGAAAGAGCAAGCAGAGGTAGATTAATAGTGCCCAAAACTATACCAGGAAAAATAAGGAAAGCACACAGGACATTAATCCACTACGCACCAGCATCGACAATGCAGCGTCGATTCAATACGTTGCCAGCTCATCTGAGGAATATATCAGGAGTGAGCATAGATGTGTTTAAGAATAAGCTCGACAAATATTTAAGCTGCATCCCAGACCATCCAAGATTGGAAGATGTAAAATATACCAGAAGATGTACTGGCAACTCTCTGGTAGATATTAGAGGTGCCTCACACTGAGGGACCTGGGGCAAACCGAATAAGATGTAAGGTCTGTAAGGTAAGAAGCATTCATCGCTCTCTCTCTCAGAAATATTCCTTCTCTCTCTCTCTCTCTCTCTCTCTCTCTCTGTCTCCAGAACCATTCTTCGTTCTCTCTCTCTCTCTCTCTCTCTCCAGAAACATTCTTTTCCTTGTCTCTCCAGAGGCATTTTTCGCTCTCTCTCTATCAAGAAAGATAGGAATAATACAATATTGAGAAATAATTTTAAAGAGAAAAAGAAGGAAGTAAAAATTGAAATGGATAACAGTATGAAACAACACTACAGGAACGAACTTAAAAGTAATAAGAATAACTTACGTACTTCCTGGAAAATAGTGCGCTCAATTCTGCCCAATAATACTAACAAAGAATCTCAAATAGAAAATGAAGATTTAACTGACAAGGCAGAGAAATTTAATGAGTGTTTTGCGAATGTAGGAAGAAGACATATGAAAGAACGCAAGAAGAACTGGCCAGGAATGATAGAAGAGCATAAACCGATGAAATGAATACATTCCCAAACAATCAGTTATATTCTTTTAAACCGTCACCTGTTGACTGTGATACTGTCATTCTAGTCATTAGTTCTCTCAAAGAGTCAAATGCGTACGGATCCGATGGCATACCGCTCCGTTTTATAAAAGACACTCTATATATAATTTTATTTTACATTACTATAATTATTAATACATCTATCGTAACTAATATCTACCCAGAAACGTGGAAAAATCCCCATGTTGGGATTTTCCCATTGCTATCTTAAGGGCGGAACCATCTCCAGGGATCAGCCCATCGGAATCCAGGGGGGGCTGGTTTTTGGGATGGGACTCCTGGCTTTTGTCCGGAAGCCCACCAATATGTTTGGAGTGGGGAGTCTGTCCCCATTAGTGGAGGTAGAACTCCCAGCAGGCAGATTGGCTTATACTTGGGCCACTGCAAGCATATTGGTGCTATCCCGAAAGGGTAGGGTATGGGGCAGACCGTTGGGAAGCAACTTCTACGTGTGCCATTGGTGGAGAATGTCGGACCCTGTCTAGTCCACGATACCTTGTTGGTCTTCCCAAGCAGTTGTTGTGTGTGTGTGTGTGTGTATATATTCCCCCCCCCCTTTTTTTTCCTTCAAACTAACATGGATAATATGTCTAGTACATTGTCCCCTGGATCCCCCGACTCTTTGGCACCGTTGACAACTTAGGAGGCTTGGATAAGGACCTCCCTTGCCATCCCCAACCTCTCCAATGAAAACTCAAAGATTCTTTGATTGTTACTACAAGCCCTTATGTAGTTCAGAACAGAGGAAAGAATAGCAGATTTAATAATAGAAATAAGAATGCTAATCCTGATATTGGAATTTTACTTGGATCTCAAGAACCTGAGACTTATAATAAATACCTTTCTCTTGATCTCGACAAAAGCATAAAACAAGAACTGAATATATTTGATTGTCCATAGAGATATTGTAAAATGCATTGGCAGAGAACCAAAGATAGCCTCTCAAGGTGAAGGAAGCTTGCTTGTGGAAGTTTCATCACCAGATGAAAGTAGAAAAATTACTGTCTATTAGTGCTGTAGAAGGAAGCACAGCAAAATGCACTCCTCACAAAACAATGAATCAGTCTAAAGGAGTAGTGTATAGTAACTGAACCTCCTACATTATTCTGAGGACACTCTCCTAAAAGAATTTGTGATCAAAGGTGGTTTGACGTGAGACGAATCAAGAAAAAAGTATTGGGAATATTACATCCAACACCTACTTTGATACTCACCTTTGATTGTTTGAGACTCCCTAAATTTCTAAAAGCTGCATGGCTTCACCTGCCAGTTAGACAGTATATTCCCGCTCCCAGAAGATGTTTCCATTGCCAAATGTTTGGCCATTTGATAACAACATGTAGGAAAAAAGAAAGAATGAAGAACCAGCCATATGCTTTAACTGTGGCAGAAAAGAGCATGGGAATTGTGAACTTACTCCATGCTGCCCTAATTGTGGGGAGACCATAATGCAGCACATAAATCATGTATCAAGTATCTCATTGAAAAAGAAACACTTTGTATCAAGACTCAAGAGCGCATTACCTTTAAAGAAGCAAGACAAAAGACTTTGCAGAAATTCAACACCCAGAAGTCATTTGTAGATGCAGTAAAAGTAAATGAGGAAAGACAAAAGAAATTGAATCTCAAAAAGTGTAATGAAGATAAAGAAGAAAAAATGGATGCTGGGAAAATTGTCAACAAGAGGACTTTAAGTGAAGAGTCTGTAACAATGCCTGAATCAAAAGTCAAGCACCTTGAGAAAGGAGATACATCCGTAGAAAAAGTGATTCAAAACAAAAAATGAGTAAACCTTCACCATCCTGTGGTTCAGCTGACCTCATAGAACATCGGAATTAATGGAAAATAATGAGTCATATCCCACTATCTTATCATACAATACAGCAGCAACAAATGTATAACCTAAGGCAAACAAAATGTTAAACTCAGTTCAGCTTGGTTTAGACAATAAAATTAGACTAGCTGAAAATGATAAACCAGATACTGCAAGGGTCGAAGATGATACTAAAGATACTGCTGTTTCAAATACCATCATAAGTGATCACTTTGGTACATTCAAACTGACCCTCTAAATACTCCTTCGACATCTGGAACTGTACCAAAAGTCCGTCACAAAACTCAGATGTCATCTTCGAAGAAAAAACATAACAAAACGATCTTGGACAGGGGATCATCCTCTAGAAAATAGGTACTTTCTCTGCTATACTACAATGGAACTGCCAGGGACTTCGCGGCCAAATATGAAAGAGCTACTATGTTTGATTAATACTTATAATCCAGTAGTCTGCTAGCACTACAAGAGACTATGCTAAGCAACAACAAAATGCCTTACTCTAAAGAGTTTTTTGCATTCCACTCCCAATTCCCTATCAGGGAAATTCGGGTGGAAGTGCTCTTCTTGTAAGACGAGATATTGCTCACTGTCTCAAAAATACAGTTGCAAACTCAATTACAAGCTGTAGCTGTCAAAATCCACTTAAAAAAAACGTACACATTTGTTCATTGTATCTCCCTTACCTAATAACCCAGAATACTTGGAGCGACAGTCTAACTCACTTTGTATGAACAGCTACCCGAACCATTTCTGATATTGGGAGACTTTAATGGTCGACATGAACTTTGGGGTGACATTTTAACAAATCAAAGAGGAAACCTTATCTTATCATCAATAGAAAATTCAGATATGGACCCTTTTGAATACTGAAAAACCCACCCATTTTCACATTCAGACTGGTGCATTTTCATGTATTGACTTATCTATCACCAGTTCTGTACATTCATTGACTTCAACTGGGAGGTGTTGGCAGATCTATATGGCAGTGATCATTTTCCTTCCAATTGTCATCAGAACTGAGAAATATGAAGCCAGTATACAGAACTGCCTAGGTGGTGTACCATAAAGCAAATTGGCCCCTTTTCGAGGAACTCAGTTATACTGAACTAGATGCAAAAGATATGCCAACAATAGAAGAAGCAGTGTTCTATTTAACAATGATTTTTATGTTTGCAGCAGAAAAGGCAATCCCAAAAACCAGTGGAAAATTGCATCGGAAGCCTGTTCCATGGTGGAATGTTCAATGCAAAATAAGACATAAAGCCATGAGAGCAGCTTTTACTAGTACAGAAGACATCGCTGTGAATGCTACTTGATCTCCTTTAAAAAGGCTCGAGCCAAATTCAGATGGCAAATAAAAACATGCGAGACGAGAATCATGGGCACTTTTTATATCAACAATTACCTGGAAAACACCTATGACCAAGATCTGGACAGTTATTAAGAAAATAGCAGGAAAGTACAATCCTAGTCCCCTTCCAGTTTTAAAAGTCAACGGTGACTTTATAACAGACTCAAAGGCTGTAAGCAATGTTTTTGCAGAACATTTTGCAATGATATCAAGTAGGGATGAAAATTCTCCATTCTACAGGAGAGTGTTAGCAGAGTCTGAAACACTTGATTTTACCTCTTTTAAATCTGAATCATATAATAAGCCTTTTACCATGGAGGAATTTTTATTTGCTCTTGGTAACAGTAAAAACACTGCACTGGACCTGATGAAATTTTATATGAAATGATCAAGAATACTTCAAAGGAAACTAAATTTTTTATTTTAAGTATTATTAACAGAATTTTTAAGGAGAGTGGTTACCCTAGTGTTTGGGAAATAGCAACAGTTTTACCCTTTGTCAAGCCAGGGAAGATTCATCTGTCCCTACAGCTATAGACCAATAGCTTTAACTTCCTGTTTTTGTAAACTTATGGAAAAATGGTAAATGTTAGGTGGTATGGTTTTTAGAATCAAAGAAGATTATATCATCATCTCAGTGTGGCTTTCGCCGTATGCATTCTTGCACAGATGTATTGATACGTTTGGAGAATGCAATTTGCCAGGCATTTGCTTCCAAGCAGCATTATGTGGCGGTCTTCTTTGACCTAGAAAAGGCTTATGATACTACCTGGAGGCATGGAATTATGAAAGTCTTGCATGAAATTGGTCTGCGTGGAGAACTAACCACTTTTTATTAAAGTCTTTTTAAAAAACCGTTATTTTAAAGTCAGAGTAGGTAGTACTCTGGCTGGTCTAATTTTGAAAGAACAAGAGGAAGAGTACCACAGGAAGTGTGTTAAGTGTCACTCTGTTTGCCTTAGCCATAATGGGATAGCCTCAAAAATTCCAAAGATGTAATGTCAACATGTTCGTTGATGATTTATCTATTTCGTGTGCTGCATCTAAAATGTCTGTTGCAGAGCGAAAACTCCAGTTGGTAATAAATAAAGTTAATAGTTGGGCAGCTGAGCATGGTTTTAAATTTTCCTCTGCCAAAACAGTTGTTATGCATTTTTGCCGTATCAGAGGGGTTCATCCAGACCCAGATCTGTTTTTAAATGGACAGAGACTCGCATGCGTACAGGAAACAATGTTTTTAGGCCTCATCTTTGACAGCAGGTTGACATGGGAAGCTCATCTCAGGAGCCTCAAAGTCAAATGCATGAAGGCCTTAGATGTTTTAAAAGTCTTAGGTCATACAAATTGGGGGCTCTGATAGAAAGCACTTGTTACATGTTTATAAAGCATAGTTGCTTCAAAATTGGCATATGGGTCAGAAATCTACTCATCAGTACGACAAGGAGATTAGATACTTTGAATGCAGTTCATCATGGGGGAATTAGAATTGCAACAGTAGCCTTTAGATCCTCTCCAATATCTAGTTTATTAGTGGATGCAGGTGAACTGCCCTTAGATTTGATAAGAAAATTTACCCTGTTGAAATATTGGTACCGCATACAGAGAATTCCTGAGTCCTTAGCTTACAATACGGTTTTTAAAGGCAATTTTTGTATTTATGAAAAATATCCTTCATATCCAAAGCCTTTTGGATACAGGGTAAAATGTGCATTAGAGGAGCTCAATGTAATAAAAGGAAAAGTAATTCCAGCAAAATTTTCAAGATTCCCTCCATGGAAGTTGCCCTCTTGTGAATATGTAAATGGTTTTCTGGTTGCAAGGCAGACTGTTCAGGTGATATTCTTAAGCAGAAATTCCTTTGCCATGCTGAAAAACATAACAACTCAAGGCAATTCTTTACCGATGGCTCCAAATCCAGTGCAGGCGTTGGGTTTGGAGTGGTATACCCTGACAGTAGTGTTAGTGGTGCATTACCAAGTTGTGCTTTCTATTTTTTACTGCTGAACTTTTTAGCATTTTAACACCGCCCTAAAGAAAATTGTAACTTTAGAAGGAGATAATTTACCATTTTTAGTGAGTTCCAAGAGTGCCTTGGAAGCTTTGGCCATCTTTTAATCCAGTACACCCTGTGGTACTGGAAACAGAGTGGTTGTTTTTATTAAAACAAAAACAGAAGGCAGTTAAAACCTCTGCTGGGTTCCTTCACATGTTGGTATTGTTGGAAATGAACGAGCTGATGAATTGGCTAAGTTAGGTACATCAAAAAATCCAGGAAGTATAGCAATTCCCTGTTCAGACTACATTCCTGAAATTAAAAAGACTGTAGAATCAGTTTGGCAATTTCTATTGGACAATAGAGAGTAATAATAAAATGAGAGAACTCACTGATGAATCAACCCTGGCTTTATATGTTAGAAGACCGTCGGAAAGAGACTGCATTATGTAGGTTACGGATCGGCCACACACGGATTACTCATGGGTTTTTAATGAACAATGACCCTGAACCATTTTGTGAGGATTGTCTTGTTCCCCTCACAGTAAAACATTTAATAGTAGAATGCCCCAGCTTAATATCAGCAGGAACCGTCATTTTAACGTAGTTGGAAGAATGGATCTTAAACTGGATGCCATTATAGGCAGAGATTTTAATGAGGATAAGCTTTTTAGTTACCTTCGAGAAGCAGGTCTTCTTGAAAAAATTTAGGTTAGTTTGGTCAAGATGTTTGAGTTTGTATATGTGTTAGTATGTGTCAGTGTATATCATTTGCTTTTAAGTCTTTTTAGATCAGGAAATTTTTATGTACATAAAATTTACCTCCAATTGATAGATCTATTTACCATATATATGAAATGTTTTTAGTACTTTTAATATCTATTTATTTTGACAGAAACCTCTGTAGAATTTGGAAGTTTGGCGGGGTGCCTATGTTGCTTGTAGTTTTTGTTTACAATTAATTTGAAATAGGTGTGTAGGTGAGTATAGGTATTTCGTGTGTGGGTTTTTTGGGTTCTCTGTAGTTCTCTGACAGATTTTATATAAAATATATATAGCATTTTAATTGAATTTTTCCTTTGCAATTCCTTTTAATGATACGGCGTCAATAACCTCGTCGTTGCGACGCCAGTAAGAATTAATAAATCAATCAATCAATCTCTCTCCAAATACATTTGCCCGCTCTCTCTCTCTCTCTCTCTCTCTCTCTCTCTCTCTCAAAAGAAATCGATGCTACTATGTCTCTCCAGAAACATTCTTCTCTCTCTTCTCTCTCTCTCTCTCTATCTCTCTCTCTCTCTCTCCAGAAACATTCTTCCCTCACTCTCTCTCTCTATCTCTCTCTCTCCAGAAACATTCTTCTCTCTGTCTCTCCAGAAACATTCTTCTCTCTCTCTCTCTCTCTCTCTCTCTCTCTCTCTCTCTCTCTCTCCAGAAACATTCTTCTCTCTGTCACTCCAGAAACATTCTTCTCTCTCTCTCTCTCTCTCCAGAAACATTCTTCTCTCTCTCTCTCTCTCTCTCTCTCTCTCTCAGAAAACATTCTTCGCTCTCTCTCTCTCTCTCTCTCTCTCTCCAAATACATTTGCTCTCTCTCTCAGAAATATTCCTTCTCTCTCTCTCTCTCTGTCTCTCTCTCTCTCTCTCTCTCTCACTGAGCATCAACACTTACACATGGAGTTAACGGCCTTGCTAATATATGCGTCTATGCGTCATAGTTCGTCTAAGCAACGTAACAAGCGAACACCTGAAATTTACATGGAAATTAAAGGTGGAGCCATTAAATGAAACGCTTGGAATAGCGGGGATAGCTCGCGTCTCGTCGAGACGAAACAAATGCCTTTTCTATATGTAATCGCTTGCTGGATGTTCCAGGCACAATTGGAGTTTTGGTGGCACTGCTAGCTGCTTTCACGTATCTATCTATCCATCTATCTATCTATCTATCTATCTATCTCTATCTATCGATCTATCTATCTATCTATCTATCTATCTATCTATCTATCTATCTATTTTTTCTATCTATCTATCTATCATATCTTATATATATATATATATATATATATATATATATATATATATATATATATATATATATATATATATGCATGTATGTATGTTTACATATGTGTGTACGTTTGTCTCTGTGTGGAATTCAATAAACCCTTTTAAACACAGGGACCAAAATACTAGACATCTACATAAAGTGCTCAATCACACGTATACGTTCCTTATTCAAAAGCTAGATGCCGAGTAATTTAATGAAGCCTGTTAAAAACATTACCTTCAAGAGAATTCTTTCAACATAAACCATAACGTGTAACGGTAATGTATTCGTAAGGATCGTAATTCTTCGAGGATATAGCTCCCTCATACTTATGCTTCGTACAGTCAGGTCTGCTGCTGACTGTTACATTATGTTGCAGTATTAGAGACGGACCGTTATAGCTGCATACAGATATCCCTTGTCTATTAGGTTATGGAGGAGTAATGATAGTAGTTTATATTTGACAACGTCTTCAAAGGTTGTGTAAGAGAGAGAGAGAGAGAGAGAGATTGATGGAAGAATGAATGGGAGTGGTTAAATGGCGGTTGGAAACATGTCTGTTGTTGCGCTCTGTAGAATGTCAGTGGAAGTCTGTTACGAGTGTCTTAAGAAGCAAGGCAGTTAGTGAATTCACAGAGTTGGTTTGGCAGCATTTATCCGTTGGTTGTTAGTTGATTTTGTGGTATTTGATTGGTTTTGTCATTGTAAGGTTGTTGTGTGTGTGTCTGTCTGGTTTTGGTGAAGTTGAAGAGGTTGGGAGTGCATTTTCGGTGTCTGTGAGTGGTGGTTGGGGCAGTGTTGGTTTTGGCGGGTTGTTGTACTTCTGTAAGTCGTGTGGTTGTCGTGTTCTTTCGGGCTGTTGGTGTTCTTCGTCTGCAGTTGTTTGTCGGGTTGTAGAGTTGTTGTGGGTTTGTGGGTCTTGGTTGGTTGGTGTGTGGTTGGTTATCGGTGGTGGATATGTCACGGCTAGCCTATTGCCTATCCAGCGGACAGCACAGCCTAGCCTATCTGGAGCCAGAGGTGAGTACCTATTTGTGTTTTGTGTGTTCGGTATTTCATTGAACCAATTGTCCTGCAGGTTAAAGGTAACGTAAAGGGGAAAGTGTGAGTGTGGGAAATTTTGTTAGCTGGTACGATTAACGTGACTGTGGGGAGTTTGCTTGCTTTTATTACTTAGCTTTTGATTCCGCCACAGTAATTTTTGGCGCCCGAACAGGGACTGCTGGTGTGGCAGCTGCAGGACTATTGGCCTAGGCTAGTGTGTATGAGTGGTGAGAAAGTTTGGGATGGAAGGACTGAGTGAGGTGGAGAGGCTGAAGGAGGAGTTGAGGTTGGAGAGGGAAGTATAAGGACAATTGGAAGTGGAGAATGAGAGGTTAAGGGTAGAGCGTGAGGAGCTGAAGAGCGAGTTAGAGGAAATGAGAGGAATGCTAAGGCGTGCAAAAGTGGAAATGAAAGAAGTGAAGAGAGAATGGTTGAGAAAATGGACAAAAAGTTCTTAGTGATGATGAATGCAGTGCAGATGATGAAGGGGTTCATGGGAGAGGGAGCAGTAGGAGGTAGCCCTACTGGGTCTTGTGATAGGCCAGAAGTGGTCAAGACAGTGGAAGAGCGAGTGGATGAGACTACGAGTGACAAAGGTGACTTGGTTGTGATAGGTAAGGGAAAGAAGGGAAAGAGACAGGATAAGGATAAACCTGAGGACAAGAATAAGAAGGGAGCTGAGGAAAACATGAAGACTAAGGGAAAGAAGGCTAGTAAGGATGACGGACAGGATGAGACTAGGGCTGAATACATTGGGGAAAGGGCTGAGAGTGATTTAGATGGTGGTGAGTTGAAACAGGTGGGTAGAAAGAAGGGTAAGAAAAGTGTATTCAGGAGCATGGATGTTAGTATGGAAGTTGATTCGCTGTATTCGGACGAGGTTAAGATGGATCAGAATGGAAGTAGTGAAAGTGAGAGTGAGAGTGAGCGGGAAGTACGAAAGGCTGTATATATGAGAGAGATACCTGGATGTGCACAATACGAGGAATATGGTAGTAGGGACATAGGGGATTCTTTTAAGGAATATGAGATGTATTGTGAGGCAAATTATGGGGGTAACAAGAGATTCTCGGCAGGAGAGTTGGGTAGCTTTTTGACAGGATTTTTGTTGATTATGTATGGGGTAATGATGAGTGTGGGGAATGTGCCTTATGAGAGTGTGAAAGCCAGGATTGTGGAACAGGCGAAGAGGATAAGGAGTAGTGTTAGATATAGGAGAAAACATGGTTTTGATGAGGTAAGAATGAATGTTGGTGAGTCGTTGTCGATGTATGTGTGTAGGTTGGAAACATTAACCAGGAAAAAGTTTGGGGTTGAAGGGATAAATGAGTCTAAAGAGTTAGTGAGGAAGTTGTTGGCGACTGTGCCTGAGAGTGTGTATGAGTTTGTAAATCTGAAATGTAAGGAGAAAATGCAATGGATGAATGAAAGGTTGACATGGAACGACATTTTGGAAATAGTAGAGGATTATGAGTTGGTTAGGTGTGTGAAAGCGAGTAGAAGTGTTAGTGTTAGGACTGAAGTAGCTGATGTTATACCAGAGTTTCAGAGCTATAGGGAGGCAGTTTTGGAAGGGCCAAGGTGAATGGCAGAGTGAGTTGTTGATAGGAGGGTTAGAGCCAGTGACGTAAGCATGGTTACCCCTAAGAAAGATCGGAGTGGAAGTGTTGGAAGAGTAGGGTCGGTTAGTCGTGAACGAGAGCAGCAGTGTTGCAGATGTGGAAAGCTAGGGCACAGGAAGAATGAATGTCGGTGGGCATTGGGAGCGTGCTTCGGGTGTGGGCAAACCGGGCATTTAGTGAGGGAATGTAAGAAAGATAGGGATATTAAATGTTACAGGTGTGGGCAAGTAGGGCATATAGGTTTGCGGTAATTGCGGGAAGAATGGGTATTATGCTAGGATGTATAAAGAACAGCGGGCAAAATGTGTTGAATGTGGAATGGAAGGTCACGTGGTGAGTGTGTGTAGGCAAAGGAGGATGAGTCAGGCTGGAAATTCGGGAAACTAGGTGTTAAGAGGATTCAGTGGGGTGGGTCCTCTAGTATGCGACAGTATGTTTGGGAGAATGCGATTAGTGAGTGGTTGAGGGTGAGTAAATGTGGGCCGAGCATCAGTGAGCAAATGGGTCTGGGAGATCGGCAGCTGGTGTTGGTTGAGTATGGAAGAAAGTGGAAGAAGGTAAGGAAAAGGAAAGAAAGGGAGAAACATGAATTGCATGATAAGGGGGTTGGTGGTAGGGTGCAAACGGTTGATAAAGCGTGTGCCACGGATGACTTTGAGGGAATGAATGATACTTGTAGTGTATGTGGGTTTGAGTTGACGGGAACAAATAAGACTTCAGTGAGAAGGAAACTGAGTAGTAAGGAGGTAGTTGATGAGATGGATAAGTCTTCGCGAGACTATGACAGAAGTATGGATGAACTGAGTGGTTTGGTGGCCGAAATAGGGGAGATGTTGGAACCAGAGTTAGAAGACATCGGTGAAGTAGTGAATGGAATTTGGGAGGATGGTAGTGAGGGAGATAATGGGAGTTTGGTGAAAGTGGTTTGGAAGAAGTGAATGGCAATGTAACTGAAAGAGTGTATGATGGTTCTCAAACAAGATCCAGGGGGCCTGCCTCTGAGCATCCTTGGGTGTTGCAAAAGGCATTTTAGTGTGAATGTTGTGAGTGTAAGGAGACGTTGTCAAATGTGATGGGGGAGGTAATATGGAGTAATGATAGTAGTTTATATTTGACAATGTCTCCAAAGGTTGTGTGAGAGAGAAAGAGAGAGAGAGATTGGTGGAAGAATGAATGGGAGTGGTTAAATGGCGGTTGGAAACATGTCTGTTGTTGCACTCTGTAGAATGTCAGTGGAAGTCTGTTACGAGTGTCGTAAGAAGCAAGGCAGTTAGTGAATTCACAGAGTTGGTTTGGCAGCATTTATCCGTTGGTTGTTAGTTGATTTTGTGGTATTTGATTGATTTTGGCGTTGTAAGGTTGTTGTGCATGTGTCTGTCTGGTTTTGGTGAAGTTGAAGAGGTTGGGAGTGCGTTTTCGGTGTCTGTGAGTGGTGGTTGGGGCAGTGTTGGTTTTGGCGGGTTGTTGTGCTTCTGTAAGTCTTGTGGTTGTCGTGTTCTTTCGGGCTGTTGGTGTTCTTCGTCTGCAGTTGTTTGTCGGGTTGTAGAGTTGATGTGGGTTTGTGGGTCTCGGTTGGTTGGTGTGTGGTTGGTTATCGGCGGTGGATGTGTCAGGGCTAGCTTAGAGCCTATCCAGCGGACAGCACAGCCTAGCCTATCTGGAGCCAGAGGTGAGTACCTATTTGTGTTTTGTGTGTTCGGTATTTCATTGATCCAATTGTCCTGCAGGTTAAAGGTAACGTAAAGGGGAAAGTGTGAGTGTGGGAAATTTTGTAGGCTAATACGATTAACGTGACTGTGGGGAGTTCGCTAGCTTTTATTACTTAGCTTTTGATCCGCGAAGTAGTGTATGATGCTAAAAAAGCAAAACAGACCCCCCCTCCCCCCAACCCCCACCAACACTTGAGGGCTCATCTGTATTCAAACGACCGATGGAGGCTGTCAGCTGTTAAAGAATGGAAGTGGTTGGACCTGGAACTTATCATGCTCTTCCAGTTTCTGAGAACAGTAGCTCCCAGGTTCGTATTTCAAACGTGGAGAATTGTTTTATCTCCTTTACGATTCTCACTCTATAGTATTCGGACCAATAGGATGCATAGTGAGAAAATCCTATGAGGCTTCCTGGAATGCCGCGTCCTGACCTAATCAGATCTTCCTAACCTAAAACTTAGGGTGCCGTGCCCTTATATGGCATGACCGGAGGGTTTCGTCACCCCTGACCCGTCCCCATCCCCAACCAAGTAATGCTGAATATCCTTGTCTCACTGCTCTGCATACTACCCGGGCAATCTTGTGGGTAACGAGATGTCGCTTTCTATACAGTGATTAGTATTCAATTAGGAGTAAAATAATTACATTCTTTTATAATTTATTATTCCCAACAAAATTCATTGTGTATTTATGTCCATCGGTACAAAATATTTCCAGAGCCCTTTTCGTCGTCACCTGTCTTTACTTTATGACAACCTCAGAAATTCCAGCACTAACTTCGCAGTTCCAGAGGTCCTTTATTCCTCAAACTGCTGGACTGGAACAATCTCCCTGGTTATGCCGTGCAATTGCAACTTCAAAAGCTCAAACGAAGATGCTGTACATTAACCATAGAACAATTCGCCTTGTATTTTGATACTTTAATTACATATTTATATATTTATTTATTATTATTTTCTTTTCTAATAACTGATTGTTTTTCTGTATTTCCTGTTGCCTTCTGTAACGTCTTTCAAACGAACACCCTAATATTCTTTGGAAGCTTGAATTTCAAGTCAGTGGCCCCACCCTTGAGCTTATTCCATATGAATGGGGTTCGTCTTCTGGTTAATAATAATAATAATAATAATAATAATAATAATAATAATAATAATAATAATAATAATAATAATAATAATAATAGGGTATCTATTTCCATGGTAAAGGAGCATCATGGGAAATAGATACCCTAATCCAGACTGTAAAGGATTCTATCTGGGGACATTAGGATGGAGTTTGGAATAGAAAAATGCGCATTAGTCAACATACAAAGGGCAAAGTAACGAGAACTGAGGGATAAAGCTACCAGGTGGGGATCAACATCAAACACATATATGAGAGAGGATACAAATACCTGGGAATAACGGAAGGAGGGGATATAAAACACCAAGAGATGAAGGACACGATCAGGGACAAAGAATATATGCAGAGACTCAGGCGATACTCAAGTCAAAACTCAACGCCCGGACAAATATGATAAAAGCCATAACACATGGGCAGTGCCAGTAATCAGATACAGCGCAGGAATAGTGGAATGGACGAAGGCAGAACTCCGCAGCATACGTAGATCAGAAAACAAGGAAACATATGACAATACACAAAGCACTACACCCAAGAGCAAATAAGGACAGACTATATACATAACAAGGAAGGAAGGAGGGAGAGGACTACTAAGTATAGAGGACTGCGTCAACATCGAGAACAGAGCACTGGGGCAATATCTGAAAACCAGTGAAGACGAGTGGCTAAAGAGTGACATGGGAAGAAGGACTAATAAAAGTAGACGAAGACCCAGAAATATACAGAGAACAGGAGAATGACAGACAGAACAGAGGACTGCACAACAAACCAATGCATGGACAATACATGAGACAGACTAAAGAACTAGCCAGCGATGACACATGGCAATGGCTACAGAGGGGAGAGCTAAAGAAGGAAACTGAAGGAATGATAACAGCGCACAAGATCAGGCGCTAAGAACCAGATATGTTCAAAGAACGATAGACGGAAATAACATCTCTCACATATGTAGGAAGAGCAATACGAAAAATGAAACCATAAACCACATAGCAAGCGAATGCCTGGCACTTGCATAGAACCAGTACAAAAAGAGGCATGATTCAGTGGCAAAAGCCCTCCACTGGGGCCTGTGCAAGAAACATCAGCTACCTTGCAGTAATAAATGGTACGAGCACCAACCTGAGGGAGTGATAGAAAACGATCACGCAAAGATCCTCTGGGACTATCGTATCAGAACAGATAGGGAGATACATGCAAATAGACCAGACGTGACGTTGATTGACAAAGTCAAGAAGAAAGTTTCACTCATTGATGTCGCAATACCATGGGACACCAAAGTTGAAGAGAAAGAGAGAAAAAAAAGTGGATAAGTATCAAGATCTGAAAATAGAAATAACAGAAGGATATGGGATATGCCAGTGGAAATCGTACCCATAATCATAGGAGCACTAGGCACGATCCCAAGATCCTGAAAGGAATCTGGAAAAACTAGAGGCCGAAGTAGCTCCAGGACTCATGCAGAAGAGTGTGATCCTAGAAACAGCACACATAGTAAGAAAAGTGATGGACTCCTAAGGAGGAGGCAGGATGCAAAACCCGGAACCCCACACTATAAATACCTCACAGTCGAATTGGAGGACTGTGATAGAGCAAAAAAAAAAAAAAAATAATAATAATAAATGAATTCACCTTTCGAACTTAGTAGTCTAAGGTATGTCTTCAGATTCCTCATAACCGACTCTCGTTGTAGAGAATTTCTTCGTTATACCTAACGAGTAGAATTCATAGGCAGATTCAAGCCCACAGCCCTTTCAATAATATTACAATAGCGACGTTTTGTCCTATCCAAATATTTGCAGTTTCTTACCACCCTAACTCGTTTCCCGGCCTCACTTATTCACACTAGACTCTCACTTTTTTTATTTTTTATCTGCCTATCATACCATCTACCACTTGCCTTCTGGAAACTTCATTCACGAGATTTCCATTCAGAAAAAAGCCAGAGGAAGTTGTGGCGCCATCTTGTCTAAACATAAAAGAGCAGGCTGGAATGGAAACGTTTCTCGGCTTTCACCGTATTGCAAAAGATGGTGGCTGTTGGTGGTGGGAGGGGGGAGGAGGAGGGGGGGGTCAGGGGGCATACAGAATGCCATGAAAAAGCCGTGAAAAAGAAGGTACTACACCGTGGCATCCACCTACCCCATTAGACAAGCCTTACGTTCAGTCTAAGACGGGACTTCTAATTTCCTAGTTTTTTTCAATGGAAACACTTTTGGAAAACTACCTTTTCTCTGTGCATCTTGAATAGTAAAACACACACACACACACACACACACACACATATATATATATATATATATATATATATATATATATATATATATATATATATATATATATATATATATATATATATATATATATATATATATATATATATATATATATATATATATATATATATATATACATATATATATATATATATATACTAATTAAAATGTACTAATCAAGTTACATGAAAAACATACGTTAACAGCAACAACAAAAATAGCATAGCAAACAAGAATTCCATCAGGTACCCAATAGTATATATTGATAATAATAATGATACCATCATTTTCTTTAGGCAAAATCCTAGAGATTCATTGCCCCATCTTTCCTGTTTCTGTTTGC
>NC_061100.1:102677035-102702035 GCF_015104395.2 Macrobrachium nipponense | reverse complement strand
CTCTCTCTCTCTCTCTCTCTCTCTCTCTCTCTCTCTCTCTCTCTTTCCACAGGAGGTCTCTAAATGGAAATCAGCCTCCAGAGGGGAGAGAGAGAGAGAGAGAGAGAGAGAGAGAGAGAAGAGAGAGAGCCTATATGAAAGTTTGATAAACAGATAATCAGTAGGGAATCGGAAATAAATCTAATGCACTTGAATTCAGCAGACGTCAGAAGAAAGAAAGCGTGGATGATTTTACCCTTGCTTAAACTGGCGTGGGAATAAGGCGACTGTTGGAAATATGGAATAAAATCAACGAAATTTAATGCAACTATATAGCCTTTGCACTGTTAATCGACACACACACACACACACACACACACACACACACACACACACACATATATATATATATAATATATATATATATATATATATATATATATATATATATATCTTGTTTTTGTATTTATCTTTACCTTCCACCTTTTACTGCTTTTTCTTGACGAACCCACCCATAAGAGGGTTTGAAAGCTTGAATTTATGGTCATTGGGACCCCACCTGGGGGGTGGTCCTTGTTCCATTTAAATAGTGTTCATCTTCTGAATAATAATAATAATAAATGAATAATAATAATAATAATAATAATAATAATAATAAATAATCTTGATGCAAAACGCTGCTTACGTTCCAAAGTATGTTAAACTATTTTTCCGGGGCTGACAGAGCGAAAAGAATATATACTAGTTCGGTCGGTGTCTCCTGTCTAAATAGGACAGCTGCGGTGCAGAACGTAATAATTAGGTCACCTGAAACAAAGCCTTTATAATGCAGTCCATTAACTGAGTGCTGTAGGTGAGTGTGAGCCACCAAAAGACAACAATTCTTTGGATAACTTTTTTTTATATTCATTTCTATGATGCTCTCTCTCTCTCTCTCTCTCTCTCTCTCTCTCTCTCTCTCTCTCTCTCCCTTTATATATATATATATATATATATATATATATATATATATATATATATATATATATAAATGTATGTATATATATAGTATATATATATAGATATATATATATATATATATATCATATATATATATATATATATCTATATACTATATATATATATATATATATATATATATATATATATATATATATATATATATATATATATATATAGATATATATATATATATATATATATATATATATATATATATATATATATGTATATATGTATGTATGTATGAATGTATGTATGTATGCATGTATGTATATAAAGAGAGAGAGGTGAGAGTTCAACCACTATTTCAGGTTTTGCTAGATCTCATATGGTAGGTCATCCTCTTGTGTATATATTTACATATGTGGCCTGCGTAGTATGTCTCTGTAGTGATTGCATCATAGAGAGAGAGAGAGAGAGAGAGAGAGAGAGAGAGAGAGAGAGAGAGAGAGAGAGAATAGGATTTGGTTATGTCCATTCATCTCATGTGTTCCAGAACATAGAATGTGACTGTTTCTTTTCCATAAGTCCTCGTCTTGGCAAAGCTATCACTTTCTCCTATCAAAGAAATTTGGCATCCTGATAAATATATATGGGGAGAGAAAGGAGAAAGATGCCAGCCCAGTGTCAAAAGGGCCTTCTTTCCTATCACGATGTGTCCTTCCGGGCAAGCTTTAACAAACAGATATCTTGTCCATTGAATGTGACTTTGATTTAAATTCAGGGCTGTGATATCTTCTGGGCCAACTCTGAAAAGGTAAATGTTCTCCCACCGGCTTTCTTGTCTTATTATACACATACAATGACGCACGCGCACACGTCTATATCTTATGTATATATATATATATAGTATATATATATAATATATATATATATATATATATATATATATATATAGTATATATATATTGTATATATATCATATATATAATATATATATATATATAGATATATATATATGATATATATATATATATATATATATATATATATATATATATATATATATATATATATATATATGATGAGCATAGAATAAATAGAGAGAGAGATAAAGAGAGAGAGAGAGAGAGAGAGAGAGAGAGAGAGAGAGAGAGAGAGAGAATCAGCCAGCGAAATCCACGAGGGAGTTGCAAGACCTTGAGAGTATATTGCCAATTCGTGACTCCTCGAATTAAATCATACGACCTCTGTGGCCAATTGGAAAATTATTCTTTTTAGTATTCTTACTATATATTTTTTAAGACGTTTTCAATTTCCTAATATTTTCTTCATATTTTTTTTAATACGTTTGGTTAATGGTTTAATGTCGTTTGAAATATTTTTTGTTAAGTTTACATTTTTATTATTTTCTGATATATCTTTCTATATTCTTTAAAAGGTTTTGAATTTCCCAATATTTTCTTTATATTTCTTTTAATATGTTTGGTTTATGTTTTAGTACCGTTTTAAATATTTTCAATTAAATTCACATTTTTATTATTTTTTAAATCTCTTTCTATATCATTTTTTAAAACGTTTTGAATTTTCTAATATTTTCTTTCTATTTTTTAATGTGTTTACTTTATGTTTTAATGCCGTTTTGAATATTTTTTTTTAAATTTACATTTTTATTATTTTTCATATATCTATCTATATTTTTTTAAACGTTCTAAATTTCCTAATTTTTTCTTTATATTTTTTAATATGTTTGGTTTATATTTTAATGCCGTTTTAAGTAGTTTTAGTTAAATTTAATTTTTATTATTTTATATATATTTAATTGTGTTATTTTAGTATTTTTATTTATTTTTCAAGATATTCATTTTATATAAAATTTGTGTTAAGTTTTTTTATTTTTAATACAGTTAAATTTTTCAAGGATTAAACATTTGTGGTAATTTTACTAATACCTTTTAGTTCCTTTTTCAAATTTAGAATTTTTTTTAATTACGTTTTATACTTAATATGGTTTTTAGCGTTTCAAGTAAGTATTCCAATATATTTAATAAATTTAGAATATTTGTTTTATTGTAATACTTTTTAAAAATATTTCTAGTTCATTTTTCAACATATTTAATATTTTGGTATATTTGTCATGTTTTCTGTATGTTTTTTTTTTTAATCTTTAGTTCGTTTTTTAAATACAATTATTATTAAATGATATATTTTGTGTATATTTAATATTATTTTTTATATTTTATCATATGTGTTGTATTGTTTCATATTGATTTTATAATAGTGTAGGTTATTCCTTATTTGTGTTTATTGTACGTTTCCATTATTTTTCACATCCATTTTAACCAAAGTAAACTAAATAAGCAATATCAGAAAAAGATGGAAAAAATACGACTATTACACCGCCACCCCCCCCCCCCCCCCCCCCTTATCCACGCCCGTATAATTTTTTCCGTTCCCTGCTTTCTCTTCTATTCCCCTTCGTCAGGCAACGGGATTAATTGCCGGGCAGAGTAATGAGAATACCACCATACAGCGCCATCACCTGGCCAATGCCGGGCATCTCTGTGCTTCCTGTAATATATGACGTCTGACCTTAGAAGGACTCTCCCATCCCCCACCAGACCCTACGAAAAAAATAAAATAAACTCCCCCCCTCCCAGCCCGCAGTGCCAATTAGATAGATTAAGTCCAAAAAGCCCGGGTTTATTTTTAACCTCTCTCTCTCTCTCTCTCTCTCTCTACACACACACACACATATCTATACTATATATAATACTATATATATATATATACATTATAATATATATATATATATATATATATATAGATATATATATATATATATATATATTTAAACACACACACACACACACACACACACACATATATATATATATATATATATATATACATATATATATATTATATATATTAAAATATAATCTACACACATAATTTATTTTTTGCCTTCTATTCCTTTAATAAGAAATTGATTCTTTACTCATAGCTTCTTTCTTTACTTATCTTTTTCGTAACAAAGAATTCTCAAGAACTGAACTATGAGCAAAAACCCCCACAGAGCATTTAATTCCTGAGAATTAAAAAAAAAAGGGGGAAAAATAGATAAATCATACAAAACAGTTAAATGTGCTTTTTTTTCTAGAGGATGTATTGTATCTCTGTCTTTTTTCATGGAAAAACTAATATTGCATTGACAGCGAGAGAACAAAAGATTAAATACTTATATCGTATTATAACAACGGGTAGTTCTTTTTCAAGGGATACACGATTGGAACGGTATTGTTAAAGCGATATTATTTTCAAACAATATAGAATTTTGCAGTGATCCTTTGAACTGATAAGCATTCACCACACACACGCGCACACAAATATATGTACATATATAGTATATATATATATATATATATATATATATATAAATATATATATATATATATATTTTATATATATTTGTGTGTGTGTGTGTTTATGTATTTATGTATACATGGATGAATTTTTACCACATCATCGTGATTCATAAACAAGCATTAACCTGCTACAGATTCCCTTTTACATCCAATTCTGTTAGAGCGAATTGTATATTAAAGGACATTTGTAGCTTAATGCCTGTTTATATATATCTATATATATATATATATATATATATATATATATATATATATATTAATATATATATACGCAATATTCTTTTCTAAAATAATTCACTGGGTCACCCCACGAATTCCACCAAGAACAGGTGACGAACAATAGGGGCGGAGAGAGAGAGAGAGAGAGAGAGAGAGAGAGAGAGGAAGTTCATTACTGAACGATGCTAGAGATGTACAACATGGAATCCCTGTATTCTCTGGAGTTAGGGGACCAGCAATGAATAAAACAAAAGACCAAGTAGTACTAGGAGGACGAGGTGAGAGACAGGGATGGCTGGGCTGACAAGAGCTCACATGTTGATGAGACTTAGCTACAGGTCTGGTTTTCAAATATTGTTAAATCTTATCACATGTTAGAACACTAAGATTTTTATGAGACTTACAGGTCTTATTTTATATCTTTAAATGCTCTCGCTTGGTAATTATACAGAAGTAATTTGGTGTTGGTATACGTGATTACAGAGTTAATAATTTTTTTGTTAAGTGCCCTCAGATTATTGATTGTGTTTTAGATAGTTAATTACAATTTCATTTTGTCTTTTAATTTGTTGATTTCATAGAAAACAAGGGTTGATCCAACCTCCAGCTTACTCCGGATGCATGCGAGATTTTCTCCCTAGCGCATAATTTGTAAACATTATATTCTTAACTTTTAACATAAATTAAAACGTGCTGAAACCTATGGTCAAATAGGGCGTTGTTTCAACAAAGAAAATTAAAATATATACGCTATATTTTATTAGAAATAATTTTCCTATACTGTTAACACGCACATTATTTATTTTTTACATTTTCATTCTAATAAATAAATCATTCATATCCAATCCTAAAATTCCTGTTTCTTTAACTCAATCCAAAATACCTTTTTCAGAGCCTTTTAGGTTCGTCCATAGACTTTTCCTAACCCCCAACAAGAACAACAACAACAAAGTAGTTAGTGGGCTTACTCCCCGAGTAAGCGAAAAATATTTCTAGAAGGGCCAAATGATTTCCAGGTTCTTTTCAATACTATTTCGTTATGTTTATATAGAGGTTAGACAGACTATATATGCAAAATTGTCACTATATATAACTCCTCTTACTCTGAAAAGTATGAAGACATATATAAGTTATTTTAAGAAGAAATTATACAAATGGTTATTTGCATTATTAAATTTTAATATAGATTTGATTATTTTTTCCTTATGAAATGGGTACAAAATAATATTTTCCTATTTCATGTCTAATCAAATGTCATTCATTGCTTACATCTGCATAATGATAAAAGCTTTCTTCTAGATGTAATATTTTTCTGTTGTCATGATATATCTATATCTGTTTGTATTTCGACTTTTTCCAGCGTTCAGTTAAACATTTCAAACGTTTTATTGGTCTCGTATCTTCGCTAATCATTTTATGTTGGTAAAAATGTGCATATGCGCCTTGCTTTGATGTTATTGAGAAAAATGGTTGGTCATCCAATAACTGCATCACTTACAGTATATTTGTTTTTCTTTAGCATTTGCTTGGATGCCACGTTATGAAAATATAATTCGAATTTTTTTTTAATAAACGCGCTACGTGTTTTTCATAATCTGTACCAACATTTGATGATCACGTTTACTGTCTCGTAATCCTTTTAGTTTTCATTTCACTTCGTATTTAAAGTTTATCTGCATTCCTCCCTGAAGTAAATCCTTCTGTGTCTAACTTAAGCGTCCAGCATTCCCTTGCTTTTAGTCTCTCTGCTACTTTTCAAACTCGGGTTTTTAAAATTACAAAGTTAATTTTTAAACTTTCTTCCCGTTCCCTCCTCCTCCTCCTCCTTTCCGGCTTTCGGTGGGCCGAGACGATACCTTTAAAAGATTATGTTTGTCCTGGGTGGTGATTTAACAAACATACTGGCTCGTATAGTTCTCTTGGAGAAGTTATTCCCTCGGTGGAGTGGTTCCCCTGGTGGAGTAATTCCTTGGCGGAGTGGTTCTTTTAGTGGAGTGATTCCCTTGGCGAAGTGGTTCTTTTAGTTGACTGGTTCCCTTAGGGGAGTGGTTCTTTTAGTGGATTGGTTCCCCTGGCAAAGAGGTTCTCTTGTCGGAGTGGTTCCTTTGGTGGAATAATTCATTGGCGGAATGGTTCTTTTAGTGGAGTGGTTCCCTTGGCGGAGAGTTTCCCTTGGAGGAATAATTCCTTAGTGGAGTGGTTCTTTTAGTGGAGTGGTTCCTTTGACAAAGAGGGTCTCTTGGCGGATGAGTCCTTTGGCGGAGTGGTTCTCCTGTTGAAATGGTTCCTTGGCGGAGTAATTCCCGTGTCGGACTTGTTTCCTTTGGGGGTGGGGGGAGTACTTCCCTTAGCGGAGTAGTTCTCCTTATTAGAGTAGTCCCATTTTGAGACCCATGGAGGAGTGGTTCCCTTAACGGAGTAATCCCCTTACTTCGCTCTAGATATATTTTTTGAGAGAAAACCTTCTAAAACTCTCAGACCCTTTGCTTGCATCCCGGACAAGAAATATATTGACCTTCATGTTTACTGTTGCGAGCAAACTTGTTTTTTTAACTTGCTCTCGTATTTGGTTCAGTTCCGGATAAAAAGAAAGAAAAAAAGGAGAAATCAAACACAGATAAAGGTATTGTTGACGTCGACTTCACCTTTGCCTTTGTATATTTTTTGGCGTTTTATCAGTTGCATAGTAAGGTGAGTCAACATTGATATACAGCGACAGCATTGCCAAAGACATTACGCAAAGATACGGAAGATTTATATATATGTGTATATGTATATATACACATATATACATGTGTGTGTATGTATATACACATACATGCATACATAAAATCTCCTTGAACCACGATTCTGTCTAACACGTAACACCCACTATAGGGGCGCTCCCTACAATCCATATCATAGTAAATGAATAGATGAATAAATAAATAAATAAGATTTAATTTCTGTTCACAATATTAGTGCATTTCTTAAGGTGAACTCAAGCGTTCGCTCTCCCATACTACGTTAGTCTAACATAAAAAGTTCAAGAGGCTGGAAGGATAACCGTTGCTTTTATACAATAATAATAATAATGAGTTCCAGTATGTTTAGACAGTTTCCGAAAATTACATACAATCATACAATTCCCAAATGCACGTTCATACACAAACGTACATATGCATTCACTAATTTATATATGTGCTATTGCTGACGTATAATGAAATGGTTATTCAACGATGCCTTGTGCTAAACTTTTTTATATAAAAAATAAACAAATATACTTGTTTATTTCACATACTTCAAAAGTAATGTGATTGATAATGAAATGAGTTATTCGAAGGTTTATTTATCAACTTTCTTGGTATATTATCCGTAATACTGTTCAAAACCAGCTTATGAATATTGTTAATCAATTTGATATTAAATTGCAAGGAGTATTGACCTTGAAATTATTTGTCTTTGTTGATATTGAAAGAAAGAAAAACAGCTGCAAGTATTGAATTCGTCGCAATCATTACTGGGAGAGGAAAAACTATTATTATTATTATTATTATTATTATTATTATTATTATTATTATTATTATTATTATTATTATTATTGAATTTCTGGCATTGATTGCTAAAATCTGCTATTATTATTATTATTATTATTATTATTATTATTATTATTATTGAGTTCCTAGCATTGATTACTAGAAAAGGAAAAGCTATTATTATTATTAATTTTTTTTTTTTTTGCGCTCTCACAGCCCTATAATTCGACAGGGTGGTATATATAGTCCAGGGTTCCGGGTTGCACCCTGCCTCCTTAGGAGTCCATCACTTTTCTTACTATGTGCGCCGTTTCTAGGATCACACTCGTTCTGCATGAATCTTGGAGCTACTTCAGCTCTAGTTTTTGTCTAGATTCCTTTTCAGCAGGATCTTGGGGTCGTGCCTAGTGTTCCTATGATTATGGGTACAATTTCCACTGGCATATCCCATATCCTTCTTTATTTGATTTCCTGATTTTTCCAGGGTCTTGCTACTTATCCCATTTTTTTTTTTTTTTTTCCCTTTTCCCTTTCTTCATTCTTTCTCTTCAAACCTCTGGTGTCCCATGGTATTGCGACATCAATGAGTGATACTTTCTTCTTGATTTTGTCAATCAACGTCACGTCTGGTCTATTTGCACGTATCATCCTATCGTTCTGATCAACGATAGTTCCCAGAGGATCTTTGCCTGATCGTTTTCTCTCACTCCTTCAGGTTGGTGTTTGGACCACTTATTACTGCAAGGTAGCTGGTGTTTCTTGCACAGGCTCCAGTGGAGGGCTTTTGCTACTGAATCATTGCTCTTTTTGTACTGGTTCTGTGCCAGTGCCGGACATTCACTTGCTATGTGGTGTATGGTTTCATTTTTCGTATTGCACCTCTTACATATGGGAGAGATGTATTTTCCATCTATCGTTCTTTGGACATATCTGGTTCTTAGGGCCTGATCTTGTGCCGCTGTTATCATTCCTTCAGTTTCCTTCTTGAGCTCTCCCCTCAGTAGCCATTGCCACGTGTCATCGCTGGCCAGTTCTTTAGTCTGTCTCATGTATTGTCCATTCATTGGTTTGTTATCGCCATCCCTCTGCTTAGTCTGCTTGTCTTTCTCTGTCTCTGTATATTTCTGGGCCTTCGTAATACTTTATCAGTCCTTCTTCCCATGCACTCTTGAAGCCATTCGTCTTCACTGGTCTTCATATATTGCCCAAGGTGTTCTGTTCTCGTTGTTGACGCAGTCCTCTATGCTTAGTAGTCCCCTCCCTCCTTCCATTCGTGTTATGTATAGTCTGTCCGTATTTGCTCTTGGGTGTAGTGCTTTGTGTATTGTCATATGTTTCCTCGTTTTCTGGTCTATGCTGCGAAGTTCTGCCTTCGTCCATTCCACTATTCCTGCGCTGTATCTGATTACTGGCACTGCCAATGTGTTTATGGCTTTTTCATATTTCCGGCGTTGAATTTTGTGACTTGAGTATCACATTGAGTCTCTGCATATATTCTTTCCTGATCGTATCCTTCATCTCTTGGTGTTTTATATCCCCTCCTTCCATTATTCCCAGGTATTTGTATCCCGTCTCATCTATGTGTTTGATGTTGTTCCCATGTGGTAGCTTTATCCCTTCAGTCCTTGTTACTTTACCCTTTTGTATGTTGACAAAGGCGCATTTTTCTATTCCAAACTCCATCCTGATGTTCCCAGATACAATCCTTACAGTCTGGATTAGGGTATCTATTCCCTTGATGCTCTTACCATACAGCTTGATGTCGTCCATGAACATCAGATGGTTAATTCTGTAGCCTCTTTTCTTGAGTTGGTACCCAGCATCCATCTTCTGTATTGCTTTTGTCATGGGAATCATGGCTACTACGAAGAGTAGTGGGGACGGTGAGTCGCCCTGGAAGATCCCTCTCCAGATATTAATAATCCTTGCTAGTCTTATTCCAGAGTTGTAAGATTGTATTCAAGTTGCGCATTTGTATTTTGAGGAAGCTGATGGTGTTTTCCTCTGCCCCATATATTTTCAGGCATTCTATTAGCCATGTATGTGGTACCATGTCGAAGGCTTTCTTATAGCCTATCCATGCCATGCTTAGATGGGTTTCCTTCTCTTACTGTTTTTCATTACCATTTTGTGCTATCAGGAGCTGGTCTTTTGTGCCCTACCCTACACTTCCTTCTGCAGCCTTTCTGTTGGGGGGATCGGTGATGGTGTTTCTTCTCTAGGTAGTTGTATAGCCTTTCGCAGATGATACCTGTTAGTAACTTCCACATTATTGGTAGGCAGGTGATAGGCCTGTAGTTACTGTCTATATTTCCCTTACTCTTGTCTTTCTGGACTAAGGATGTTCTTCCTGTGGTCATATCCATTTAGGGCGCATGGTGATTTGTGATACAATGCTGGAGTTGTTCTGCTATGCCAGTATCCATGGACTTTATTGGGATACTGTCGTGATGTCAGTGAATCTTTGTTTTATTCTCCCTGTTTCTTCAGCCTTGACTTCCTGGAGCCATGTTGCTTGTTTGTTGTGTTATACCAGATTGCTCCAGATGTTTTCCCAGAGTCTCTTACTTGGATCTGCTTCAGGAATTTCTTGGTGGTTGTCTTCCCCTCTCAGTTGGCTGTATTGTCTTTTCTGGTTGGTTCCGAATAGTTTGTTCTGTTGGTATCCCTTATTCTTGTTCATGTACCGTTGGATATTATGTGTTTTGGCCCTGAGCCTCTGTTTTACATCTTCTGTTGTGTTGTATAGTCCCCCTCCTTGATACTGCATTTCCCGATTCCCCAATCTCTGTCGGTGCTTCCTTAGCCTTTCCCGTTTTCAGTTTTCCTAACCCTTGGTTTTTCTGCTTCTTAGCCTTTTTTCTGCCATCTCTTTCAGTTTACTCAAGTCAGATCTCATCACCATGATTTGCTTTTCCAGGCACCTTTCCCAACAAGGCGGTTGGCTGTTTTGGTTTCTGTGAGTTGGGGTGGTGCTGGTGGCGGTGTTGGTGTTTCGTATCCCCATCAGTTCTGTACTAATCTTGCTCCTGCATATGTCAATTTATTTGTTTCTGTGATATTGGTGGTGTGTATTAGTCTCATTATTTCATTGACTTCACTTGTTTTCTCCCTTAATTTCTTGGTGTTGTAGGCTTTCATGGAGGTGATCTTCGTTCTCTCTGTATCTGGCTTCATCCATTGTCTGATCTTTTCTACCCATTCCCACCGGTCTGTTACTTCATCCTTGTCGTCTTCTGTGGCATCGTCACTCAGTTCGTCTTCTTGTAATTCGTTGCCGTGTGTCATTTCTTTTTCCAATTCCTCTCTCTCTGTTGGGGAGAGCCAGTTCTTTTTCTGTATTCGTTGCCGTGTGTCATTTCTTTTTCCAATTCCTCTCTCTCTGTTGGGGAGAGCCAGTTCTTTTTCTGTATTTTCCGTACTTGGTTTGCCAGCCTGCTCTGTTTGGGGGGTGTTGGTTATTCCTATCATTCCAGATTTTGTTGAACCAACCTTCTATATCCTCTCCCGCCCGGGTTGCTTCTGATTGTAGCCTCTCCATATTTCCTTATTTTTCTTCTCTTGTCCATTTTCCTTTCTCTTGGTTTCGCCTTCATTCCCTTTCAGTTTCAATTGGGCTGAATACCTGGCTGCCGGACGAGACGAAGCTCCTCTGTTGGCTAAGAGGTTCCATTTACGGTGTTGTTGTCGGTTTAAATCCTTTCATTTCTTTATCCCATCAATTGGCTGAGTTTTGCTAATATTTAACCCATAGCTGGACCCTACCCATCAGGAATAGGTACTCATTTACAGCTGAGTCGACTGAGGAAATTATGGTAAAGATCCTTTCCCAAGGAATCAACGCAGAGGAGAGCGGTCACCCATCCAACGACTGACAGGCCCCAATGTTGCTTAACCAGTCAATTAACGGCCTAACCCACTCTGCCACGGCGCTACATTATTATTATTATTATTATTATTATTATTATTAGTATTATTATTTTATTATTTATTTTATTATTTTTTATAAAAATGGTCATTTATCATTATTGGTTTTATTTCTGTTTTGTTCGTATTGAGAACGTCTGGGTAATAAAAGACGACTACAATGTATCGATAAATGCTTATGTGAAAGAAAAATGATGCAAACATTACCATGTAGATGTAGAAGTATGAAACAAAACGATTCTATGCACATAAGAATAGTGACTGAATTACGTCACAGGCATAATCTCATTTCATTGTATGCAATATTGTAAATCAAAGGAGTAATTAAACTCTATATGTATTTAGGTGAAAGGGAAGCTCGCTAAATAGACGAACACTTAAATGTCGAATTGTTCTGAACTTGTCAGATGTTTCTTTAGAAAAAAAAAAAAATAATTATGTGAATGTATGAATGTAGCTATACAAGGCATCATAATGAATAACCTTATTGATAAATACTTTTTTTTTCGTAAAGTGAAGATTCGTTTCAGAAATGCAATGGGGAAAATGCAACGTCATGTGCCTTCCTAAACCTGATTGATAGATCTTTTTTAATAGAGAAGTTTAGTTTCAGAGCGGGGGAATTCTAATACTATGTATCAGTCCTTTGTCATGGCTTGAAAATAAAGCCGAAACCGGTCAGGACCTACACACTGTCTCTTAATTTTTGTGTCTCGTAATTTTTCACCTGTGGATAATATGTGTGATAAATGAATTCACACGTGGCTTAAAAGGTGATTATAATCATATATATATATAATATATATATAATATATATATATAATATATATATATATATATATATATATTATATATATTAGAACAGAGAAGATTCGTTTCAACAATGAAACGGGGATAATAAAGCATCATGTTTTCTTCCTAAATCGTATTGATAGATAATTTTTTAATAGAGAAGATCCGTTTCAGAAAGGTGGAATACATAACATCATGATGTCTTCCTAAACTTATTGATATATGAGTTATTAAGTATATGTTAGTTTGACCAGACCACTGAGCTGATTAACAGCTGTCCTATGGCTGGCTCTGCAGGATTAGATATTTTGACGTGACTATGAACCAACTGGTTATCTAGCAGCGGGACCTACAGCTTATTGTTGTGGGATCCGAACCACATCGAGAAATTATTTTCTATCGCCAGAAATCAATTCCTCTGATTTCTCGTTGGCAGAGAGGAGAATCGAACCCCGATATTTCACTACCTGTATAAGTCACGAGAGAAATACACCGGCGGTGTAGCCCAGTGCCATCCTCTGGAGCGACGCCCCGAACAAAACACCATTAGCGAGAGTGCCTTTGTATTTTTAGAAACAGCCTTTATTTTCATTCAGAGCAAAAGGACAATTCTCGGAAGTATGCGGTCGCGGTATTGTATTGTTTCTCGAAGCGTGAATGTATTTGCTTGCTTTAAAAAAAAAAGGGGGGGGGGGGGGCCTCGCGTGTGTCCTTTTCGTTTATTGTAAAGGGATCGGATTGTAGATTATAATTAAGCGGGCTTGTTCAAAAATAGCAATTAAGAACAATACTGCTAGAGGCTGAATCGTACACTGACCGATTTATAACATTTTGCAATATATTGTATAGTTACGTAAATCAATTCTTTTGCTAAAACAGGATACGTCTCAAGTATAAAAGGTCCATTAAAAGCACTCTGGTGTAAAGCTAAGGACTACATTTTGGTGGGCTAACTCCCACACTTATCAAGTAGTGAATCCTTCACTACTTGTTAAAAGTCCACCGTAATGTAGACCTTAGCTTTACACCAGTGTTTTAATGGGCGTTTTATACTTATATATATACGTATATATATATATATATATATATATATATATATATATATATATATATAGCTATATATATATATATATAATTATATATATATATACATATATATATACTATATATATATATATATATATATATATATATATATATATATATATATATATATATATATATATATATATATATATATATATATATATATATAATATATATATATATATATATATATATATATATATATATAAAAAACATATGGAGGGGGATTGTGCTATGAGATACTTTAATAATATATGATGTGATATGCTATGACGTTCCCTTAGAATGCAGACTCATCATTTTATACTTCCCTGGAGACAAAGTGTTCGAGCGACAGCTTAGAAATGCTAATGCATCTTTCATTGAGGTGGTATGATCAAAAGTGCTTGTCTTAGCAAATCAGTGCCTCGTCTTGTCGTCATGCAGAGGTGACTTTGAAACTGGATTAAAGCAGTTTCAGGGCGTGAACATTCTGAACAATGGGTGTGAGTTTGTGTGTACATGTGAGCCTCTTTCCTACATATTAAGGAAATGTAGACTTATCATGGAGAGACTATTACAGGGAGAGAAGGCAGATCTGGGATGGCTCTGCCAACGTGTTTGTGTTTAGTGAAAGTTGAAATTGTGCTGGAATGGGCGATTCTAGAATGCGGGAATCGGTCTGGAGGAGGGGAGCTATTTTCTGGAGAAGAGTGGGATTATTCATTGGAGAGAATGGTGTTGACTAATTACTGTGTAGACTAAGATTACTGAAAGTTCATCTGGAGGTTATTTGGGAGGATTTGCGTTAAACATTCCATTTAATATTCTGTTAAGAATCTGAATTATTCAGTTAATACTTTGCTTTTAAATAAATGCATATTTTTGCAATTCGCGACTCTGATTTGATGACCTAATGAAATGGAGGGGGAGGTATGACTAGAGAGAGAGAGAGAAAGAGAGAGAGAGAGAGAGAGAGCTTCAGAAGGAGAGAGGAGAGAAGAGAAGGAGAGAAGAGAGAGCTGTTGGCTATCAGGAGAGAGAGAATGTGTTGCCAATACCAGTTGCCTGCCGCTCTTGGCCTATCGCTACCTTTTAGAATAACGAGATAACTTCTATACGTATTATATTATATATATATATATATAATATATATATGTATATATATATATATATCTATATATATATATATAATATATATATATATATATTTCTTTCCATAAATACCGCACCATACAACAAAGCAATGTATTTTCAAGACTTGCGATTCAAAAAGTTACCTAGCTAATAAAAACACATTTATCCCACTATTATTTTATTTTTTCCACGTAATTGCGCAGTTCTGGTCAGGGATAGCGGCAATACCATTGCCAACAGGAGTTCTGGAAACTGTGTTCTTCCACGTTCGCTAGCATCTCTCCTCATGAGACTCCTGAGGGTGCTAAATTAGGAAACCAACAATGGCCAGAACGTGCTAACTGTGAAAATGTGACTTATCCAAACTCCTATTATGCTGCCACGTATGTTGATCTGTTTTTTTTTTTTGGATTTTTTTTTTTTATTTTTTTTTTTATTTTTACTTTTTTTTTTTTATGAAAGTCAAGCAAATGAAGTAGGCTCATACGAAATGTGTGCTTAGTTTTTGTAAGGTAATTTAAATTCCCTTATAGTTTTATAGTATATTGAGATAATTTTAATGAAAGCCTAGCAAATGAAGTAGTCTTATACGAAAAGTGTGCTTTATTTTTGTAAGGTAATTTAAATTCCTTTTAAGTATGTTGAGATATTTTTAATTAAAGCGTATCAAATAAAGGAGGCTAATACGAATCGTGTACTTTAGTTTTTTAAGGTAAATAAATTTCTGTTTAGTATCAGCCATACTGAACAATATTCTGAGTAGTTCATTCCTATCGTATCAAATGAATGACAGGAAAATTTACTCACAAACAAAATGCATTGATGTATATTGAGTGTTATATTATATAAGAGAAGAAACTATCATCATGACAAGTAGTACTACATTGATCTAACTAAAAATATCGCAATTGTGATCAGTTGTTAGCTTGTTATGAAATGTGAGTGAAAATTTTATCCGGTTCAGATAAATGAATATAAAATATGAATCATACGTCTTGAGAATTGTTTCACAGCATGAGAGTTATCTCTTCTACACGCCCTTCCCCCCACCTCTCTTTCTCTCTCTCTCTCTCTCTCTCTCCCGTGAATACATCCCTTCCCTCATTCAGTTTTATATACCAAGAAAGGTCTAGCATTTGCAAGCTTGAAGCACTACCACCAGGTTAGGAAACCGGAGAGAGAGAGAAGAGAGAGAGAGAGAGAGAGAGAGAGGGAATAGAGACGAGAAAAAAGAAGGAGGACCGAGAGAGAGAGAGAGAGAGAGAGAGAGAGAGAGAGAGAGAGAGAGAGAAGGTGGGGGGTGGTTTCCCTTCCAGCTTTATATATATATATTCTTTGATCACTTTTGACCCTCTATGTTTTCTTTGATCTACTTTTGGTCTGATATCGAAAAATTTATGGAGCTCCTTTGAAAGGGAAACGACCCTTTGATGATGACCTCTCCTTCCAGGGCCCTATTCCATACGAACTGGAAGACGGTGGTCCAGCGCGTAGTCTGTCTGTACTATAACATTTTCCTGATAAGAAAACGGGCGTCTTAACTTAATGATAATAATCGTTCCAAGTGGTTTTATCAAAGAGAAATTCTGTGATGAAAAAGGTAAAGTATACACACATGTATGTAATATACATACACATACACATACACATATACATATATATACATACATACATACATACATACATACATACATATAATTTATCCAGGCGTTTACTGAGCCTTCTAACAAAATTGCTTTTACTACGATAGCTTGTAGGCTAAAGAGTAAAGTTTACCAGCAATACAGACAATAAAAATACACTTTGAGGGGGTAATTGAAAAACGAACGTAAAAATCCAAATTTATTATTCAGACTCACAGCTAACCTTCACTCAAATGATAGTTAGAGGGAAAGTGTCGAGGAAAAGGGAGAAAATCAACTTCCGCACTAAGTCAGTAATAAGTGAGAGATTAGAGAAAGAAAGAAATTCTTAACCTAACTGAACACAATATTTACAGTAATGTACCATTACATATATATGTATGTTCCCTAGGTACGGACAAAAACACAATCTCAGCACTGAAGCAGTTTAGCAAACGATTGATAGTTTCGATGGCACTCCGGCTTTAGTCGTCCCTGGACACTATTGCTCAATTACAAGGAAATGAGTCTATTCTTGGATAAAAAGAACACACATAATCGGAAGCGTACTCTTCTTCACGACCAAAAGGCCTCCTAACGACTCTCAGAAGATCTCGAGACAACGGCTGTTTGCAGGATGATTCTAGAGGCGTCACCATAACTAGTCGAGAGGACTCAAGACGTGGACGATGACGATGGTCTCGGTACACTTGGAAGCACGAGAACGCAACCGCAAGCCACAAAAGGGGGTCAGGTGTATGCATCCAAGGACATTGATGCATCAGCAGCAGACGAGTCCACTCGAAGCAAGACTTCAACAAAATATACGTAGCAGAGCAATGGTGCAAGGTGGTGATCGCCACACTGATCAACGGGCCGTTGAAAATGGGGAGAACTTTTCTACAGGAGGGCCGAAAGCAATCTCTCCTCCATCCAGACGAAAAATATGTAAATCGCCTCTTAAACAGTCCAACGTGGCAGGAGGCAGAAGATGAAACTACCGAAGCACTCGTACATGAAAGTAAAGAGAACTTTTCATGGGCGGAGTACCAATTAGCAAATAACATTCGGTAAGGGGGACGCGCAACAATACAAAACTCGAACCAAGAATTCGAGGCTCAAATGAACTGATAAAATATTGTCAGCAATTAATAAAGAAATGTTTACTTTAATGGAGCCACTAGATAAAACTTAAGTAGCTGATATTACAATATATATGTATGTATATATATATACAATACACACACATGTATGTAATATATATATATATATATATATATATATATATATATTATATATATATATATATATATATATATATATATAGATATATAGATAAATAGATAGATAGATTGATAGATGGATAAATAGATAGGGAGAAAGACAGGATCTGATCAATTTCGTTCAAAATATCGCAGGAAATTTAGAAATTTAATATACTGATGTTTTCATTGCAAAACACAAACTGCTGGATACCCTTGATTTTATTTAAGTCAGAAATTAAGTAGTTAGATAGTATCTGGAATCATAAAATATTCGTGTAAAGTCGGTAATAAACACGTATAAAACCTGTGCTGGAAGGTACTTTCATTTCTGTTACATTCAGAATTCTCCTCCTTCTGTGGGATCGTCCTCCCCCGCCCCCTCCCCTCACATGTCTCCAATGACACTCCGGGCTCTTTATTTCGTGGAGAAATCTTTAGGCGCTCCAGAATTCGTTCGGGGAACAAACGAAGCAGGCGCTATTTCTCTCTTGATTCCAAAGAAATTGCTTCCTCTGTTCCCGGATGTGACAATTGATCTCTGAAAAAGTTTTACACTCCCCAGGGGCCGCCTTCCGTGACGGGAATTTAACGACTTACTGGTAGCTACTGGGTTTTGGTAGAAGATTTCTAGTGATATCTCTTATTTTTCTCTCGACAAATTCTAATTCGCCTGTCCAAGTTTTGTTTCATTGTTGAAAGTGTTTTACCGTTTCTTTGGCTATAATAAGTGATATGACTATTTTCTCCCCACAAATTCACCTGACTAGGTATTGTTTCACTGTTGAGAGTGCTTTACTGTTAATTTGGTTAAGTGATTGATATCCATATTTTTCTCTCAACAAATTCATCTGACCAGGTTTTGTTTCACCGTTGAAATTGTTTGACTGTTAATTTGGCTAAGCATAGTAAGTGATATCTCTATTTTTCTCTCGACAAATTCATCTGGCCATGTTTTGCTTTGCACATTAAGTGACATCCCTATTTTTCTCTCAACGAATTCACCTGTCGAGGTTTAGTTTTCATTGCTGAAAGGGCTTTTATTGTTTATGTGGTTGAGTATACTACCTCCTTTCTTGATTTCAATACAACAGTATATAGAATTTATGAATACATACAGGGTGTCCATAAAGTCCCAGTACTATTACAAGTCTGTATTGCTCAGAATGATACTGGGACTAATGGACACCCTGTATAATCTGCATAAGTGTGACACTGACTTCAAATACAAGTTAAAACCCAAAAATTATTTTTATAGATATGATGTATGGCATTGGAAAAAAAGGTAAAGTTGATATATTTTAACGCATATGAAGGTGCTCAGAATTTTACCCTACGTGCGAATCTTAATGGGGTAGTTTGGAAATAGCTTTTTCTAACGAGTTAAAAGGAATTCAGATGGGAGGTTTCTCAAATGGGTGAGAAAAACAGTAGTGTTATTTTGACCTAGAAAAGCACTGGGTAATTGGATAACAGTGTCATTAGTATGAAATGACTTGAAGTAGAGTAGAACGAGAGTGCTTTCAGGAGGAAATTGCTGCTTAAGTCAACAGTTTGATATAATATATATATATATATATATATATATATATATATATATATATATATATATATTATATAATGTGTGTGTGTGTGTTTTGTGTGTGTGTGTATAACTAAATTACGATAATTTGGAACGTGATGAATATATATAGGCAAAAAGCCACGTATGAAAATGAAACAAAGGACTACTGCGAGAAGCCTTTCGACCCAATGTCCTTTGCCTAGCAGAACATTGAGTCGAAAGGCCTCGCCGTACTCCTTTGTTTCACCTTCCTTTGTGCTTTGCTTTATGTGTATATAGTATATATATATATATATATATATATATATATATATATATATATATATATATATATATATACACACACATAAAAGCAAAAGCCACAAAGGAAGGTGAAACAAAGGAGTACGGCGGGTACTCCTTTGTTTCACCTTCCTTTGTGGCTTTTTGCTTTTATGTGTATATATATATATATATATATATATATATATATATATATATATATATATATATACACATAAAAGCAAAAGCCACAAAGGAAGGTGAAACAAAGGAGTACCGCCGTACTCCTTTGTTTCACCTTCCTTTGTGGCTTTTGCTTTTATGTGTGTGTGTATTATATATATATATATATATATATATATATATATATATATATATATATATATATATATACACATAAAATAAAAGCAAAAGCCACAAAGGAAGGTGAAACAAAAGGAGTACGGCGAGGCCTTTCGACTCAATGTTCTGCTAGGCAAAGGACATTGGGTCGAAAGGCTTCTCGCAGTAGTCCTTTGTTTCATTTTCATACGTGGCTTTTTGCCTATATTTATATATTCATCACGTTCCAAATTATCGTAATTTAGTTATACACACACACACACATTATATACAGTATATTTATATATATATATATGTATATATATATATATATATATATATATATATATATATATATATATATATATATTATATCAAACTGTTGACTTAAGCAGCAATTTCCTCCTGAAAGCACTCTCGTTCTACTCTACTTCAAGTCATTTCATACTAATGACACTGTTATCCAATTACCCAGTGCTTTTCTAGGTCAAAATAACACTACTGTTTTTCTCACCCATTTGAGAAACCTCCCATATGAATTCCTTTTAACTCGTTAGAAAAAGCTATTTCCAAAACTACCCCATTAAGAGTCAAGAAAGGAGGTAGTATACTCAACCACATAACATTAAAATCCCTTTCAGCAATGAAACAATACCTCGACAGGTGAATTCGTTGAGAGAAAAATAGGGATGTCACTTAATGTGCAAAGCAAAACATGGCCAGATGAATTTGTCGAGAGAAAAAGAATAGAGATATCACTTACTATGCTCCTTTGTTTCACCTTCCTTTGTGGCTTTTGCTTTTATGTGTGTATATATATATATATATATATATATATATATATATATATATATATATATATATATATATATATACACACATAAAAGCAAAAGCCACAAAGGAAGGTGAAACAAAGGAGTACGGCGGGGCCTTTCGACTCAATGTTCTGCTAGGCAAAGGACTTTGGGTCGAAAGGCCTCTCGCAGTAGTCCTTTGTTTCATTTTCATACGTGGCTTTTTGCCTATATTTATATATTCATCACGTTCCAAATTATCGTAATTTAGTTATACACACACACACACGCACACACACTTTTATGTGTGTATATATATATATATATATATATATATATATATATATATATATATATATATATATATATATGAGGAGGGAGTGAAGAGGGTTTGGGAGGAGGAACCCGTTAGAGGGAGAAGATCAAGAGGGAGACTGAGAATGAGATGGCGTGATAAAGTGAAGGAAGATATGGAGAGAGAAGGGGTTTGGTGGAGGATGATGCCTTTGATAGAAAGCAGTGGAAGAGGAGAAGGCGCATCAGGCAACCGACCCCTTAATGTAGGGATAAACGGTGGGAAAGAAGAATATATGTATATATATATATATATATATATATATATATATATATATATATATATATATATATATATATCAAATTTGCATCAATAGACAAGATTAGAAACTAAATAATAGAAATCTATTCATCCTGATGCGATTCATATTCCAGTGGCGTCAAATTGCCGATATTTAAGCCATTAGAATTTAATATTCTTTAAAAGAGTGTCTCAGCCTTTGAGAGGGATGGCTATTCTGCCTCAGATACTGAAAGCAAGCAGCCCAGACTTAGAGAGAAATGTGTCAAAGCGTCAAAGAAGAGGGAGCACTGAGGCATGAACTGGCTTTCATCTGGACCTGTGAGAGAGAGAGAGAGAGAGAGAGAGAGAGGAGAGAGAGAGAGAGAGAGAGAGAGTCGTATATAAGCTTTCCTGTTTAAGATATCTGAAAACATTTGATACCGTTCACCGTTTGTGTATAATTTTCTTAATCATTTGTCACTGCTCCAACACGTACGTAAATTAATGCAGCTGTTGTTATACGATGTGGAATAATTGCTAAATAGAAGAGTAAATGAGAAAAGTCACTGGTATCGTGCAAATATTTACGTTTGATTTCGAAAAGATTAGTAAAATGTACTAAAAATTAACATAAATGTTATATGTTACAAAGCCGCCTTTGATAAAAAGATTAAGATTTTGATGGAAGCGGTTTTTTTAGAATTAATATTTTTTACAAGAAATTGATACTAATAAATGTTTGATGTGAATGCAGTATGAGTGTGTGTGAGAGAGAGAGAGAGAGAGAGAGAGAGAGAGAGAGAGAGAGAGAGAGAGAGAGATAGAGAAATGTATGATCCTTCCTATTTTTTCGAAAATTAAATTTTATATAATTTGATTCCCCACCCCTTACCCCACATCCTAAAATAACCTATGGAAATTTTTTTTATTTAGTTTAATTTTATTTTATGTAGACAGCAAAGGGACGTGGAACTATATCCACACAGAAAAATAAAATATTTAGATTAACATGGATGTATTTGCTTAGTATTATATTATGACAAATGCCAATATGCCCATTCAGTGACCAAGAAAAAAAGGATGAAAAAAGACATAACCATTAGATATAATAACCCTGACATGAACACGACTGGGAAAGAAAGAAAAGGGTCTGAGTAGGCATAAAGAAAAGAGGCCGAGCTATTCCCCGAATAAAAGAGTATTATGTTCAATGAAAAAGTGGATCCCCAGAGCATGAGATGACGAACTTCTTTCGAGATAACGAAGGTGGGGGTGGAGGGGGGGGGGGGGGGGGGTGGGGGGGGGGGGGGTAGTCCGTAAAACGAAACCTGCGCGTGCATGAGGTGATAATTCATATACTTACAACTGGTCTGTATATTTGGCCCGAATTACAAAAGTCAACAGATGCCTTTATGAATTCAGTATACTGTCCATGATTCATTTAAGTTGAGTGGGTTACTTTACTAGACTATACCTAAATTTGAACAGAAATGTATGTATATATACATGGATGGAAGTATGTATTTTTTAAAAATCTTCTGTATTCGTACATAAAAGCTATTCTTTCTCTTCAAACCACATGCTATACAAGGATCAGTGCAGTAAACTTAAACTGTGATGTATTCTTATACTCAGAAATTAGTACACAGAAATAACCATAATGTACCCCATAAATAAGCATTAACGGATTTTCTAAAGTATCACCAATAAGTCCCTGTCAACGGAAAGTGGCCAATATAATGAATTTTAATCTTTAAACAGATAAAGATCACAATGAATATGACGTAGAAAATAAATGTGCTCGTAAATATTCCCTGAATATTTCAGGAAATCCTTAGAGAAAGCGTATTCGAGTGTCTTGATTTAAAAGAAAAAAATTAATAAATCAAGAAGTGTTTTAATATTCGAAAAGCACCGCACTACGGACACACCAGGATCGAATGAAAAGAAGGCGGGGAAGTGGGGGGGGGGGGGGGGGGGGGGGGGGTGATTGAAAAGGTATACCGATATCAAATTCCTCTAAAATATGAGATTGGAAGATCCGTGTGCGCTATGTACGTAGACGCAGATAGAGATATAGACGTACGCACATACAACTCAAATATATATATATATATATATATATATATATATATATATATATATATATATATACATATATATATATATATATACATATATATATATATGATATTATATATATATATAATATATATATATATCTATATATATATATATAAATATATATATATATATATATATATATATATATATATATATATATATATATATATATAGATATATGATAGATAGATAGATATATATATATATATATATACTATATATATATATATATATATATATCTATATATATATATATATATATATATATATATATATATATATATATTATATATATATATATATATATATACGTGTGTGTAGGTATATGTACACATATGAAAGTATTGTATTATTATCTTCTTGATTAAAAATGCTTAAAGGACGTAAGAGTTACGACTGAATAAAAAAAACTGAATAAAGGCAGAATACTGATTACTAATACACAACAAAAAATGCTATCTGTGTAGCGAAGGATGCTGTTTAGCGGGATAAAACCAATGATATATATGTTACAAATACAGCAGTTGCTGTAGGTCACTTTAGAAGCAAAAAAAGAATAAGATAAAGGACTGGAACAGCTGATAAGAGGGAGGTAAGAATACAATTAGCGTGTTCTGTTTATATCAGTCAGGAACGTGGTTACTCGTGAACTCCCAAAATCAGTGTTTTTATATATAAAGAAACAAGTTATAACCTGAAGCTTTAATAGATATCCTAACATATAGAATTGCTCAAGTAGAAAGTGGTTACCTTTTAGTTGCTTGAGACATTGGACCTTAATTTCAGAATGATCTTATTACACTTTAAAGGTCACATGATATATGTACATGGGTTCATTTTAAGGAATCTTTTACTGCACTTGCAATACAAATTAAAAATTGAAAGTATCCATTAAACGCTGGTACGTGTTAAAGAAATATATCAATCTGTTAGGAAACAAATGTCAAATGTCAGAATGATTTTTCTGCACTTGTAAAACAATAATAAAGTATAAGGTATCAGTGGGACAGTGGGATGTATTTAATTAACATAGGAATCTGTTAGGAAAGAAATGTTCGGGTGTGTGGAAAGGTATCAGAAGAAAATATGAGTGTAAGAACATTATAAGAAAAAGAGAGAAGCAAAAATTGGTTAGAAAGCTTCCTTAATTCACCCAGGAGAGCGTTGACCGATGCCAAAATACGTGGCAAGAAACATCATTTATTTAGAAAAGCAAGGGGTGTGGAGCTGAAGTGGGTTGATTAAGAAGGACTGTCTCCGGAACGAGAAAATCTTTTTAATAATAGCAGAGGTTTTAGCGTTCGACAGGAGGTAGAAAACTACTTAATGTGTCGGGAAAGAAGGTATTAAACCAGTGGGGTGAGAACCATTTAATACTGGTGATAGTCTCTCTCTCTCTCTCTCTCTCTCTCTCTCTCTCTCTCTCTCTCTCTCTCGCGATCGATCGATCGATCGATCGGAAGGGGCCGTT
>NC_061100.1:102672035-102674535 GCF_015104395.2 Macrobrachium nipponense | reverse complement strand
AAAATTAGCTTTGTCTGTTAGCAATCAGAGCTTAAAAACTACTGAGGCTAGAGGGCAGCAAATTGATACATTGATTATGCACCCTTCAGGCATCTAACATAACAAATTGCAGCCCTCTAGCCTTGATATTTTTATTTTATTTAATGCTAAAGTTAGCCATGATCGTGCGTCTGTCGCCCACAACTCTGGGCACCACCAGGCCGTGGCTGAAAGTTTCATGGGCCACGGTTGATTGAATGGCAGTGTTTGAGAACTTCATGCAACATTATACGCTGTGTAGAAAACTCGATAGCTCGGAAGAAACTTGGGCGCAAGTTATACTTGTTTTCTAATCTCTCTTACCCACAAACATCTACGTATATTACATTTTTCCCTGAACAAATCATCTTTCCAGGAAACTTCGTTGCCCTCAACATGTACAGGAATGAACATTTCAGCCACGTTTGCTGCAGAGTTTTGCTTAAATATGAGGACATTCCTCATATCATTCCCTTTCTATTGGATAAAGTCCTGTTTAATGAAAGTTAGGAATGCCATTGCTTTCCAAAAGTCAGGTAGCATTGCACGTGTCAGATTGGACGGTATACTCTCTTTTTCTTTAAATGCAAGATGAGTTCTCTATGTTCGTACGTTTTACTAATAATGAATTTCCTTAAGCTCTCTGAATATAGAATGGAACTTAGGAGAGAAATTAATTTAAGCGTTTGCTATGCTAAATAAAACCCTAGAAGTATTCGTAAAATTCATCATTAAATAATGTGAGTGTTTTTCACTGTAAATTATACCAAACTCAGAGCATCATACGATATCCAGAACGATCTGCCAGAAAGATTTGACCCATGTAACGTCGTGTGTATTTTAATTTTGAATTAGTAATTCTTATCGGTTTAAAAGTCAACATTCTCCCTTTAAGATTTGACATCATATATTGACGTTGTCTATGTGGATCAAAAAATAATTTTGGAACTTCCTGAGTGACATTTGACGTCAGATATTGATGCTTATGTAGGTCACAAACAATAACCTTGGAACATATCCAATAAGATTTTACCTTAAATATTGTAGTTGTGTATGTAAGTGAAACAACAAAAATCTTGAAACTCATATAATGAGAATTCTGAAAACATTAGAAGGTCGGCAGTAAGCCAAAATACCAAATAACAATTCGACGTCAGGAAAAAAAAAGTCTTTCATGAAAAATATATAGACTTCGGATGTAATCGTTTTCTTTATTTCTGGATTTCTTCCGATAGGAAATGGAAGAGAGACAGAAACATTTTTTTTTCGGCTTTGCTCATCATACCAAGAAAGTGGGGCTAACTTTTTTTTATTAAGGATAATAGAGCGAGGTCAACCGCGTCAGTGGCGTGATCGGTAAGGTCTTCGCCTGCCACCTCGGTGGCCGCGAGTTCGATTCTCGGGCATTCCATCGAGGAGTGAGAGATGTGTATTTCTGGAGATAGAAGTTCACTCCCGACGTGGTTCAGAAGTCACGCTAAGCCGTTGGTCCCATTCCTGAATAACCACTGGTTCCATGCAACGTAAAAACACCATACAAACAAACAAACAAACAAATAGATGATTTCTAAAACAGAGAATTATTAGAAAATCATATCCACGCACCAGTCTGCATACAGAAGTGTCAGTTCGACTGCCTTAAGCCATTGTAAATAATTTTTTAAAAATATATACTACTCTGCAGCGACACTAGACGAAAAGAAAGCTGGATATATATTGAAACGTTTTTAAAATCTTTATTTTACGTTTATCTCTTTATCTAACTTTAGACTCCAAAATTATGACGTTGAATTTGACTTTTCATCTTTTAAAGACTAATGTGTGTGACAGAGAGAGAGAGAGAGAGAGAGAGAGAGAAGATTAACCGGAATTCCTTTACGAAGCAATAAAACGTATCCAATTGACATCACATTTACCGGCACGATTTTTTTCGCAAAGTCTAATTCTATTCCAGATTTCGGAAAACGACAGGATTATACGGTCGATGCTCCAACTGTGTTGGGCAAGATTTTCTCTGTAATTAAAAAGAATATTTATATATGTAATTCATGTAATTATGTCATTGCTTATGAATTTGAATTTGAAATCTCGGAAGGAAACTGGCATCTATTACAGTTCAGTTATATACCCCATCTTTCCTTAAAAATATACGTAATTCATATAATTATTTGTAATTAAATATGAATTTTAATTTGAAATCTCAGAAGGAAACAGGCATCTATTACCGATCAATTATATACCTTTTCTTTTCTCGGAATGACTATCAGAGACATTATTATAGTCATGAACGTGACCCGATCGTGAACGACTGATCGAGACGAAATCTGACGTGAGCAAGAATCAATCGAACAACGAAATTGGTGAATAATGCCTTTGGCGTATTGGAGACGGGGGATTCCTGATTCCCAGGAACTACTATTTAATAAGAGAGATTTCAGTCAGTAGAAGTCTTAGTTGTTCTTCTCTTTCCGATCTCCAATCT
>NC_061100.1:102639535-102659535 GCF_015104395.2 Macrobrachium nipponense | reverse complement strand
CGAGGAATCGGAGGAATTTATTTCCGGTGGTTGAAATTCATTTCTCGATGTGGCTCGGATCCCACAGTAAGCTGTAGGTCCCGTTGCTGTTAATCAGCTCAGTCGTCTGGTAATACTAAGATATACTTAACTTTGCACTTATAAAATTAAGGATATTATAAGTAATTGATATGACTTGTGGTGGAAGCAAACACAATCTTCAAGGCCATAGTCTGCAAAAAGTAAAAGGGAAATTCATGAATCTGGACTTAAAAATTGCCAGGAATAATTCCAACTCGTTTCGAAAAAAAGAAAAGAAAAACGAGTTACATCTAATGGTAAAAGACGAGATTGACTTTACAGTTTACCAAGTGATAACTAGGTACTTCAGAGATCGTTTTCAAGGTCGACGATCACACAGTACCAAAGAGCATACCAAATGCGATTGGCGGAATGCACTCCGGTGATCAATCATCAAGCAGTTATGAGACAATGTGGACTGGTAGGTAGGAAGATTGTTAGTTAGGTAGGTACGTATACCTACCTATACCATTGGTTGTGTGAGCATGATAATATTTTAAAAATCCGGGTATTGAAGAGTACTAGGACCCGGAGTTCAGCCAACAAAAAGTACGTGCACATACGGAAAGTTATTACGTGGAACTCAACAATTATACCGCCCTGAAAAAGGACAAAAATAAATATAAATAAATAAATAAATATTGCGGATCGAATATTGAAAAAGTGATCTTATCCATAAATAAAGCCGTTAGCAATATATATTATGACCAAGCCCTAATTAAAAATGAATCCTTAATAAAATCATTATATTCAGAGTTCCTTTAATACTAACGATGTGCGGACAGAAAACATTTACAATTTTGTATATATTACTCAGCGAACATTTTCCATTTTAATTGCCACAGAAAATGCTGAGGTCAACGTTTGTCGTCAATAGATTTGTGAAACTAGTTATTGTCCTAAAATGTGAATTTAAATTGAGCTGAAAATGGGTATATTTCTATAATTTTTTGACATAAGGAATAAAAGCAGTTTAACCCATTACGTTCAAAGAAATATATCTCAAAAATTAATCCCAGCGTACAATATTCATACATCAAAGAGACTGGATCACAAAATACTGTCAGATTTTTTAGAGATATTAATTTACTCTTGATTTTATGCGTCCATTATAAAGCGAATTAAATTTTTAGTGATTCGTACCCGCAGACGAAATTCGATACTTGAGTTCAGTTTCTAAAAGTGTCTACATTTTATTTTATGGTCGTCTATCCTATTTTCGTTTCATAGATATCCACCTGCATCTTTTTTCTTTTCTTTTTTCTTTTCTTACCCCAGATATAACATTGATTTATTTGGCTGTTACTTGAATAAATTACTGTCCTGAAATAATTCATTGGTGACTAGAGGAAACATGATTCATTAGTGAAGTTATGAAAAATAATTCATAGGTGAATGAAGGGAAAATAATTCATAGTGAAGAGAGGAAATATAATTCATAGATGAATAGATGAAAAATAATTCATAGGTGAATAAAGGAAAAATAACTCATAGGTGAATAGAGGAAAAATAAAATAATTCATTGGAGGATAGAGGAAAAGTAATTAATTGGTGAATAGAGGACAAATAATTCATAGATGAATAGAGGGAAAATAATTCTTGAGGTGAAGCGAGGAAAAATAACCATAGGTGAATAAAGGAAAATTAATTCATAGGTGATTAATGGAAAAATAACATAGGGGAATAAAGGAGAAATCATTCGTAGGTGAATAAAGGAAAAATAATTCATAGGTGAAGAGAGGAAAAATAATTCATAAGTGAAGCGAAGAAAAGTAATTCATAGGTGAAAAAAGGAAAAAAGATCATGGGTGAGAAGAGGAAAAATAATTCATTAGTGAATAAATGAAAAAATCATGGGTGAATAGAGGAAAAATAATTCATAGGTGAACTAAGGCAAAATAATTCATAATACATGAAAAATAATTCGTAGGTGAAGAGAGGGAGTGAAATAACTTCCCCCATACAGGGAAGGAGAAGTGAAACCCATTTTTTCTGCTCCATAGAATTGCTCTAGTATACTCGATCACTTATCGGCAAAGAGTCGACGGTGTAAAATACCACATGGAATAAAATATATTCCGTAAACAAGTAAGATCTCCGTTGTACACTTGTCTAAATAATCAAAGAAGTAGGTCATTATACTAACATAGTTCGTTCTGTAGATTTGAAAGATAAACTATTTCGTTTGAATACAATAAAACGTCTCGAATTCCCCACGAGTGGAAGAGAAAATATATATTATTGTAATATTATATATATAGGATTATATATATATATATATTATTAAAATTATTATATATATAATATATAATATATATATATATACATATACGTACACACACACATACTATATATATATATATATATATATATATATATATATATATATATATATAATAGTAGATATATATATATATATATATATATATATATATATATATATATATATATATATATATATATATATATATATCTATATATATATATATATATATATATATATATATATATATATATATATATATATATATATATATATATTTAGCTTCTAACCTTTTTATGACCTTGGTAGGTTGGACCGAAATGTCTTACTGATATGGCTCAAAAGACAGGTAACTTATGAGAGAGAGAGAGAGAGAGAGAGAGAGAGAGAGAGGCCAGGCTTTATGTTATTAGATTTGGAACGTGAATCAAATGTGTAAAAATAAATCTGCTAATAATAATAATAATAATAATAATAATAATAATAATAATAATAATAATAATAATCATAATCATAATCATAATCTCCATATTTCCTTATTTTCTTCTCTTGTCCATATCTTCCTTTGGTTTGCTTCTGTAGCTCCAGTCTCAGGCTGTTGGTTACTGTCGTTATGGTGGTCAGTTGCTGGATGACGACCTCCAAGTACCTGACCGTCTTCCCCTTCAATTGGGTTGAATACCTGGCTGCCGGACGAAGCTCCTCTGTTGCCAGAGGTTCCAAAGTCAAGAAGAAAGTATCACTCAATGATGCCGCAATACCATGGGACACCAGAGTTGAAGAGAAAGAAAGGGAAAAAATGGATAAGTATCAAGACCTGAAAATAGAAATAAGGATATGGGATATGCCAGTGGAAATTGTACCCATAATCATAGGAGCACTAGGCACGATCCCAAGATCCCTGAAAAGGAATCTAGAAAAACTAGAGGCTGAAGTAGCTCCAGGACTGATGCAGAAGAGTGTGATCCTAGAAACAGCGCACATAGTAAGAAAAGTGATGGACTCCTAAGGAGGCAGGATGCAACCCGGAACCCCACACCATAAATACCCCCCCCCCCCCCCCCCCACCAATTCATTTCAAACAACATTAACTACACTTGGATTGCAAGACAACTAAGAGAGTAAAATAGTTAACGGTAAAGTGTCTGGTTTTGATTTCAGAAATTGCTTTCGTGCAAATTATTCATAAAAAAATCTTATATGTCATAATTACCCACCCACTTAATCTGTAATAATTATCAATATTATTAAGTCTTTTTATGTCTAAGTACAGTTCACTCGTGGCATCTTCAGAAATGAAATGAACTTTGATTTATGATTCGTCATTTTTCAGGAAACAATTCCATTATATATATGGATGAAAAATCTTATTTGAGCTAATTACCTAACGTACTATATAAATATCAAGGCAGTAAAAATCATCAGTGCTTTGGCGGATAGTTTTAATCATGCGCAGGCAATCACATCTTGGCAGAGGCTAATTCCCACTGATTACATTACCAGCTCGCCTCATTAACGATCATCAGCCAGATATTCTTCGTTAATAACTGGGCACCGTTGGTGATTAACGAGGCAGCTTCAAGTATCCGATGCCGATGAGATATCGGGTATCACTGATTGCATGACATGCTCTCATTGCCAAGGAGCATCGATTTATTGGTAATGCGTGGCCAGTTTGCAGTAATTGATCATTTTTTAGTCGAAAGAGTGTTACTTTATCTGATGTCTGGGCCAGTCCCTTACAACGCTCCTGATTGGCTGTTGATAAGCCAATCACAAGGCTGGAAACTCATAGTCTCTCGCGAGAGTTCACATAGGCAGGATGTAAGCTCGACCTCTCCTGAGGGATACGGCTGAAACTTTCAGTCTCTCTTTAGAGTTCATATAGACAGGATGTATGTTCGACCTTTCCTGAGGGATAATTTGGAAATGCGTATCGCTAAGGAGAGGTGGAGCGTACATCCTGCCTGTGTGAACTCTCGCTCTCTCGAGAGAGTGACAGTTTCCAGCCATGTGAATGGCTTATCAACAGCCAATCAGGAGTGTCGTAAGGGACTGGCATAGACATCAGATGCACGGTTGATGTGAATCTATTATAGCCTATTAGTGTTTTCCTGGTTAAAGCTTAATCCTTTTCAATTAGCGAGTTGTTGGATTTCTGATTTATTAACTTTGGTCGCTGGTCTAGTGATTAGTGTCTTGCTGTGCCAATCAGATGTCGTGAGTTCGCTCCTCCCCCAGGGCGTAGATAAATCACTGGCTCCGTATCACGATCAGTTACTGCTGCAGTGTGGGGGTCTACGGTGGGAGGTAGAAACCAACATTCTTTGGAAGCTTGAATTTTAAGTCAGTGGGCCTTTGAGCGTGTTCTATATGAATTGGTTTCATCGTCTGAATAAATAAATAAGTAAAAATGATGATGTGTGTGACATTAGGAAAAATATTTTCCTATTCTTGTGAAATTTCGTCTATTTTCACGTAGGTCGTTCTACAGTGCCCACCTTTTTATACATTTCACAAGATTTCTTGCTTATGAGAGGTAATTTCTAATTATTGAAGGTTGCCCTACCTAAATCACATTGTAGGTATACCGTATTATTATTATTATTATTATTTTTATTATTATTATTATTATTATTATTATTATTATTATTATTATTATTATTATTATTATTTTTTTTTTTTTTTTTTATGTATTTATTTTATTCTTTTTTGTTTATTCGACTGGGTGTTTTCATAGTGTGGGATTTCGGGTTGCAGCCTGCCTCCTTAGGAGTCTATCACTTTCCTCACTGTGAGCGCTGTTTCTAGTAGCACACTCTTCTGTATGAGTCCTGGAGTTACTTCGGCCTCTAGTTTTTCCAGGTTCCTTTCCAGGGATCTTGGGATCGTGCCTAGTGTCCCTATGATTATAGGTACAATTTCCACTGGCATATCCCATATCCTTCCTATTTCTATTTTCAGATCTTGATACCTATCTATTTTTCCCTTTCTTTCTCTTCAACTCTGGTGTCTCATGGTATTGCGACATCAACTAGTGATACTTTCTTCTTGGTTTTATTATTATTATTATTATTATTATTATTATTATTATTATTATTATTATTATTATTATTATTCAGAGGATTAACCCTATTCACATGGAACAGCTATTGAGTTGAAATTCAAGCTTCCAGAGAATATGGTGTTCATAAGGAAGAGGTAAGAGGAGGTAAAGGGAAATGCAGAAAGAAGAGATCTCATGCATACATTCATACTGCTACCTACCTATTGACTTGGTAGTTTGGCTATTTTGAATATCTCAACCTTGTTTTTAATGGCAGAATCTACCAATCTCTTTATTCAAAAAATATCTGACTCTGACCGGACAATTTACGCCTGAGTTAAACTCATTTATAATTGCTAAGTAATCGTGTGAAATATCCATATAAATGAGTGAACATTTATGTACAATTCTAGAGGTTACTTTCATTATGAGACGTAAAGGGAAGGCCTACATCATCTCTTTTGGTACATACCCTCCCAACGCTCGCTTTAATGCCATGAAATATATATTTAAAGAAGTTGCTTGCGTGAGCTCTAGCCATCTCGTGGTGTACAGGGAAGATCGCCCTGGCTATCAGTGGCCAGCCTTATGACGTGCTGACTCGACCTTAGCCTAAAGATTCCCCATTTGGCAGCCACCAAGAAAGACGAGGGCAGGGAGCGATTTTTTGGAAATTATGGCTACATTCCGTGGCTTTGGGAATGACTTTACTGCTCTCTCTCTCTCTCTCTCTCTCTCTCTCTCTCTCAAGCTATTATTGTTATTTAATGACGTGACTTTTTTAAACTCTCTCTCTCTCTCTCAAGCTACTTTATTATATGTAGATTTGACTCTCTCTCTCTCTCTCTCCTCTCTCTCTCTCTCACTCTCTCTCTCTCTCTCTCAAGCTACTTTATATAGACTTAATTCCCCCCCCCCCTCTCTCTCGCTCTCTTTCTCAAGCTACTTTGTCATATGTAGACGTGAATCTAAACTCTCTCTTTCTCTCTGTTTTTGGGGGAACCTTATAAGTCCCGGTCTTTGTTTACTGAGCAACCAGTGGGCCGAAATTCATCGCCCTGTATCGGTTTCCTCTGAAAACATTTCGTCGAGCGAAAGAGGAAAGCTGGGAAAACTTTATCTTTTAGTCAGGCCAATTGAAGGATCTATAATTTATCAATGTTATTACTGTTATTACCATTATTATGATTACAATCTTTTATACTGCTTCAGCAAGCGTGTGGATATTACCAGTAATTAATTTTTTTAATCATTTTATCTCATATATCTAAATTGTGCATGTTACTGTGTGTACTGTGTATACTCCATGTATATGGCCTTGAGCTGAAAATAAAATGTATTATTATTATTATTATTATTATTATTATTATTATTATTATTATTATTATTATATTATTATTATTATTCTTATTATTGATTATTATTATTATTATTATTATTATTTTTTTTTTTTTTTTTTTTTTTTTTTTTTCTCTATGACAGTCCTCTAATTCGACTGGGTGGTACTTATAGGAGTCCATCACATTTCTTACTATGTGCGCCGTTTCTAGGATCGTACTCTTCTGCATGAGTCCTGGAGATACTTCAGCCTCTAGTTTTTCCAGATTCCTTTTCAGGGATCTTGGGATCGTGCCTAGTGTTCCTATGATTATGGGAACAATTTCCACTGGCATATCCCAAATCCTTCTTATTTCTATTTTCAGGTCTTGATACTTATCCATTTTTTCCCTTTCTTTCTCTTCAACTCTGGTGTCCCATGGTATTGCGACATCAATGAGTGATACTTTCTTCTTGATTTTGTCAATCAACGTCACGTCTGGTCTATTTGCACGTAACACCCTATCTGTTCTGATACCATAGTCCCAGAGGATCTTTGCCTGATCGTTTTATATCACTCCTTCAGGTTGGTGTTCGTACCACTTATAACTGCAAGGTAGCTGGTGTTTCTTGCACAGGTTCCAGTGGAGGGCTTTTGCTACTGAATCATGCCTCGTTTTTGTACTGGTTGTGTGCAAGTGTCGGACATTCGCTTGCTATGTGGTTTATGGTTTCATTTTTCGTATTGCACTTCCTACATATGGGAGACATGTTATTTCCATCTATCGTTCTTTGGACATATCTGGTTCTCAGGGGCTGATCTTGTGCTGCTGTTATCATTCCTTCAGTTTCCTCCTTGAGCTCTCCCCTCAGTAGCCATTGCCACGTGTCATCGCTGGCTAATTCTTTAGTCTGTCTCATGTATTGTCCGTGCATTGGTTTGTTATGCCATTCCTCTGTTCTGCTTGTCTTTCTCCTGTCTCTGTATATTGCTGGGTCTTCGTCTACTTTTATCAGTCCTTCTTCCCATGCACTCTTGAGCTATTTGTCTTCACTGGTCTTCATATATTGCCCCAGTGCTCTGTTCTCGATGTTGACGCAGTCCTCTATACTTTGTAGTCCCCTCCATCCTTCCTTTCGTGTTATGTATAGTCTGTCCGTATTTGCTGTTGGGTGTAGTGCTTTGTGTATTGTCATATGTTTCCTCGTTTTCTGGTCTATGCTGCGAAGTTCTGCCTTCGTCCATTCCACTATTCCTACGCTGTATCTGATTACTGGCACTGCCCATATGTTTATGGCTTTTATCATATTTCTGGCGTTGAGTTTTGACTTAAGTATCGCCTTGAGTCTCTGTATATATTCTTTCCTGATCGTGTCCTTCTTCTCGTGGTGTTTTATATCCCCTCCTTCCATTATTCCCAGGTATTTGTATCCCGATTCATCTATTTGTTTGATGTTGTTTCCATCTGGTAGCTTTATCCCTTCAGTCCTTGTTACTTTGCCCTTTTGTATTTTGACTAAGGCACATTTTTCTATTCCAAACTCCATCCGGATGTCCCCAGATACAATCTTTACAGTCTGGATTAGGGTATCTATTTCCTTGATGCTCTTACCATACAGCTTGATGTCGTCCATGAACATCAGATGGTAAATTCTGTTGCCTCTTTTCTTGAGTTGGTACCCAGGATCCATCTTCTGCAGTACTTTTGTCATGGGGATCATGGCTACTACGAAGAGTAGTGGGGAAAGTGAGTCGCCCTGGAAGATCCCTCTCCTGATATTAACCTCTGCTAGTCTTACTCCAGAGCTTGTAAGTATTGTATTCCAGTTGCGCATTGTATTTTTGAGGAAGCTGATGGTGTTTTCCTCTGCCCCATATATTTTCAGGTATTCTATTAGCTATGTGTGTGGTACCATGTCGAAGGCTTTCTTATAGTCATTCCATGCCATGCTTAGGTTGGTTTTCCTTCTCTTACTGTTCTTCATTACCATTTTGTCTATCAGGAGCTGGTCTTTTGTGCCCCTACACTTCCTTCTGCAGCCCTTCTGTTGGTGGGGGGATAGTGTTTGTATCCTCTAGGTAGTTGAATAGCCTTTCGCTGATAATACCTGTTAATAACTTCCACATTATTGGTAGGCAGGTGATAGGCCTGTAGTTACTGGCTATATTTCCCTTACTCTTGTCTTTCTGGACGAAGGATGTCCCTCCTGTGGTCATCCATTTGGGTGTATGGTAATCTGTGATACAATGTTGGAGTTGTTCTGCTATTCTTGGGTGTAGGGCCGTGAAGTTTTTGAGCCTGTATCCATGGACTTCATCGGGACCTGGGGCTTTCCAGTTGGGCATTTTCTTTAGTTGGTGTCTGACTGTGTCTGTCGTGATGTTAGTGAATCTTTGATTTATTCTCCCTGTTTCTTCATCCTTGACTTCCTGGAGCCATTTTGCATGTTTGTTGTGTGATACGTGATTGCTCCATATGTTTTCCCAGAGTCTCTTACTTGGTTCAGCTTCAGGAATTCCTTGGTGGTTGTCTTCCCCTCTTAGTTGGCTATATTGTCTTTCTGGTTGGTTCCGAATAGTTTGTTCTGTTGGTATCCCTTATTCCTGTTCTTGTACCGTTGGATCTTATGTGCTTTGGCCTTAAGCCTCTGTTTTACATCTTCTATTATGTTGTATAGTCCCCTCTCGTGTAGTTTGTATTATTATTATTATTATTATTATTATTATTATTACAAGTAAAGGTAAAAACACCTTCTGAAATGAGTGTTCTGTCTCATTTGCATTTTTTTCCACTTTTTGAACTCCGGGCAAAACTGTTCAATAATTTTTTCATGATGATGACCTCTCTCTCTCTCTCTCTCTCTCTCTCTCTCTCTCTCTTCTCTCTCTCTCTCTCTGATATATATATATATATATATATATATATATATATATATATATATATATATATATATATATATATATATATATATATATATTTATATATATATATATATATATATATATATTTATTTATATATATGTGTGTGTGTGTGTGTGTGTGTGTGTGTGTGTGTGTGTGTGTGTGTGTATGTGTGTTGATCGCCGCAACAACATTTTTTTTAAGTTTCAGTTGCATAAAATGAAGGTTTAATTCCAAATTCAACGGGCTGCAAGAGGGATTTCAATTTTGAAAACATAGAAAAAGAAACAGTATGGCGATATGAATTACACCGATGGTCATTATAAATATAAAGTGGCAAGCGTATGACAGGTCTTTTAATTTCTTTTTGTAAAGGAACAAAACTGACTTTTATGTTTAAGGCTTGGTGCAGAATATACGGCTGTTCATGACAACTATGTAATGAAACTGCCCTCTATTTGATTACGTTTTTACTCAGTTTACTCAGTTATTTTCTCACACAATCGTATTAATTTTTTTGATAAGAGCAATTGTTCAGTTTCTCGAAATAAAAAATGTAATCGATAAGAACAATATTTGATAAATTAAAAGAAATAGATCAGTTTCTCGAAATGAAAAATGTAATCGATAAGAACAAGTTTTCCGTACAGCGCATAATACTGTATGAAACTCTCTGAAACTCAGCCGCGGCCCATGAAACTCAGCCACGATTCCAGACGCACCTTAAATAATATAACAACTACTGAGGCTAGACGGCGGTAATTTGGCATGTTTGATGATTGGAGGGGGAATGATCTACATACCTATTTGCAGCCCTCTAGCCTCTGTGGTTTTTAAGATCTGAGGCCGGATAGAAATCAGTGCGGACGGACAGACAAATAGCCATCTCTATAGTTTTCTTTTACAGAAAACTAAGGAAAATAAGCTATGTGTTGATCTCTTAAAATTTATATCTGATCTCTTTAGATTTATTTCTTAAAATTTATATGTATAAATCGTGTATCAATTCGACACCAAACGAATAATGGAAATCGAGTTAGTAAGACCTAAAAACAATTATGACAGACCGGATTTGTATAGAGAAAAGGGAAGAACAGTTTTTTTTTATTAATTAAGTATAGCTTTCGTTAGTGAATCAGATAAAGGTGATTTTGACCATAATAACTTATTAAGTCTTAGTTGATGGTGTAAGCATGTCATTTGGTATGAGTGTTGTCACAATTTTAATTTAAAGATAAAAGAAATAGCCAAGAAGAGTTCCAGTATTTTAGGTTATATATATATACATATATATATATATATATATATATATATGATATATATATATATATATATATATATATATATCCTATTCAATCAGTTCAGAGAGAGAGAGAGAGAGAAGGCCCAATTGCAATCTAAAACAGGGAAAAAGTATTTAGTTTTATATATTCTTTAAAAAAAAGCGTTGTTCATCAGTTCTTAACAGATTTTTACCTGAGAAATGAATTTTAAACTACCTCTCCGTTTTGGTAGACAGCTGAAGGTGACGAAATATAACAGCAGATGAGATACAGTAAGATGTGTGTTTTCGAGTTAAAATGCCACTAATGGCGTTGTTGAATTACTTGCAAGAAAGGACGCAATTTCATATGTTGGTATCACGTTCCCTGCGCCGAGGTATAAAATGTATTGTGGTGAGCATGCCGTTTAGATAAAAGGTTTTAATGGCTGTTTGTGTTATTTTTAAAGGGGGTCGGGAGGAAGGGGGCCAGATAGAAGTGAAAAGACCCATGTTAGAGGTGTAGGTGTCCTTGGAAAGTAGTTCATTTACAGTTATACCAGCTATCAGCAGGTAGTTTCTTAGCTATACGAAAACTGCTGTCCTTGTGAGATGCAAGTACAATCGACTCTAGTTTTCACTCCTGTCCATTTATGCTATTTTCCTTTATTCATTATTTTAAACCTAAAGAAACACATCCGCTGTGTAAACAAGAACAATATTTAACATCAAATGGGACACTCTTTCAAATATTTTTAACAAAATGAGCAAATGGAAGTTACATCTGTTTCAGATATTCTGGTAAATGTTTATCCTGACTAGAAAAAATGCACAGAAAATTTACAAAGTTAGGGAACACAAACGCATAATTTTCGGTCATGAGAATGAAAAGTCTAACGAAGGAAAAATTCTAAACTTCATAGAAAAGTTATGAGTTCTTTGATGGTGAGGTTATGTGAATGTGTACATTATCAGTATAATGTTAACTCAGTATATTACCATTCGTATTCGAAAAGCATTTTGTTAATGATTCAGTCATTTTTATCTGACAAGAAAGTTGTTGTTTTCCATTAGATGATAATCATATATATATATATATATATATATATATATATATATATATATATATATATATATATATATATATATATATATATATATATATTCCTTAGCACTCTCGTCCTATATACACGTGTCTGTGAAACATCTCAGTAATGATATATCTTGAAGGTCAAGCATTAATATACAACCCCGTAAAAAAGAAATTATTTTAATTTCCATGACACAAAAAAATCCTAAAAAATAATTCTGTCGAGATAAAGGAGGTCTTCCTACAAGCCGCCTTCTAATTATCGTAGAATTTCTTTATGGACGATGAATCAATTAGGAGAGAAGGGCTGTTATCTAACCCTCCCCTTGTTCAACTAGTGGATTGGTTTAGGCCATTGAAACCAGGCAGGCTCCTCAATGCTGATGTAGATGTTCTCATTATCTCATAACATAAAGACTGTCGACATGATTATTTTTAATAAAGTTGTCTTAGTATGGAGACGGTTATATAATTTTATAAAGTCGTCTTAGTTGGGAGCCATTTACATTTTTAACTAAGTCATCGTAGTAAGGAGCCAGACTAAACTGAAATAATATGACAATTGTTTCACTACGAATGTAGAACCGTAATTTTGCTCAAAGTTTTTACTGGGGGATGGAATTGATAGATCCGCGGAAAGTTTTAGTACGATTCCAGCGGTGTATACTTTGTCATAGTTCACCGCCATAGTTACCAGTATGTAAAGGTTACTTGAATTAGGGTCTAAAAATGGCATATTTCATCAAGGTTCGAGTGACATATGGAAGTTGGAGATCCTTGCAATGCTACTATGATGTCAGGTATATATATATATATATATATATATATATATATATATATATATATATATATATATATAATATATATATATAAAGGCAGGCAGGAACACACAGGAATTCCCTGAGGATGCAATAATGTATTGCGGAACGTCGGATTAAATGTCAAATGTCAAATTCCTTTGTGTTCCTGCCTGCCTTCATATACTTAGTGTGACTGTGCCGAGTGGCCCCCTGCTGATTTTTGGCTATATATATATAATATATACTATATATATATATATCTATACTATATATATATATATATATATATATATATATATATATTATATATATATATATATATATATATATATATATATATATATGTAATGGGGGGATTCTCCCCCCCATTATTTATTAGGTAAGCGTGTGACACGAAACGGAAGGCAAACCAACACACAGCCTCTCTCTCTCTCTCTCTTCTCTCTCAGCAATCCCTCTCTCTCTCTCTCTCCAAGGAATCTCTCTCTCTCTCTCTAGCACCGACACCTCTCTCTTTCTCTCCATTCTAACAGGTAATGAAAATGAGAGAGTTGCGTCATAACATTAACGTTTATTAACAACGAATAAATAATGGATAATCAAGTCTTACAGACTAACTCAAAAAAACCCGAATAGTACAATGTCTGATAGCAATCATTAGTCACCAAAAAAGTCTACACCCATCACAAAAATGTCAAACAGATAATAAGCCACTCTTTGGCTAAAGTAACTCAACACTCACCCAAGCAGCCGGACCACTATAAACACAGTTAATAAAAAACTCCCGACGAACGCCACGGCATCTTGCCTGTGTCTTGAAGACCCTCTGTCAAAATCCTCCCATAGGCTTGTGTATGACACTCTTTTAACAGAAAGAGGCGCACACGCACATACGAACGCACACTTCGTTAGCGCCTCGCAATTCTAGTTGCATCCAGTTTCACAAAGGCACTTTGAGAAGAGTTAATAAACTCAGTACATTGACTTGTCGAACTAAGCATTTTTATCTCACGCCATCCCTAGAATCTCATTGTCAGCTACTCTCAGGTCGTTGCTTCTGCACTGTTCTCCACATTCCATAGGTCACTGAGAACACATGGACAATATATTATTAATCAAAAACCCTAGGCCTTACATAGCTCGGCCACCCCTATGCTAGCCCCCGCCTAGCAAAATAGCTTATAATACAAAACACACTGGCCGGCTTAAAACAAAATACAAGTCAAAACTGCACGTCTCTGGCATTATGAAATAAAGTCTGTTACTCTTATATCTCCCAATAACACTAGAATTTTTATCTCATATTTTCTGCATTTCTTGAATATTCCTCTTTGCTTGTCTGCAAGTAGCTGAACAGACAGCAACAGGCTATAGCAGGCTGTAGGAAGACGGAATGCCTCCCTCATTGTAGAAGACTTCTCACGGCTTCTGCAGATCCCCAAAAGACACGCTGTAGAATTCTTGCGATCACCCACGTGGAAACTCTTGTAATCACCATCATGGAAATTCTTGTAATCACCCTGGGGTAAAATAACAGCAACCTCTCTGCACACGGCTGGTGGACGTCTTGCTGGCGTCGGGAAACGACTTTTTTTTTGGTGTGTGTTAGTATTTCAGTCAAGTCTTTGGTCAATCTAAGAAAATTAACCCAGACATACTACTTCTATCAAACAATGATCTCAAAAAGTCAGAAATACTAACTGAACGTCTCCCAATTAACTCCCTTTAACATGACTACCAAATCATAAGTCATCATCACAACTCTCAAAGGAAAAAAACATCAAGTTCTCCAACTCAATTCTCCAAACTCACACATCAGCACACACACAACTCAGAAATCACAGCAACTCCACGGAATTCTGTACTCACATTTCAAACTCAAATGTGCTCATAAGTAAAAAAAAAAAAAAAAGAAAAAATCGTAATGAACCCAAGGAAAAAAAAGAATCACGTAACACACCAGACCCAAAAATGTTCTCTCAAGCTCTGATATCTGAACAACCCACAAAATCAGTAAAAATCTCCAATGTTTAACAGCAAAAACCCCTTTACTGCTCATACAATTAACTACAATGAGACTTAATGTCAAACTCCCATTTACGTAAGTAACAACCATAGAAAAATCACATCTCCCGGTAAAAAAAAAATGCTATTTAAGCTCAATCCCCCAAATTATATCTCTCACAGGGAAAGGAAGAAAAAATAAAAAAAAAGGATGATCACAAGTAGGTTTCCCCAATCACAAAATACATAATACATGTATAATATGCATAACTCCCCACGTTTTCCCCAAGAAATGCTCCATGTAAAGTTATGGAATTTGCCAGAAAGCAAACTATTACACATGCGCTTTCGTGAAATGCTATTGTCAACATTTCCAGATATTGCTAAAATTCTGATCAATCGCCCTCAGAGGAAAAAGGTCAGCACACGGCTCATCACATCGCTTGTCAGCAGAAAAATCGCCTGCGGACGTATGCTCTAACAGCAGCATAAAAATTGTCTAGTCAGACACATAAGTTTGGAAACTCATGATTCTCAAAAAAACGTCTAACAGACACATTTCACAGAATTAACTCCAGGATATGACTAATGTGCTCAAAGATTTGTCTCAAAGACTTATTCTCTCAACATTATATGCCTCCAAGAATAACACACTTGTGAACATGAAAAATGCACACATCTCCAAATGACTCGTAATGCAGTTATGACACTCCTCTCCAAATAGTCACGAAACCAAAGAGAAAGAACCACAGAAATCTCCTCTTGACTCGAAAAAAACTCTCATAACCACAAAAAAAAAAGGTCACCCGCCAAAGATTAATTCCAACTCCATATATTCCACCATATTAATAATAACACCACTCCGGTTATAAAAATATTTCCTCTATTTGGTTAATAACCAACCTCATATATTTCTCTCTTATTTCTCCAATAGCCATATGTTAATAAAAAAAATCACCACTCCAGGAATAGAGAATAATCACCTCCATTTCGGCAAATACAAAATATTTACCTCTATTTCCCCAATAACTCCATGTGGAACAAAACAAGGCTCCAAAAAATATATCTCCAAAAAAATGTGCACTCAAGGCAACTAACTCACACACTCACAAATATTGCCCCATAATCTCCAAAAAAATGTGTCTCCATTTGCAACAAAGATGGCTGCAAAATAATTAAACTAAACATAGTTCTCATCACCATTGGCAAATATCAAAAATGGCCAAAAATATATCTCCAATATATTATATCTCAAATTATAACTCCAAAATAATATATACCTCCAATTATAACTCCAAAATAATATATACCTCCAATTATAACTCCAAATATATCTCAATTATAACTCCAATTCTCCAGAGAATAACTCAATGTTATAGTCAAAAACTATAAAAACTCTCTCCGTTTAGCATAACTGCTAAAAAAAGGGGCAAAACTCTGCAAATAAAACTGTCTAGAAAATTCTAGAAAAAATCACTAATGTGCCACAACTCATTATAACAGAACTCCAAATTTACAGCGTCTTAGCCAAGACTTCTCCATATGCACTACGACATAGGCCACTAGAAAACTTACCCAAAGTTGTCACAAATACGACAAAGGTATTGTGCAAGAAAACTCACAATTTCTGGAACACAAATATCCAGAGAAAAAATGTAGTGCCATTACGTATGCATTCAAAACATGCAAGAAAATTCTCCCGTGTATTTCTCTACAGCATCAAATAGCTAAAACACGAACACGTTCCCGAACAATGACTCTAAGTCACGAACTGAGATATTAAAAAATATTCACACCAACTGGAGAGAAAAAACAAATTCAAATTCACTCATGGTAAAAAAAAAACTTGTGTCAGCGATGGCTAATTTCCAAAAAAGGAGAAAAGAAAAAATCAACCGCCTTGTTAACTATCTCCCGTGACTCACCAGATGTCAAGCAATTATCTGCTGAACTCATAAAAAAAGAGGAAAACAAAAAAAATAATGTGTTGTTAGTTCCTCCCATATTCAAAAAAAGATTTCACCTCTCTTGATATCATTAAAACACCCACGTATTAGTATTAAAAAAAATCAGTATCAGAAATATCATTATCACAAAATCACCAAAAAACTGCTATCATCAAAATCACTAGTATCAGTACAAAAAAAAAATATCACTAATGTCAATGCTTATCCATTCTCCAAGGAATTCAGCAAAAAATTCAGCAAGTTTCACCACAATTCACCAAGATTCAGTCAGATTCATCAAGATTCAGCAAAACTCATCCCCGTGAATCACTGAAATATTCTCCAAAGTTACAAAAACTCAACAATTAATTAACACAAGACTTCTCCCATTAATTCATTGTAATAATTCTCCGTGAATAATTATCTGTAATAATTATTGAATAATCTCCCATGAAATATCTCAAATCTCTCGAAAAACAATTCTCCCGTAATGATAATTATACTTAAGCAAACCTCCCGTGACACATCTCAAGTATAATAATTATTAATAATAACAATATTATAACTCTCCATAGCAACAATTCTCTTGCAAAGATCTCAAGTAAGGGTGAATTCAAATAGCATACACTAATATTGCTGAATCCTATGACATACAATTTCTCCAGCATACACCATTCACAGCACCGGGCAACACCATTCGGCACTTCAAAGTAATTTCTCCAACACAATAAAAAAAATAATCTGTGTATCCCCCTTATATTTGTGTCTTCCAAGGCACAAAGAAAACATATAACACATCCCGTGCATGTTAACTACTTTTCCCCGCATTCACAGAAAAGAACAATCTCTTTTTCTTTCCTTTTCTCTTCCTCCAAGAGAGAGAGAAAAAAATATCTCTTTTCTAAAAAAAAAGACTCTACGGGCATTTCACTTCATCAACTAATCAGTCAGCTGGTGTCTTAGCATCCAATGTCAAGGGCAAACTTGTCTTCAACAGCCCGACAAAGAAAAAAAAGAAAGGGGGAGTTCACCCACACTGAGAAAAAAAAAATTTCTCCCCCCGTTAGAACAACCCCTCAGTCAAGCGACAGAACAGCCCGAGGCATGCCAGTAATCCCCCATCTCCCCTTAAACAGTGTCTGAGGACCCCCTCCCAAGGTATACACTAGTACCCATCTCGCAATGCCCTCCCTCGAGGTATGCAGTACCCAAAATGCAACGCGCCTCTGTGCGCGGTAAGCAGAAAGTGCTGAGCCCGTAAAATTGTGGCCGCTCTGTCTCCAAGCCAAATATGCTTATCTAAGCACAGTTCACATGCACAAAACACATCTCTATACACTCTTATGTGTTTAAAACAAAGACGAATACGTCTATCATAAACAGGCGCGAATAAAGAAAACACGTCACTTCTGCTACTATGGGGCAAAGACAAGAAAAATTTTTGACTTGAACCAATCCCATTTCACTGAAATGTTTAAAACAACCCTTCCCTTCAAAACAATAGTTTTTAACACTCACCACTCCATAATGGGAACAAAAATAACTCGGAATTCGCGTAAGATACGTAAATCTCGTTGGCACAATGTAAATGCGATCGGCGAGAAGGCACCTGGCAACTGTCACTTACAAACCAAACTGAGTTGCTCTCACGACTCACGCCCTGAAGAATCTCGGTACGTGCAAATTTGATGACTCTAATAGAAATTTCTTTCCTCATCCCCCCATCCCACGGACGGATATTTCTCTACCCCTTTTCACTTAGCAACTGAGATCTTACAATTTAACAATTTTCCACAATCCCACAAAGGCTTTGTCGTTCGAAAACTATCGCTAAGCCATAACCCCTTTTATTTTCTAACTGGCCACCCATCTCTACATTGGCGTTCCTAGGCATAGAAAAGAAAAATAAACTTTTATACCCCTTTTTTCACCGCCTGCCACCACTGTAATGGGGGGATTCTCCCCCCATTATTTATTAGGTAAGCGTGTGACATGAAACGGAAGGCAAACCAACACACAGCCTCTCTCTCTCTCTCTCTCTCGGCAATCCCCCCCTCTCTCTCTCTCCAAGGAATCTCTCTCTCTCTCTCTAGCACCGACACCTCTCTCTTTCTCCACCTCTTTCTCTCCATTCAAACAGGTAATGAAAATGAGAGAGTTGCATCATAACATTAACGTTTATTAACAACGAATAAATAATGGATAATCAAGTCTTACAGACTAACTCAAAAAACCCCGAATAGTACAATGTCTGATAGTAATCATTATCACCAAAAAAGTCTACACCCATCTGGGAACTCTTTGTCCCCCTGCATTCCAGAACCGTCTGTTTCAAAGATACAGAACACATCCCGGTAAGTACACACACAAGTTTAACAGTCAGAGGTTAAATATTGGATATCATCACAAAAATGTAAAACAGATAATAAGCCACTCTTTTGCTAAAGTAACTCATCACTCACCCAAGCAGCCAGACCACTATAAACACAGTTAATAAAAAACTCCCGACGAACGCCACGGTATCTTGCCTGTGTCTTGAAGACCCTCTGTCAAAATCCTCTCATAGGCTTGTGTATGGCACTCTTTTAACAGAAAGAGGCGCACACGCACATACGAACGCACACTTCGTTAGCGCCTCGCAATTCTAGTTGCATCCAGTTTCACAAAGGCACTTTGAGAAGAGTTAATAAACTCAGTACATTGACTTGTCGAACTAAGCATTTTTATCTCACGCCATCCCTAGAATCTCATTGTCAGCTACTCTCAGGTCGTTGCTTCTGCACGTTTCTCCACATTCCATAGTCACTGAGAACACATGGACAATATATTATAATCAAAAACCCTAGGCCTTAAACTATATATATATATATATATATATATATATATATATATATATATATATATATATATATATATATATATATATATATATATCAATTCAAGCTACAAATGTCCTTTAATATCTAAATTCACTTTACCTCCCAAATGATATATTTTCATATATGTACCGAAGGGGAATTTTTAAGTTGATAACAATTTCGTCCCCCCATGGGATCGAACCACCGTCCAGGTGGACGGGGACGGAATCAGGACAGTCAGTGACGCTATCCAATCGGCCAACAGAGACGCTATAAGTTCATATCGATTCTGACCTTACAAATCACCCTCGATCTGGTGCTTTCGTAATTAGAATCGATATGAAATCCCGTCTACCATGTTGGCCAATTCGAGCGTTTGACAGAAACGTAGCCTTTTGTTATGAATAATTAACACATCGAACCGTGATCCATTTATATATCAATTCAAGCTA
>NC_061100.1:102627035-102632035 GCF_015104395.2 Macrobrachium nipponense | reverse complement strand
GGAAACGATTAGAATGAGAAAAATAACCGATAATTGTAGGGATACACTAATGTCTCCTTTCTTTCTTCTTTTTAAAGAACACTATATTCTATGGAAGCTTGAATCAAATGTCACTGGTCCGAGTACCAGGACCTTACCTGAAAAAAGCGGGACGCCGTATCTTAAAAACTAACCATAGAATCTTCTTGAAAACAATTACAATATGTTTACCACACCATATTGAACCAAACTAATCGAACCTACTAACCTAGGGGTATAAAAAAAAAATTGCTGATCTAATACTAGTAAACATCTCGGAATTTCTGGCCCTTTGAGCTTATTCCATATGACTAGGATTCGTCTTGGGAAAAAAAGAAAAGAAATAATAATAATAATAATAATAATAATAATAATAATAATAATAATAATAATAATAATAATGATGATGTTGATGATGATGATGATGATGATGATGATGATTAATAATGATACAGATAGAAGACCCTCTTTTAAGCAGGTAATGTTAAAAATACTGCTGCATCAGCCGCGTTGATTTTCCAGAGAGTTTTCTTTATCTTCTTTTTCATACTCTCTGCAAAATAATAATAATAATAATAATAATAATAATAATAATAATAATAATAATAATAATAATAATAATAACGACTGTCGACACGTAGGTGGGGGGAAGAGGGGGGAAAAAGTGGAAGAAATACACCGCTGAAAAGTGAATTTACTAAAAATGGTGACATAAGGAAGGTCCTCCAAATTAATTTTCTATTAGGGCCCTAGGATCGTCTATTCCAGGCCCCCCACCCCACAAGACGTCCAAATCTCTGACAGGAAGTAATTAGGTTACCCTTTGGGAGGACGAGAGACCGGGAATGATTCATAATTTCGCGTCATAATCGGATGGAAAAATGTCAAGGTGATTTTTATATATTTTTTTTTTAAATATTTGTAAGGGTCTTCACTAATACTTTAAATTTTCTTTTTGATAAATTTCTAAAAGTCTGGTGACGGGTGAAATGAAATGAATTCGTAAGGTGAATTTTATCAAGTAGATTTATTGTTTATAAGAGCTGCCAATAACGCCTTATTTTATTTATTTATCTATTTTTATTTTTTTGATTGCTGTTATTTCTCGAGGTTTGGTGAAAGGTAAAATTGAATAAATTCGTAAGCGGATTATCATCATTACGTAGATTTATTTTTTTAAAGGGATTTCTCTAACACTGAATTTTTGGTTACTGAATATATCAAGATTTTTGGTTAGGGTAAAATTAAGAGGAATAGTGTTATATAGATTTATTTTAAATTACGTAGGTTAGTTTGCAAAAATATTTAACGAAGAAAATATTTTAAAAAAATATATTATTTTGTGTTTACAAACATCCAAACATACACTTCTATGAAGTAGAGGAGAGGAATAAATTTTAAAGTTCTAACCAAATATTTTACTGATGTCTAAACGTTGTTTAGACATGACGATATTTATGATAAAGATTTTGTAACAATAGATTGTGGCATTATAAATAAATAAATATATATATATATATATATATATATATATATATATATATATATATATATATATATATATATATATATATATATATATATATATATATATATATATATATACTATATATATATATATATATATATATATATATATTGATGATGCCACAATCTATTGTTACAAAATCTTTATCATAAATATCGTCATGTTTAAATAACGTTTAGACATCAGTAAATTTTAAAGTTCTAACCAAATATTTTACTGATGTCTAAACGTTATTTAGACATGATAATATTTATGATAAAGATGTGTAACAATAGATCTTGGCATTATCAATATATATATATATATATATATATATATATATATATATATATATATATATATATATATATATATATATATATATATGATATATATATATATATATATATATATATATATATATATATATATATATATATAGATATATATATGTATATATATATATATATATATATATATATATATATATATATATATATATATATATATTATATATATATATATTTGGATAATGCCACAATCGTTGTTACAAAATCTTTATCATAAATATCGTCATGTCTAAATAACGTTTAGACATCAGTAAAATATTTGGTTAGACCTTTAAAATTTACTCCTCTCCTCTACTTCATAGAAGAGGATGTTTGGATGTTTGTAAACACAAAATAATATATATTTTTAAATATTTTCTTCGTAAAATGTTTTGGCAAACTAACCTACGTAATTTAAAATAAATCTATATAACACTATTCCTCTCTCTCTCTCTCTCTCTCTTTATATATATATATATATATATATATATTATGATATATATATATATATATATATATATGCATACATACATACATACATACATCACCTACATACACACACATATATATATATATATATATTATATATATATATATATATATAATATATATATATATATATGTGTGTGTGTGTGTGACCACGAAGTAACAGAAGAAAATCCTTCTAGATCACCCACAGGGGAAGACAACCGAATTTGAGGGTCACGATTCATTTTTACAGAAAATTTACCTCCTCCTTTATGTAGATGACGAGAAGACGACTCTCTCTCTCTCTCTCTCTCTCTCTCTCTCTCTCTCTCTCTCTCTCTTAGTGTGAGGTATCGTTCAATTGTTAAACAATCGTTTGCCCATGGTGGGTAGTTGCCTCCTTACTTGTACTTGTTTTTCTTTGGGGCAAGTTTACGTCTGTCCTCTTAACTTGAAGATCGACAGTCGGGTTTAGTATGGCAGCGAGTCGGGTCCTTAGCAGCATAGCAGCATGGGGTCGTTTGCAGCGGGTATACTTTATCTGTTGGCTTTGGTAGCAGGGGGATGGTTAGATGATCAAACCATGGTCATCTGTGGGACGGATTTGGTTCAGTTTGGCATCAGAACGATTCGGCCGTAATCGCCAATGTGATGGATGTGTTGTTCCATTTAGAAGTTGGTTGCTGCTTCGGTGTTTTGAGGGGATAGCCTGTCTGGACATTCTCTGTTTTGATAGCTAACAATCTCTATGGAGATTGTTAGCAGTTTTTATGGACTGTGTAATGCTACCTGGATTTAGGCTGTGTTGGTGCTGTGGGTGTTTATTTTTGCTACTGATTTATTTTTGTATAAATGGTATGCTGCCTGTTTAGTATTGTTCATACTGCCTGTTTATGGTTATTGACTGTTTAGTATTGTTCATACTGCCTGTTTATGGATATTATTTGCTTATTTATGATGTGTTGGTTATTTATGTTGCTTGTTATTTATTCAATGGTTTATGCTACGTGTGAATTAGTTTGATAGAGCTAAAGTGTTTTTGCATTTGTAGTTAATTTTGTCTCCAGTTAATATTTTGACTTTACGAGTTTTTGTTAATCAACTATTTAGCTACATTTGCATTTTGAATTCTTTTGATTGACTTTTTGTTTATGTTAACTTTATGTAAATTTCCTTACTTACTAAACCCGGACTCAGTTGTATAAATTTAAGTTTTGTAAATAAACCAATATTAAAGCAAGTTTTTTTTTGTGATTTTCCTCCGCTCCTTCTCCTTTGTTTGTCCCAACTGCTGTCATTCATTCCAGTCCCATTTATTTTTCTTTTAAGATCCTGCAGGACCGAGTGTGGTCCATAACATTAGACAAACAGCCCAATCACTTTATTCATTAAGATAGGATGTTATTCCTTTTCCTTTACTTTTAAGTCTCGCGAAATAAACATAGCTCCAGGATAGAGCTCTCCATTTTACGACAGCCATTTTGCAGTCTTACTACGTCGTAAAAGTTATAATATGAGCATTTTAACCTCATGCCCAGGCATTATAGATAATTTCCCTTTGAGAGATAACGCCGGGTCATTAGTAGACGGCCCTCCTGTAAAATAGCTGCCATTAAGCAGGATACAATTAGAAATAATTACGGGCGCTGGGTCTAACCTTCCAAAATATTGCTTCGCCGTTTTCGCTTACTCCAGGAGTAAGCCTATAAAGTACTTTGTTTTTGTTGTTGTTTGGGGGGAGGAGTTGGAAAAGTCTATGGAAGACCTTCCAAAATATTCCTGTACCGTTTTCGCTTACTCGGGGAGTAAGCCTACAAAGTACTTTTTGTTGTTGTTGTTGTTGTTGTTGGGGAGTGGGTCGGGGTTAGGAAAGGTCTATGGAAGAACTTTAGAAGGTTTGAGAAAGGTGTTTCGCGTCGAGTTAAAGATACAGAAATTTTAAGAGGATATTTATGATTTATCTATGAGAATGTAAACGTAAAAAATAAATATGCATGTTAAACAGTACAGAACAATTATTTCTAATAAAATATAGCGTATTCATTTTAATTTTCTCGGTGAAACAAGGCTCTATGCGGCGTAGATTTTAGCATGTTTTAGTTTACGTTGAAAGTTAGGAATATAAGGTTTGCAATTTATTCACAAGGATAAAAACTTGCACGTGTCACGATTAAGCTGGAGGACTGATCACGTCTTGTTTGCATCCATATTTATTCTTAGCCTTCTTCTGTTATTCTAATTCCGATTGTTATCCACAAAGATAATATTTTGATCTTGGCCAGTGCTTTGGATAACATGTTTCTATTGTTCAATCTAATAGCAGTATTTATTTACTCATCTTTTAACGTAAATACTGTAATTTATGTATACTTTAATCATCATATATTTAGTATTAATTTACAGAAACAATACCTATACCACAAGAGTGAGTAATTGTTCAGATTCGCCACCCTCTCTCTCTCTCTCTCTCTCTCTCTCTCTCTCTCTCTCTCTCTCTCTCTCTCTCTCTCTCTCTCTCTCTCTCTCTCTTTCCTACATTTATCAGTATAGTTATACTGAAAATGATAGAGCTTCCTAAACCTTGATGCCAAATATATCAATAAAGTTGACACAATATTTACACTAGAATTCGAGGTGAACCTATGATTAATATTACAAGGTTCCGTAAAATAGAAAAT
>NC_061100.1:102582035-102622035 GCF_015104395.2 Macrobrachium nipponense | reverse complement strand
GTTGGCGATTAATTCTGTGGTCTTTTTTTATTTTTTTAAATTCTGAATCCCTCATCAAGTTGTTTACACAGGTACAGTCACTCATATCAGTTCATGGATGTCTCCGGGCATAAAGCTGAATTCCATCCAACCCCTTTCTGGACAACGGTTCTGTATAGTGACGTAAGGTAGTTGAATATTTGGCCAGTTTCGCACTCCCAGACACCTGTCATCCAGAAAAGGGTGGAACGGAAATCTCTCTCAAACACCTGTCATCCATGAACTTATATGAGTGACTGTCTTGGCTGTTTTCTATCAAGGGAATATAATTATGGATTATACCACTAAAAGGTATCATTTACTCTATTTAACGAAAGTACTGTTATTAAGGAACTTGATTATCATATAGCATTTATATGAATGAGTATTTTAAGCTCATTCCATACTGGCCTGCTGCTTTGGTGGTAAGGGTAGTGGTATGCCTCTGAGATGTTGCGGGTTCGCGCCTCACCCAGGGCGATGAAAAATCACTGGCTCTGTGTTATAATCAGATCCCGCTGCAGTGTGGTGTCTGCGGTGGAAGGTTGAAACCAAAATTTTTTGGAAGATTTAATTTCAAGTCAGTGGCAGTTTTGGTGTGCTTGTTCCATATGAATAGGGTTCATCTTCAAAATAATATTAATAATAATAATGTACAGTGAAACAGATCCATCCATGACATATTGAAAACACCGATGGTTGTTTGAGACAAATTCTACTTTTGTTATAAAACAATATTGTCAAAAAACAATATAAAAATACAGAACTCAGTTACAGAATGAGTAATTATTTGAGATGAGCCTGTAATACTAAAGCCCTTTTTGCCACTTGATTTTATTTTCATTAATTAAAAATATGAGATCATGATTGAAATTGCCTCTCTCTCTCTCTCTCTCTTCAGAGCGCAATAAATAGAATAAAACTGTCTCCTACACAGGTCACAATTATGAAAATACACAGGAAAGGAAAAACTTAATACAGTAGATCTAGCAAATCATGGACGAGACTTTTTATTCCATATTTCATTTAGACTAAACGAGGTAAAACGCAGTATAGTTGAAAGCAGTTGACCAATACGTATGTAATATTGCAATACACGGATGTTTGCTTTCAGTACCCCCATAGAAGCTGATACGGGCCAGCCAGAATTTTCCTTCAGTTAGAGTGGAGTCCATTACAAAGTAATTGTGTGTGTGTGTCTGTGTGTGTGTGTGCGTAAGGCTCTGTTGCAAAACAGACCTGAAAAGCAGGTGTACTTTACAATGGTCAGACAGTCTTTTCCTTCAATTGGGTAGAATTCAGTTTGTTGTAAAGCAATTGACAAATACGCATCCAAAATTGTAATTTAGGACTTTCTCTTGTAACATGACCACGTTTCTGCAAGGCACGACATGGTATTGCACATGAACTAACCAACATGCATGTTAGATTTCAATCTCTGGGTATTTGTTTTGCAATGCAGCCATGGTGCAAGAAAGGCCAAAAGCTGGCTGGGTGTGGCCCAAGGTATCAAAGAAAGATGTCCCTTTTCTAGGTCATTCTCTGGAGAGTACTAGAAGACCCTCATGCACAAGTTGTAAATATTATATTGATAAGTGTAACGGTCTCGTAATTAGAGACCAGCAGGTTCAAAATAAAAACAAGAAATTGGGCTGGAATGACTGACGAAAAACAAGACAAATCAAGGAGGAGGACTGAACAAAATACAAAAATAACCTTAATAATAATTTATTTACATGTTATTACATTATGTACAAGTGAGATCAGGTTTTGGGTGGTGAAAATATACAATGATCAGTTATCAAAATAATTAATAAAACAACCCAAATCAGACAGTAGTAAACATAACACTAAATCAGAGCATAAACTCGCCTCACATAAGAAATAATGAACATTACAATAATATCATTAATACAGCCATACACATGCTCATCAAATTACAATAGCAATATTATAGAGCCGTACAATTGCTAGACACCAAAAATTAATAATAACAGGCAATCACACGAACAGCATAAATAATAATAATTTCACAAATAGGCAGTATAAAGAAAAATACAATAAGATAATTAATAAGCCAGCAGTACAAAAACAATCATGCAGCACGGAAACATAACACCAAACTGCATAACTCCAGATAGCATAACAATCTCCGTAGAGACGACACGACAGACTCAGCTGTCGAAAAGGATGGATACCAACAGACGATTTCCGTGAAAACATCGAAGCAGTCACCAACTGCAAACTGGAACACAGCCATCACACAGATGATCAAGAGAAGAATCGTCAATACAACATAATCTGTTGTTGAACTGGAACTAAACTGCTCCACAGACGACTATGGTTTAGCCATCTCCCATCCAACTGCTATCACGGCCAACAGGTAAAGTTATACCTGCTGAAGTCACAAATGACTTCCAGCTGCTCCAATATTGCCATGCTGCTGTTGCCTTCTCAGCCGAGGTTTCCCAGAACCTCTCAGATCGCCATCCAAAACCTGTCTGCAGGTGTCACTCACACCATGACAAAAGTTACCTCGTCACCAGGAGAATAACCTCTGGCGGTCAAGGGAAACAAAACAACCATGGTAATGGTCGTTTAAGAAAAATAACGACTCTGTCGTTACAATAAGTCTTAACGTAAATTGAAACGTGCTAAAACGAATGGTCAAATAGAGCCTTGTTTCACCAACGAAAATTAGAATAAATTCGCTATATTTTAATAGAAACGATTTTCCTGTGCTGTTTAACATGCGCATTATTTATTTTTTACAATTGCATTCTAAGAAATAAATCATTTATATCCTATCCTAAAATTCCAGTTTTGTTAACTCAACGCGAAACAGATTTTTCAGACCTTTTTAGGCTCTTCCATCGACCTCTCCTACTCCCCAACAACAACAACAACAACAACGAAATAGTTTGAAGGCTTACTCCCCGAGTAAGCGAAAAACACTGACCAACGTTTTATTGTTTCTTTGATCTTATGAAAGAAAGAGTTCCAGTTTATCCACGGACGATTGGGGTCTTCTGTTTGTCCGGAGAGGATGATCGAAATTGGTATTTATCCATTGCCTTATTCTGTGATCCCAAACATTTAGATTTTTAGAATGTAGAGAGAGAGAGAGAGAGAGAGAGAGAGAGAGAGAGAGAGAGAGAGATATCCTCTACATTCTTGATAATTATTATAGACACAAATGAAATATTCGGAATGAAAGATGGAAATAAAGTCAGGAAGGCTGAAAGAAATCATAGAAAACTGTTAACGTAATCAATGTCTGTAGCGCCCATAAAAAAAAAAAATACGGAAATTGAGATTGCGTGTAACAATGCCGCTGGAAAAAAAAAAGAATATGGAATCCCGGCCGGCAATTTAATGCTCACCCAAATGAAGCAGTGAGTAGCCTCGGTGTTCGAATTTGCATACACATTTTTCTTCTGCCTCGCCATAGCACGAATCTGCATGCAGAGCACCGCGGCGAATGGCGATCGTGTTTGATCTAGTGCGAGTTCTCATTCGATGCCTTTAGTGAAAGGGAAACTTTAAAAAATAGAAAAAATAAATAGTTCCTAGACCTTGAAAATACATGATTTGGAATGGGTTCATGCGGGAGTCACCACTTTTACAGATGCTACTATTTTTACTACCACTAACATAAATATAGGAGTAGCATTGATGTAATACGGCATTAGGCCGGCTACTGATGCAAATAGAGTGTCGTTTCCTAGTATCATGTTTAATACTAGTTATGCATAGGAGTTTTATATTGGCAACAGCTTAAATGTGGAACAGTTTGCCTAGTTCATTTGTGGAGTAATCTGACCTCTTTAATTAAGTTTTTTTCAGCGAAGATCAAAATCATTCATGCTCTCTGCAGACATCAGGAACATCCTCCATATTTTCAATTCCTTATTTAGTTAGAAGTTTTTTCCCATAACTTGTCTCTCCTTGTAGACTAATATCGCCTTTGAACCCTCTTGGTTTTAGAGCCAATTTCCTCTGTTCTTAAGGTTTTCTGCAGCTGAGAGTTCAAAGAACAAAAAATCACAAAGTATTTAAACGCATTGCTGTTTCAAAATTCCTGAATAATATCTCAAGCTGAAGACGTAAAGAAATATAAGTTTTTAAACATTTCGTCGGTTTTGCATTCTTGAAATATATCCACGTCCTTGAAAGATATTCTTTGGGATCCAAGAATACATCGCAGGAAATACTGCCAGGAATTGGCGCGAACGATAAGTGACAGTCCACCAAACATACTGAAAAGAGGCGATATATATTCTGGAACCTTTTTCTACTTGTTTATGCTGAAGAACCTTGAACTCTTTCTGGCAGGCGTTTGGGTGGTCATATATCATATATATATATATATATATATATATATATATATATATATATATATATATATATATCTATATATATATATATATATATATAGATATAGATATATATCTATATATATATATATGTATATATATATATATATATATATATATATATATATCTATATACATATATATATATATTATATATATACATATATATATATATATATATATATATATATATATATATACATATTATATATGTGTGTGTGTGTGTGTATGTGTATATGACTGAATAACGAAAGTTTGGAACGTGATAAATCCTTAACTAAAGGTATAAGCCACGAAGGAAAAATAAACAACGGAGTTTCCGCAAACTGACTTACATGAGGGATTGGCAGTACAAGAAAGCTCGTATAACTGACAGATAGGGATTATAAAGAGATTAGTACCAAGAATCCGGCAAACCTAGAGAAAGAGTAACCATTCCAAACAAGCATAAACATGGGTACAATTTAAAAAACAAAAAGATTAAGTCAATCTGCTCAGACACAAGGGTAAGACAATTAAAGGATAATATAGGGTGACTGCTATTTAGAACTTTGGTAAACAAAAACTTATTCACAATACATATTGAACATACATATACAACGAAGATATCTCCAAGGCAACTGATTTGTATTTAAGTCTGTAATTCTATCTTTGAGGTCATTCTTAAACATGTTACAAATGCAAGGTTCTAAATGAAACAGGCCACGACTTATATTAAAATTACGATGTGAAGTAAGTTGTATTATAGCAAATTCTAAAAGATTTCGTGATAAGACATCTTTTGACCTTGCAATTACTGAACTACCAATCCAATTTATTCGGTGGTTGTTTTCACTTAAATGAATGAATATTGCATTAGATCTTTGCCCAGTTTTTACAGAATATTTATGCTGGCTTAATCTTACTTCTAAGCCCTTGCTCGATTGTCCAAGTGTTACGGCCTCTGAGAGAGGTCTGCTTCAGGTTCGATATGAAATAAAAAAAAAAAAAATATTTCAACACTGTTACGGTGTAGAAATATCCTGGCCAAGGGTCGACACAATGTTACGGCCTCTGAGGTAGGTCTGCTTCAGGTTCGATATGAAATAATAAAAAAAAATATTTCAACACCAACAGTTGAAACTGGGGATACGAATATAGAAAGAATCACTAACACAACAAAGGTTTATTTACAAGCTTACTATAAAGGTAAATGCAGAATGGTATCTCCTATTTACATCAAAAGACAGAATCTTACACTGCATGAACTGGGGGAACAGTGAGGCAATTCAAATACTTGCTAGTCAATTTGGTAATTCAAAGCGATGGCTTCTCCAAAAGTAGAGCGGCAATTGCAGACGTCCTCTTGACTCCGTATTGCAGAAACTAGTCTACTTGAAAGGCAGGAACTCCCCAAAACATCTAGCAGGACCTTTTCTTCTCTGAAGTCTGCTCGACGTCGAGATAACACAAGATAATTCGTCCACTCCTGAAGACGACTAGACCAGTATCCAACCAACTCTCAAGCAACTTTTTTTCTTGATCCTTCGTCGGTCCTTTCTCTCTTATCTCTCACGGATGATCTCTGCTGCTGCTGATCTCTCACTGATAATCTGATCTGTGGCTCTTACTCTCTGTGACTAACTGGAGTCTCTCTTTTGCGATCTCTCTTCACCTAAGTTCGTTGTCGTATTTATACGGCACTCTGAGTGTGGAGCCTACGGCGAGCGTCACAGACTCGCGAGATTTCCGGAAGTTCTTAGATGAATCTAGAAGAGGTATTGCATCAGAAATCGCACATTTCTCCCGACACATTGGTGCGTGTTGCACTCCACAACAAGAACGACGATTCCAGAACAGCTGCGAGAACTGACGCCTCCAACGCGGGCGCGAAAGCCTCCTTACTGCCAAACTTCTCGAAAATGCGTTCTCCTTTCCTTTAACTTCCTTTGCTATGAATCAATTACCATCACACGCCCCCCAAAAAGAGAAGAAAAAAAATGGAATCAACTGATTTTATTTTATTTTCTAAAGAGAAGCAAGAATTAAACAGCGGGGAAACAATTCTGCATAAAGCTTTAATACTTCTTCATTCACTCAACCACTTGTGCCAAAATAGAAAACAAACGGTTATTAGGCTACCCATTCTGAGAAAAATCTCTAGAGACTACTAACTATAACCTTATCCTTCTCTCTTACTTTTTCCGTTTTCTGAACTCTGATTAAAGCTTATAAATACAAAACACCTCTTGTGTTTTTCTCAAAACTAATCTCACTCAGTAACACTGTTACACGGGCGGAGGCCACGGCACGGGGCGTTGTTTGTAATTCTGAAGCAAATTTACATTCATTGCCTTTGCTCTACTCTTACCCACATTAATTCTATGATATATATTTCCCCTCTCCTCTAACACTGAAAAAGAACCTTTGAACTTATAAGGTAAAAAGGGACTTTCTCTTGAGACTAGTACTAAAACTTTATCTCTTACACACAAACGTCTCTCTTTTGCTCTAAGATCAGGTTTTCCTTCAGTTTCCCCTTGACTTCCGTTCGGGTTTTCTTTCGCTAAGTGCCAAGCGCTTCCGTTCTCCTCCGCTAGTTGCCAAACATCTCTTAGATTGTTTTTAAAATACTCAAGATTAGTTATGCAATCATCTCTACCCTTACTTCTAGGCAAAGTTCCAAACATATTTATAAAGACATTCTCAAAAGATTCGCCTACTGAAGGAATATTACACAACTGAACTCTTGGAATTACTTGAATCGGTTTCCCGGCAATTTGACATTCATGACAGCTTAAAGCATATCTCTTCACGTCATTTTTCATTTTGGCCAAAAGTACGTCCTACTAATAGACCTGAAAGTTTTATTTACTCCCAAATGTCCTTGCTTATCATGTGCTAACTTCAAATCTAGTTTACGAAACTTCCTAGGAACTACTAATTTTTCTGTGATTTCCCCTTCACTACCTGACTTAGGACGAACATGACACAAAACTTTGTCCTTTACACAAAAAGTTTCCTTACACACATCATCGAGATCATCATCCAGCTCACACTAAAAAATTTGGGTTAGTGTCTCTTCTTCTCTCTGCAACGTTAGAGCCTAATTCATCACCGTAACTAGGACTAGATACTGGCATATTTACTAGGTTACTCTCGACAGCTACGCCTTCCCCTTGGCTATCACTGTTAACATCGATAGTCTGGTCTCTCAGCTACACGCATCCCAAGATCAACCTCGCTACCTCTATCAGACTCGTTCGAATCCACTCACTCACGTTCGAATCTACAAACTCACACTCTTTCGAATCCACGAACTCACACTTGTTCGAATCCACGAACTCACTCTCGTTCGAATCCACGAACTTACTCACGTTCGAATCCACGAACTTACTCACGTTCGAACCCATGAACTTAATTTCATTCGAATCCGCGAACTTACTCACGTTCGAATCCACGAACTTACTCACGTTCCAATCCACGAACAAATTATGACCGTAGTCTACGTCTGTATCTAAACCCGACCTAGTTACTACCATTTCAGGCACTGGAATATTCCTCACAACAGGATCCACATTCTTGGATAAAGCTAAGTCGTTACTGACAATAATGTCAATGCCTTTGATGGGCAAACTGTCCACAACTGCAAGTTTTACTTCTCCTGACGCTACCTGACTTTCTAAATTCAACTTCAACAAAGGACAAAGAACACAAGTGTTAGGAAATCCACCTAGCATGACTTTCTCTTCCATATTGATTTCTGCCCTGTTCGGCACACAATCTTCCCTAATCAGTGAGACAGCGGCCCCTGTGTCTCGAAGGAAGACTACTTCTCTCGAATCTACTCCTCCAAGAGAGGAAACTATGCCTTCCAACAGAAATTCACCAAAAACTTTCCTAGTTTCTCTCATCCCATCATTCCTACTTGATGAAAAGTTAACTAGAGACACTGGTTTCTTACCGTCCTTCCTTTCTACTGCACAATTTCTCGCTAAATGCCCTTTCCTATTACATCGGAAACAAGTTAATTCTGAGCCACTAGATGCCACCTTACTCTTACAAACCTTAGACGTATGACCAGGTTTTCCGCATGTATAACAGGAATAGTCACTTTTACTTGCATTGCTATTACTAGGACTGAAACCCTTACTGCTTTGTACTCTACCAGACGAAGGATCATTTCGTTTCTTACTAACACTCAAATTATGAGATAGACTATATTCGTCAGCTAGCCTAGTTGCTCCTGCAAAAGATACTTCTCGCCTGTCCTCTATATAAAGTTTAATCTCAGGGGACACGTTATCTTTGAAGTTTTCTAACAACACTAAGTTCTTCAAACTATCAAAATCCTCGACCTTAGCAGAAGTTAACCAATCAAAAAACAGCCTCTCTAACTTCTTACCGTATTCTACATACATAGTACTTTCATCCTTTCTCAAATTTCTAAATTTTTTACGGTATGCCTCTGGTACTAACCTATACGCGCTGAGAACAGTTTCTTTCACGATATCGTAATTATCACTTTCCTCCTTAGACATGCAACTATACACAGTAAGTGCCCTACCACTCAAAACTGACTGCAAATATAAAGTCCACGTTTCTTTAGGAGAACCTACCCGTTCCATTAACTTCTCAAAGAACATGAAATATGTCGTAACATCTTCCTCACCGAACTTTGGTACTAATTTTAACACTGCACTCATACCTAACGTATCAGCTTCGTTTTCGTTCTCACCTGACCGACTGTTACGAGTACTTTCCCTTAACCGAGCAATTTCCAACTCATGCATACGCTCTCTCTCTCTCTCTCTCCTGCTGCATTACCAACATTTCTCTCTCTTGCTGCATTTTCATAGTTTCTCTCTCTTTCTCTTGCTGCATTATCATTGCTTCTCTCTCTTTCTCTTGCTGCATTTTCATTACTTCTCTCTCAGCCGCTCTTTCCTCTCTCTCAGCTGCTCTTTCCTCTCTCTCAGCGGCTCTTTCCTCTCTCTCATACTTTTCTCTTTCTTTCTTTTCAACATACTCACTGAGATCATTCCCCTCTAGACTTAGTAGCTTACCTGACTCAATAAACTCTTTCACCATCTCACTCATTCTGGCTCTTTCTATATTCTCCCTGTTTTAAACTGTTAAAGTGTTGATAGCCTAAGCAAGGTTGCCACAATGTTACGGTGTCGAAATATCCTGGCCAAGGGTCGACACAATGTTACGGCCTCTGAGGGAGGTCCGCTTCAGGTTTGATATGAAATAATAAAAAAAAAATGGGGATACGAATATAGAAAGAAACACTAATACAACAGAGGTTTATTTACAAGCTTACTAACAAAGGTAAATGCAGAATGGTATCTCCTATTTACATCAAAAGACAGAATCTTACACTGCATGGACGGGGGGAACAGTGAGGTAATTCAAATACTTGCTAGTCAATTTGGTAATTCAAAGTGATGGCTTCTCCAAAAGTAGAGTGGCAATTGCAGACGTCCTCTTGACTCCGTATTGCAGAAACTAGGCTTCTTGAAAGGCAGGAACTCGCCAAAACATCTAGCAGGACCTTTTCCTCTCTGAAGTCTGCTCGACGTCGAGATAACACAAGATAATTCGTCCACTCCTGAAGACGACTAGACCAGTATCCAACCAACTCTCAAGCAACTTTTTTTCTTGATCCTTCGTCGGTCCTTTCTCTCTTATCTCTCACGGATGATCTCTGCTGCTGCTGATCTCTCACTGATAATCTGATCTGTGGCTCTTACTCTCTGTGACTAACTGGAGTTTCTCTTTTGCGATCTCTCTTCTCCAAAGTTCGTTGTCGTATTTATACGGCACTCTGGGGTCGGAGACTACGGCTAGCGTCACAGACTCGCGAGATATCCGGAAGTTCTTAGATGAATCTAGAAGAGGTATTGCATCAGAAATCGCACATTTCTCCCGACACATTGGCGCGTGTTGCACTCCACAACACGCCCGACGATTCCAGAACAGCCGTGAGAATTGAAGTCTCCAACACGGCCGCGAAAGCCTCCTTACTGCCGAACTTCTCGAAAATGCGTTCTCCTTTCCTTTAACTTCCTTTGCTATGAAGCAATTATCATCACAAACACCAACAGTTGAAACTGGGGATACGAATATAGAAAGAAACACTAACACAACAAAGGTTTATTTACAAGCTTACTAACAAAGGTAAATGCAGAATGGTATCTCCTATTTACATAAAAAAACAGAATCTTACACTGCATGAACTGGGGGAACAGCGAGGTAATTCAAATACTTGCGGGCCGGTTTAGTGACTCGAAGAGGTGGCTTCACAAAAGGAGAGCGGCAATTGAAGACGTCCTCTTGACTCTGTATTGCAGAAAATAAAGTCTACTCTTGATACTTGAAAGTCAGGAACTCCCCAAAACCTCTAGCAGGACATTTTCTTCTCTGAAGTCTTCTCAACATAGAGATAACTCTGTCGTCCACTCCTGAAGATGGCTTGACCAAAATCCAACCAACTCTCGAGCAACTTTTCTTCTGATCCTTCGTCGGTCCCTTTCTCTCTTATCTCTCACGGATGATCTCTGCTGCTGCTGATCTCTCACTGATAATCTGATCTGTGGCTCTTACTGAGGATATCTCTCTGTGACTAGCTGGTGATCTCTCTTTTACGATCTCTGCTGCTGCTGCTACGACCGTCGTATTTATACGGCACTCTGGGGGTGGAGCCTACGGCGAACGTCACAGGCTCCCGAGATTACTATAACCTCTTAGATGAATCTAGACGAGGTATTGCATCAGAAATCACGGTGTTTCTCACGTCCCGACGGCACGCGACGAGTTCCACAACACTCCTGCCGATTCTAGAACCATCATGATAACAGGCACTTCCAACACAATGCACTAACGCCTCCCTGCTGCCGAACTTCTCGAAAATGCGTTCTCCTTTCCTTTATCTTTCTTTGCTAGGAAGCAATTACCATCTGACCTTTCCCCAAAAGAGAAAAAAATTAAATCAACTGATTTAATTTTTTTTCTAAAGAGGAACAAGAATTAAACAGCAGGGAACAATTCTGCATAAAGCTTTAATCCAGTCAAACACGCATGCTTCTCCACACACACTCACTCGTGCGATAACAGAAAATGGTTATTAGGCTACTCATTCTGAGAAATCTCTACAGAGGCTATCAGCTAATACATTATCCTTTCCCTTTATATGAACTATCTTTATTCGGAAAAAATTATATGAAGGTTATAAAAAATGGTGAGAAAACAAACATCAAAGTGAACATTGAATTTATTATTGAACATAAAGAAAATTTAAGGCATAATATTATGCAGAATATAGATTAATATTAACGACACTTGATGCTGCCCAAATATCTAGGTAACTCTGGCACTAGTTACCCAACCTCCACACTCCGAATCGCTTATAACCAGTGAAAAGTTTATAAGATGCATCTAGCAATACCATTACCATGATGCCACTGCGCATAGCCTATAAAAGATATGATAAGTCTATCAGAAAATTGTATGGGAAATTATTGCCTATGCAAGCGACTTAAAGTTCAGAATAAGTTTTATAAAAAGATCTCAAAAGATATGATAAATGGCAAAGTAAAATATTGACAAGAGTAAATTCTTTCTGGTTACAAGTTCTATTTTTTACGGGATTAATGACTCAGCGCTAAAATTATTCATTCAATAACTTTAAATCTCGTAAAGTGTGCCAACATTTACCGAGACCTACCTCAAAGTTATCAAGCGCCTGCTTGCTCGATATAAATCCACGAAGTTGAATGCCTCGGAAGTAATCCAGCAATATGTAGTGGATGCCAAAGACTATGGTAGGGAAATGGAATCCTAGTCCTGGCCTCTCTTCCATGCTGCTACACAATCCATTATAAGGTTCCTCCGAAAACACACACCCCTGGAGAATCATGCCCTCGTCTCTCCATTGCACTTTGGTGAAACTGGTGGTACTTAGCACTTCATTATTTCACAGCAATAAACGTCCTTCAAGTAAAAAGAGTTCATTAGTAATGATAACACTTCAGTTGGCAAGTTTCTAACGAAGGTCGAGTTTATCCATTTTCCCTTTAGTCAGGAGAACTGCTTCCTTGGAGGGTTAGGCAGATACTGCTTGGTAAGAATTCTTACCCTTACTCGTTAACTTCGTTAACTAATTCAGGAAGAGCTAAATACTTTGAAATGGTCTCAAATGCCAGCACACAAAGTACTTACAAGTATTAAATAATTATTAACGTTATTTAAAGTTACATTTGAGATCTTTTTCTTTTCCAAGAGAGTTGGAAGCCAAGGATTGTGAAAAGATGCTTAAAAGCCAAGGATTATGAAAAAAGGCAAAGTACTTTTTTTGTACTAGAAATAAACAAGATAAAGAAAACGAGAATACAAGGATTCTGAAGTTTGAAAGAAAAGATAAAAACAATATATTTAACACACTCCCCCCAAAACATTCAGTCCTGTTATGAAATAAAAGCAGGATTGAAATTTCAAGCATACCAAAAGTATTTATATTACCAGAAAAAAATTGTTTTTTTTTTTCTTTTTAAATATTTGCCAAAATTATTTACATTACCATCACCAATAATAAATAAAAAAGCCTACACAGACAAACTTTTCTGTAAAATTTGTCTGGTCTTCAGAGTACTAATCTTTGCCGCTTTGCGCTTTCTGCGCTTTCCTTGAATGCGATTGCTGGCCAGATTAGAATCATTTGAGTCATAATTAGGACTGTCTTTATCTTCATTTGAAGAAACATCAGGTCTGAAAAGAAATATTAGATTAGATGAATGTCTCTTAGTAAGTTCCCCAGTTCTGCCTTTCAGTAGGGTAACTCCAGTAACTTCCCCAAGCTCATTGAGAACTACATCACGGACTATTCCCATTGGGTATTGGTTTGGCTTACTATATGGTTCTTTAATTAGAACCACATCATTCTTTTGAAGAAGTGTATGTTTTACAGGTTTGAATTGGTCTTTCACATTTACAGCTTGATTTGTCAAGTTACCCAAAAATTCTTCATGATAAATGTTAATCAAATAACTTCTGACTTTACGCAGTTTTGTATAGTTTTCTTTCACTTTATCACAAGGAGAAACTAAGTAGTCCTCATCCAATTCTAGATCTGGATGTCTTTGCAGCTCAGGAATTAAGTTAACTGAAACAAGGTCATAACCCCTAATTAGACACTCTGGTGTTATGGGATCAGGAAGTTTTTTGTTTATATCTGTATCTCTTAATGCCTCTTTGCAAGCTATTGGCCTTCTATTCAGTAAATGGACAGTCTGACATATTAAAAACTCAAAATCCCTTATATCTAAAACATAATTTCTTATGGCTCCAAATAAGCATCTCTTAGTAAGTTTCACACAACTTTCAACCATTGAACCAAGAGCCGAGTTCCCTTTGAAAAACTGTTCAAACTGAAGGTTCTTTATGTCATGCTCTTCTAGATAAAGTTTAACTTCTGGGTCTTTTAAATAATCTAGAATTACGTTGCCTCCTGCTACTAACTGAGATCCCTGATCGGAAATGCACAAATTTGGTAGTCCAAACTCAAACGTATGAAGCTGGAAGGCTCTAAGATACTCCTTAACACTCAAGTCCATGCACACCTTCAGATTTATAGCTCTACTCCATGTACATGTGAAACATATTATCCATGCTTTTACTTTCTTCCCGCTGGAACGTACAAAGAAGGGTCCCATGTAATCTACAAAAATATAGCGGAAAGGAATCTCTGGGGGATTAATCCTGAAATCTCTAAAACAGTTTTGATTAAGATTAACTGTCCTCTCATTGAACCTACGGCATATGACACATGTGTGGATTATCCTTTTTACTACTGAAAAAAATCTAGGTATCCAAAATATTTTACGTACTTCAGCCAGTAGCCGATAGCATCCAGCATGTAAAAAACGTTCATGATAATCTAATACAATATATTTAGTTAGTAGACTATCCTTAGAAATTAGCAATGGAAATCGCATCCTGCTGTCATCTTTCAGTTTCTGCATTTTGCTACGTACCCTTAATAGGCCTTCCTGATTCACATAAACATTGAGCTGTCCGACTAACTTGGGGATATCTTTGAGCAACCGGTTTCTGGATTCAAAATATTCAAAAATTTCAGGGAAGTGCTTCTGCTGATCTCTTCTTATTACCATCTTTGTAGCCTCTGCAAAGAAGTTATGATTAATATCAAAACAGCTAATATGTCCAAACTTAACAGGATCCTTTAGTTTTAGTTTCATTTTCAAGTTATTAACAAAGATAAGTACTCTACGGAAAACAGAAACAACTTTATGGTAGCTAGAACATCTTGATAAAGCATCAGTATGCTCATCAATCCTTGTAGTTATAGTACCATGATAAGACTGGACAACACCAACAGAAGAATCTTGCTCTACTGGAAGGGCAGGTATTACAAAATCCAAGATAGATTCCCTGTTTAGCTGACCTTCTGTCTCATTAAGCAGAAATTTGGGACCTGAAAAGTAGTTAGTTTTCTGAAGCTGCTTGAAAGATAAGCTGCGAGTGATGCAATCAGCTGGATTTTCACAACCTGACACAAAAGAAAAATGAATTGGGTGTTTATTACACAGTTCATTTATTGTGTGTAACCTATTTTGAACAAATACTAAGCACTTCTGCATTTTATCAAGCTTGGCAGAAAACCCATGTACCCAGGAAAGGGCAATGAAGCTATCCGAGTAGATTATCAACTCGCTTATTTTGATTGGCATCATACAAGAAATTCCTGATAACTCTTCATACAGACATGCAATTTCTTCTACAGCCAAAGTTATTCCTTGCAGTTCCAGAGATGGCATGCTTTTAGATTCCATTTGCTTGTTTACTATCCTATTTTTTTGCAAAGACAAACTGACCTTTCCTGTGGAAATTATTTTGTATGTAAATGACTACACCAAACATCTGCTTACTACTGTCTGAAAATGCCAATAGCGGTAAGTATCTTCTCTACTCCCAAAGACTCTTGGTATCTCTGTAACAGAAGCAGCATTTGCTTGTTTGGCAATATTCCGCCATTGCCTCCTAACATCAGCATCTAATTCCTTGTCCCAGCCCAGATCTTTGTCGCACTGTAACTGATGCAAAAATAGCTTGAACGATTAAGAATAGGGCCATTAAAGTTAAAGAGATCATACTGGGAGGCAATAGACTGCAATACTTCCCGTTTTGTTCGAGCTTGTATGTTAAGACTAATAGGTTTAGTAGATAAACTGTCTTGCTTCCTATCCCATGACAACCCAAGTAGTTTTACCTTTTCATTGGTTTCTGTACTAAGCTCACTATCTATGTGGTCTTGCAATGCAGAATCATTACTGATGTACTGCTGCAGGTAAAACTTGTAAGGCTCAAAAATGCTTTCTAGTTGTTGATATGCCCAGAGAAGATCTTCAAACTATCATAAACAACTGCACAGTTATCCATGTAACATAGTTGATATATCATCCTCTTTAATTGTAAAAGTTTACTATCATCACCGTCTACTTCTAAAATTAAAATCTTATATAGAGCAAGTAACAGTAATGCAGGGCTGCATCTTAAGCCAAAACTTAATCTTATATTTCTGTATCCCACAACTGTAAAGTCTTCCTTCTCTACATTTCTGAACCATAGACATAATAGCCTATTGCTATCTGTGTCATTTAAGGCAAGATTATTGAATGCTTTACATATATCAAAACATAATAACTTCTGTCCAAATCTCAAATGTAATATAGCAGAGGAAAGTTTCTGGTTTAAATTTGGTCCTGAATATATAGCCTGATTGTGACTAATGGAAGGTTTACTAGAATCTTGCTGACAAAGATTAGACAAATACACTATCCTGCACTTTGTGGTTTCACGATCCATCCTAAAGATACCCATATGAGGCAAAAAGCTATGGTTAGGGTGCTCTCTGAGAAATTCGGGAAGATTATTAATGCGCTCTATGATCCCCATACTTTCTTGTTCTTTAAAAACTTTATCCATTATCAATAGCTTATCCCTGTTATTTTGCAATTTTTTCAAGTTAGACTTTAAAACTGAAATTGCCAATCCCTGATTGGAACCTAATAAATGAGACACCTGAGAATTCCAAAGTAAAGGAACAACAATTCTACCTTCTTTATCTCTCTTCATATTTTCAAGGGAAAACTTAACGAACTTCTTATTTATTTCAGAACTCCCAGAATCAGAATCATCAGGTTCAGACTTTACAAATCTATGACAACTTTCTTCTAAAATTTGGTTAGCTGCCTTGATAAGCTGAGATTCAGTTATATCCCCCTTATCATCAAATACATTAATGTTAACGGGATCCACAGTATCTTTAAAAGCACAATCTGAAACAAGGCAAGTATTACCAGTCCCGAAAATGCTACCAACTAAGTTATGATCTGAAAGTTGAACCAATCCTTGAAAGCAACTTCCAACATAAGGTAAAAATGATAAATCTTTCAATATTTGTTCCACATTACCATGTAACAGTACTCCAGCAGGAGTTTCGATATAAGAGATTCTAAGTTTGATCCAAACAAGTGTTCCTGCTGAGGAAGACAGTATGCTGAGCGAGTGCCAAGAATTAACTGAATATTCTGGTTATCACAAGAATCATTTGAAACCACATACTACTTTACCTTATTTAGGAAGTTTTAACTTTACATTAATAGAAGGTATACACAGTGCTTCAATTTTTCTAAGCCTATCCCCTATCTGTAAACTTACTTCAATTAGCTTAGTAGTATAGTTCTGAGTAGTGTTAATGCCATTTACTGTTAGAGAAATATTTTCCCTTAATGTGGGTAAATTATAACGGTCTGCAATATCGGTCAAAATGAAGTTACACTGACAGCCACTGTCTTTTAAACATCTTAACTTTAAACCATTATCCAAGGTAGAAGTAAAAGTGGGAAGAACAGTCTGCATGTCAGAATCACTCTGGAAAGCTTCCACAATGTTAACCATTGAGCCAGATATCTCATTTTCCTTAGGCTTGGATTTTGCTTTATCTTTACCCTTATCAGTAGAAGATTGGCTATCTGGTTTATTTCTATCTTTATTTGGGACTTGCTTGTCATCAACAGACCGAATACACAGGAAACTGAAATGCCACTCTGAGCAATACCTACATTTATTATTGAACCTATACCTACAAAATTTACTGTGATGATTTAGGTTAGAACATTTTTGGCATCCTTTCAATTTTCTTATTTTATCTATCTTGGCTTCTGCAGAGTCAAATTTGGCACACTTGTGGATAGGGTGATCAGCTGGTTTACCATCTACTTTAGTACAAATACTACAAGGCTTAAAGGTCTTATTTCTTTCATACTTTACATCTACAGCTAAGCTGGTAGCTCCATGGTCACTAGCATTTGATGCTTTGGGGGAAGATTTAGTGACTTCTTTAGTTTTCTTAGACTGGCTACAATAACGCTCACTAGCTTCAAAAAACTTGTCTACAATTTCATTTAACGTTGGCTTGGAGCTGTTAGTAATTTGAATCAAATGATTCTTAAAGGAATCATTCAATCCTTCCCATATAAAAAACTGAAGTATACAGTCCACAGTCATTTTCAATTTGCGTATTCTTTCCATAATTAACCTAACCTTAGAGATAAATTCATAAGGATCAATGTTGGAAGAAAGTTTCAAATGGGATAACTGCCTTAAAACATTAAATTTCTTTGTGTCATCCGAAGCTAGAGCTTTCAGTAGTAATTGCTTTGCATGTGAATATCCCTGCTTATCTGCTTCTAAGGACTCTACTAAAACTAAGGCCCTGCCTGAGATCTGCTGCTTTAATAACAAGAGTTTATCATATTCAGGGTATTCAAATTTACTTAAAGTGTCTTCAAATTCTTCAAAAAATCTAGCAAGGTCCTCGTCATCAGAACTAGTGTATTTAGGCAGGGGAGCTATGGGAGACTTAAGCAAACTTCTTGCGGAACTAAGAGAGTCATTCAAATGGGAAACCGAGGAGGAGGGCTCACTAGGGTTCCTAATATCCACTAAGCAAGATAAAAGTTTGTCATTATAGACCTGACAGAAGTCTAATTCCTCCTCAGACCTACGTTCTTCCTCTTCGTCGTCCCATTCCTCATACTTAAGCTCTAATATCTGCTTATTCAAGTCTTTCAATTCTGGAAGCCATTGTTCAAATTGCAAGCGTAATTTCTCCCTTGCTGCACTAGCTAATGTAGGAAAACTATCCTTGCGGTTAAAATGTTCAGTCACACACTTCCTTATATACTTCCTTTGATTCACTAATCTCTTAAGTTCAGACATTGTGAATATATACAACTACCTGACCTATCACAAATATAATAAATATTCAAAGGCTATAGAATGTGTAACAAACCGAAGCTCAAAAGTAAAATTTCCTTAACCACTTCACTAAGAAATACCGATGGCATCAATACTAGGCCAACGACGATAAATAAAGATTACCAGGGAAGCAAAGTTTCGAATGCAAAAAATATCCAATGAAAGCATTTCCCGAGCAAAGAACTTATTTCAGAAATATGTTAAAAAGATTAAATTCACTCAACCTTTATGCTAAAGTATTAAAATGCAAAAAATAACGTTAACGTTCCACCCACAGTGCAAATTGAGAGACATCGGGCAAGCATCACAGCAAAGACACAAAATCCTGTCACGGTCGCCATATTCGGAAAAAATTATATGAAGGTTATAAAAAATGGTGAGAAAACAAACATCAAAGTGAACATTGAATTTATTATTGAACATAAAGAAAATTTAAGGCATAATATTATGCAGAATATAGATTAATATTAACGACACTTGATGCTGCCCCGATATCTAGGTAACTCTGGCACTAGTTACCCAACCTCCACACTCCGAATCGCTTATAACCAGTGAAAAGTTTATAAGATGCATCTAGCAATACCATTACCATGATGCCACTGCGCATAGCCTATAAAAGATATGATAAGTCTATCAGAAAATTGTATGGGAAATTATTGCCTATGCAAGTGACTTAAAGTTCAGAATAAGTTTTATAAAAAGATCTCAAAAGATATGATAAATGGCAAAGCAAAATATTAACAAGAGTAAATTCTTTCTGGTTACAAGTTCTATTTTTTACGGGATTAATGACTCAGCGCTAAAATTATTCATTCAATAACTTTAAATCTCGTAAAGTGTGCCAACATTTACCGAGACCTACCTCAAAGTTATCAAGCGCCTGCTTGCTCGATATAAATCCACGAAGTTGAATGCCTCGGAAGTAATCCAGCAGTATGTAGTGGATGCCAAAGACTATGGTAGGGAAATGGAATCCTAGTCCTGGCCTCTCTTCCATGCTGCTACACAATCCATTATAAGGTTCCTCCGAAAACACACACCCCTGGAGAATCATGCTCTCGTCTCTCCATTGCACTTTTGTGAAACTGGTGGTACTTAGCACTTCATTATTTCACAGCAATAAACGTCCTTCAAGTAAAAAGAGTTCATTAGTAATGATAACACTTCAGTTGGCAAGTTTCTAACGAAGGTCGAGTTTATCCATTTTCCCTTTAGTCAGGAGAACTGCTTCCTTGGAGGGTTAGGCAGATACTGCTTGGTAAGAATTCTTACCCTTACTCGTTAACTTCGTTAACTAATTCAGGAAGAGCTAAATACTTTGAAATGGTCTCAAATGCCAGCACACAAAGTACTTACAAGTATTAAATAATTATTAACGTTATTTAAAGTTACGTTTGAGATCTTTTTATTTTCCAAGAGAGTTGGAAGCCAAGGATTGTGAAAAGATGCTTAAAAGCCAAGGATTATGAAAAAAGGCAAAGTACTTTTTTTGTACTAGAAATAAACAAGATAAAGAAAACGAGAATACAAGGATTCTGAAGTTTGAAAGAAAAGATAAAAACAATATATTTAACACAATCTTCAGGTTATAGTCTTGTAATTCTAAACTCCAATGCATTAGACGTTTATTCATGTTCCTAAACCTCTCCAAACAAACTAACAGATTATATTCAGTATACACAGTTAAAACTGAACCGCTATGTGCGCAAATCTCAAAGTGTTGCAAGGCTGTAACTAAACCAAACAATTCCTTTTCAATACTGGAATAGTTCTGTTGCGCTTTATTCAGTTTCTTTGAATAATAGGCAACTGGGAGTTTCATTCCATTCACTTCTTGTAACAAAACCCCTCCTACACCAATATCACTGGCATCGATCGCTAAATTAAATTCCTTACCAAAATCGGGTAATAATAGAACTGGCTCGTGAATCATTATAGCCTTTAACTTGTTGAAGGCTTCTACACACGCGCCATCAAATACAAAACTGCGTCCTTTCTTAAACAGATTCGTTATGGAAGCGCTTATTTCCGAGAAATTTGGTACGAATCTACGGAAATACAAAACCATACCGAGAAATCTCATGACCTGTTTTTTAGTTGTTGGGATTGGGAATTTCACAATAGCTTTTATGCTCCAATCCTTTGGACAGATTTTACCAAGACCTACCTTATGTCCTAGATAAGTAATAGAGGCTTTCCTAAATTCGCACTTCTTTAGATTAAGGATGAGATTCGCTTTGGTAAGGCCCCTCAAGACTCGCCAAAATCCTTACATGATTCTCCCAAGTCTCTGAAAATATCACAAGATCATCTAAGTACACGACACAGTTGTTGATGCCATTTAACACTTTATTCATTAACCTTTGGAAGGTACTGGCAGCGTTCTTCAAGCCAAAAGCCATAACTTTGGGCTCAAAACTACCAAATACCGTTATAAAGGCGGAAATTTTCCAGGCTCGTTCACTTAAAGGTACTTGCCAATAACATTTAGCCAAATCAAGCTTTGAAATGAACTTGGAATTTCCGATTCGATCTAAGCAATCTTCAATCCTGGGCAAGGGAAAATTACTCTGCTTCGTTACACTGTTTACCTTCCGGAAATAAATGCACAATCTATCTGATCCATCTTCCTTTTTCACCAGAACTACCGGGGAACTTCATTCACTCTCGCTAGGTACTATCAAATCATTATCTAGCATGTAACTAATTTCCTTCCTTACAGATTCTGCCTTCTCTGGGTTCAGACGATATGGACTTTGCCTAATGGGTTTTGTGTCCTGCAACTCAATATCATGTTCTAAAACATTGGTTAGGCCTAGTTTGTCACTAATAATCTCAAGATAATTCACTAAAACATTATGTACTTCCCTCACCTTTTCCTCTCCTAAACCCTGATTAAAATCTTCAAAATTCTTAAGCACCTCAGAGTTTTTCTCAAAGCTAATTTCTTTCTGGGACATCGTTACTACAGGCACGGGGCGTTCGTTATATTTCTTGAGCAAATTTACATGCAGCCACTTTGCTCTACGTTTACCCATATCTATTAAATAATTCAGATTCCCCCTCTTCTCTAAAAATGAAAAAGGACCTTTGAACCTTTACGATAAAGAGGGACCTTCTTTCTGGACTAATACTAAAACTTTATCTCCTACACAGAGATGTCTCTCTTTCGCTCTAAGATCATGTTTTCGTTTAGTTTCCTCTTGACTCTTCCTCTTGGTCTCCTTCGCTAGTTGCCAAGCGTCCCTTAAACTGTTTTTATAATGCTCTAGATTAGTGATGTAGTCCTCACTACCTTCTTTATTCATTAAGTTACATTTTAACATTTCCAAAGAACCTTTAGTGGTGTGACCGAAAATAAACTCAAATGGACTAAATCCGGTAGTGTCGCTCGGTGCTAACCTTAAAGCTAACAGAACGAATGGTAACTTTTTTTCCCAGTTGTGTTCGAAGTTCTTACACAATTTCCGTAAGCAACTTTAACGTTTGATGAAATCTCTCCACAATGCCTTGTGATTCGGGATGATAAGGTGTGGAAGTTACAAGTTTGATGCCTAACTCTTTCATTCTATTCTTGAAATATTTGGATACAAAATTACTACCATTATCACTCTGTATAGTACGAGGCAGACCAAACTTAGAAAAATAATTCAACAATCGTTTAACTATGGTCCTCGCGTTGCCGCTTCTTACGGGTACCGCCTCGGGATAGCGAGTTAGTCTATCAATGATTGTCAACAGATATATATTCCCTCCCTTACTTCTAGGCAAAGGTCCAACCATATCGATAACTACATTCTCAGAAGGTTCGCCTACCGAAGGAATATTACACAATGGAGCTCTGGGGATTACTTGATTTGGTTTCCCGGCAATTTGGCATTCATGACAGCTTAAAACATACCTCTTTACATAATTTTTCATTTTAGGCCAAAAGTACGCCCTACTAATACACTTGAAAGTTTTATTTACTCCCAAATGTCCTTGCTCACCGTGTGCTAACTTCGAAACTAGCTCACGCAGCTTCCTAGGAACCACTAATTGTTCGGTGATTTCTCCTTTACTACCTGACTTCGGTCGAACATAAGGACACAAAACTCCATCCTTTAAACAAAAAGTTTCCGTACACACATCATCGAGATCATCATCCAGCTCACATTCAAAAATTCGGTTTAGTGTCTCATCCTCTCTCTGCAACTTGACTAGCTCATCCTTATCCAAAATGTTAGAGCATAATTCATCACCGTAACTAGGACTAGATACTGGTACATTTACTACGTTACTCCCGACAGCTACGCCTTCCGTTTGGCTATCACTGGCAACATCGATAGAGTCCGGTCTCTCAGCCACACTCATGCCAAGATCAACCTCACTACCTCTATCACACTCGTTCGTATCCACCTACTTACTCACGTTCGAATCCACGAACTTACTCTCGTTCGAATCCACGAACTCACTCTCGTTCGAATCCACGAACAAATTATGACCGTAGTCTACTTCTGTATCTAAACCCGACCTAGTTACTACCATTTCAGGAACTGGAATATTCCTCACAACAGGATTCACATTCTTGGATAAAGCTAAGTCATTACCGACAATAATGTCAACGCCTTCGACGGGCAAACTGTTCACAACAGCAAGTTTCACTTCTCCTGACGCTACCTGACTTTCTAAATTCAACTTCAACAAAGGACAAAGAACACAAGTGTTAGGAAATCCACCTAACATGAAATCCACCTAACATGACTTTCTCTTCCATATTGATTTCTGCCCTGTTCGGCACACACTCCCTCCTAATCAGTGAGACAGAAGCTCCTGTGTCTCGAAGCAAGACCACTTCTCTCGAATCTACTCCTCCAAGAGAGGAAACTAGCCTTCTGACAGAAATTCACCAAAATTTTCCTAGTTTCTCTCATCACATCATTCCTACTTGACGAAAGGTTAACTAGCGATACTGGTTTCTTACCGTCCTTTCTTTCTACTGCACAATTTCTCGCTAAATGCCCTTTCCCATTACATCGGAAACAAGTTAATTCTGAGCCACTATATGCCACCTTACTCTTACAAACCTTAGACGTATGACCAGGTTTTCCGCATGTATAACAGGAATAGTCACTTTTATTCGCATTGCTATTACTAGGACTGAAACCTTTACTGCTTTGTACTCTACCAGACGAAGGATCATTTCGTTTCTTACTAACACTCACATTATGAGTTAGACTATATTTGTCAGCTAGCCTAGTTGCTCCTGCAAAAGATACTTCTCGCCTATCCTCTATATAAAGCTTAATCTTAGGGGATACATTATCTTTGAAGTTTTCTAACAACACTAAGTTCTTCAAACTATCAAAATCCTCAACTTTAGCAGAAGTTAACCAATCAAAAAACAGCCTCTCTAACTTCTTACCGTATTCTACATACGCAGTATTTCCATCCTTTCTCAAATTTCTAAATTTTTTACGGTATGCCTCTGGTACTAACCTATATGCGCTAAGAACAGTTTCTTTCACAATATCGTAATTATCACATTCCTACTTAGACATGCAACTATACACAGTAAGTGCCCTACCACTCAACACTTATTGCAAATATAAAGTCCACATTTCATTAGGAGAACCTATTCTTTCCATTAACTTCTCAAAACACATGAAATATGTCATAACATCTTCCTCATCAAACTTTGGTACTAATTTTAGCACTGCACTCATACCTAACGTAACAGCTTCGTTTTCGTTCTCGCCTGTCCGACTGTTACTAGTACTTTCCCTTAACCGAGCAATTTCCAACTCATGCATACGCTCTTTCTCTCTCTCTTCCTGCTGCATTACCAACATTTATCTTTCTTGCTGCATTTTCATTACTTCTCTCTCTTGCTGCATTTTCATTGCTTCTCTCTCTTGCTCTTGCTGCATTATCATTGCTTCTTTCGCTTGCTGCACTTCCCTCTCAGCTGCTCTTTCCTCTCTCTCAGCCGCTCTTTCCTCTCTCTCATACTTTTCTCTTTCTTTCTTTTCAACATACTCGCGGAGATCATTCCCCTCCAGACCTAGGAGCTTGCCTGACTCAACAAACTCTTTCACCATCTCATTCATTCTGGTTCTTTCTATATCCTCCCTGTTTCAAACTGTTAAAGTGTTGATAGCCTAAGCAAGGTCGCTACAATGTTACGGCCTCTGAGAGAGGTCCGCTTCAGGTTCGATATGAAATAAATAAAAAAAATATATATCTCAACACCAACAGTTGAAACTGGGGATACGAATATAGAAAGAAACACTAACACAACAAAGGTTTATTTACAAGCTTACTAACAAAGGTAAATGCAGAATTGTATCTCCTATTTACATAAAAAAACAGAATCTTACACTGCATGAACTGTGGGAACAGAGAGGAAATTCAAATACTTGCGGGCCGGTTTAGTGACTCAAAGCGATGGCTTCACAAAAGGAGAGCGGCAATTGCAGACGTCCTCTTGACTGTATGGCAGAAAATAAAGTCTACTCTTGATACTTGAAAGTCAATAACTCCCCAAAACCTCTAGCAGGACATTTTCTTCTCTGAAGTCTTCTCAACGTCGAGATAACTCGGTCGTCCACTCCTGAAGATGGCTTGACCAAAATCCAACCAACTCTCGAGCAACTTTTCTTCTGATCCTTCGTCGGTCCCTTTCTCTCTTATCTCTCACGGATGATCTCTGCTGCTGCTGATCTCTCACTGATAATCTGATCTGTGGCTCTTACTGAGGATATCTCTCTGTGACTAGCTGGTGATCTCTCTTTTACGATCTCTGCTGCTGCTGATACGACCGTTGTATTTATAAAGCACTCTCGGGGCGGAGCCTACGGCGAACGCCACAGGCTCCCGAGATTACTAGAACTTCTTGATGAATCTAGACGAGGTATTGCATCAGAAATCGCGGCGTTTCTCACGTTCCAACGGCGCCCAACGAGTTCCACAACACTCCTGCCAATTCTAGAACCATCATGATAACAGGCACCTCCAACATAATGTACTAATGCCTCCTTGCTGCAGAACTTCTCGAAAATGCGTTCTCCTTTCCTTTATCTTTCTTTGCTAGGAAGCAATTAACATCACACCGAGATAAAAAGAAGGGCAGTCCATACATGGAATTTTATAAATCATGTTGTTGCTTTCCCTGGGGCTATTTTATATTAACATTCCTTTTAGTGTGTTATTATAGGAAAAAACAAGTACACCTTAAAGGCTTTTAACAATGATTTAATGGTTTAAAATCCGTTAAAATAAGGTAAACTAAGAATGTTCTTAGAATTTTCTTTCTCCGTGTTACTTACACTATAAAGCTTTTTGTGGGCTTTATTATAACAAATATCTAATGTATGTGAAGGATAACATAAATCATATCTTATTTTTCTTATGTATTCAATTTCTTGATCCAAATATTGGGGACTGACAATGCGCAATGCTCGTAAAAACATATTTTCATGTTAAGAATAGAAATGAACATAAGTTAAGTTGTTGGTTGGTTTCCTATAAATGCTGAATTTACATTGAAGTGGTTCTTTATGTATCAAAACATCTAAGAAAGGGAAGCAATTTACTCTAGAATTGGAAAAAGACAAATGCCTCCCTTTCTTAGATGTTTTGATACATAGAGAACCACTTCAATGTAAATTCAGCATTTATAGTAAACCAACCAACAATTAGCTTATGTTCATTTCTATTCAGGCCACCATCTTTACATCAAAATATACATTGAATGGGAAACAGACAACAAAATTCCTTTTCTTGATGTTTTTATAATCAGAGACACGACAGAATACAAATTTACCATTTACAGAAAACCAACGTTCTCACTTTCATACATTCAGTACTTTAGCTGTCACAACATTGCTATCAAGATAGGTGTAGCCAGCAACCTTTTCTTAAGAGCCTTACGAATTTGTTCTCCAGATTTCCTGGAAAAAGAATTTGAACTAATTCGTAAGCAACTTTCGTCTTTAAAGTATCCTGACCATATAATTGAGAAAGCAATTCACAAAGCAAACGTAATTTTCTACCGACCCCCTCAAAACAAGACCAAAGAGACAACCAACAATAAAATAAAAATTTCTCACCTGGACAGGATTAAAACAGTGACTCAGACCCTCGGAAAATCTAACCCTTTTGCATTTACTTACCCAAACACCTTAGCCAAATCCCTGGTTACATCCAACAAAAGACATTCCCCAAGGAAACAGAGGTTTATGAAATCCCAGTCCAGGACTGTGACCAATCTTACATTGGATTTACAGGAAAATCACTTCCCAAGAGATTAATACAACACAAACGGTCAGTTAGGTTTGGACAACAAAACTCAGCTATTTTCAACCATATAAATGAACATAACCATAGAATAAACTGAAATTTGTCACGTATAATTTATAGCAGCAACTGCCAGTACAAGAGTCAAATGATGGAATCGGCCTTAAAATAAAAGAGAGGCAGGTAATGAACATCTCAAAATGAGCATGGGATTCAGATGTGATCGACAAGGTTTTCATTCAACCAACGCTTAAGGGGACGCTATGGCAGATGACATGTCAACTTGAAAAAATAAAAAATCGAGTTATTACTTGTATCTATGCAGAAACATGCCGTGCATGCTTTCCAGAAGTTTCAGCCAATTATTTTTACAAATAATGAAGAGATAGGTTTTTAAATGATGACGTCATCGTAACTGCGTTGTCTGTATGACTGAGCTTGACAGAATCGTTTTTGCGTGTTTATTTTTGCATATATACAGGGATTTTTTCAGATTTTTTTCGAGATTCTCATACATCTGGTAGCAATGAAAGGTAGTGTGAGTTGAGAGCTGGTCAGAGCGGCTATTTATAGGCGAGAGCCGCGAGACTCAGAGAATGACTCAGTTACGCCACAGACGTCAAAGGATTTACTTGCACTTCGTTACTTGCGTTTGGTCACTAGCTATTTACGTTGTTTTTGTAACTTCTTAGTGAACTTATAGCAATGCCGAAGTTACCTAAGATCAAGAAGGCTACTCAGCAACTAAGGCTAGCAAAATTAGCGAAGGCCAGGAGTGTGCTGAAAGAAAAACACGAAAATTCATTATTATCAGCGCCCTCATTGTCTCATGTCTCGCCGTCAACATCATTGTCTGGTGTGACGCTGAGGGTATTAATACCACTTTTAGGAGTACGACCAGGATCCTTGATGTAGAAATCAACAATAAAAGTACTAATAAAGTAATTATAACAATGTTGTTTTGACTTTTATAAGAAAAAAGCGAAATTTACATAGCAAATCTTTGGGAGCTCATAACTCAACATACTTGTGCGCATGTCGGTAACCATTACTCGGTTATTTATTATCCAATTTTGGAGAGAAAGATATCATTGCAAAGAGGAATAAAAATCCCATAATTCTGTGAGACAGAATTTTGATTTTTCTCTTTCTTTTTTTTTTTTAGAATTTTTTGAGTGTCTAGACTAAAAAAAAAAAAAATTCATAAAAAAAAAAAAAAATCTGTCACACAGAATTGTTCCGTATATAAAGAAGTGTTTATGGTATGATTTTCAATACAACTGATGTCATATTAGCGGAGAAATCTCTACCTGTTTTTTTTAAATCATAATTTTTGCTAATAAAACTAAAAGTTTTTGCTCAAATGACTTGAAATTTTTAAATGATGAAGGTATTATATATATCTAAAACATATATGAAAATTATCGATTTTGCGTAATAAAAAAAAAATAGACATCATAGCGGACGGTCCCCTTAAGAAGATTAAAGGAAGATTATCAGCGGGGGTGACCTGAATTGGCTTACCTGTGGATGGATCTCTTGGTATAAATTCCACCTTTTCTGTAAACTTTTCTCATTCATATACCTGAAGAGAGAGACAGCAGTCTCTGAGATATAGTACTTTTCTCCCTATATTTTGTTGTTTTTATGGGTTGTTCCTTTTATTAGATGGAATTCTGTTGTAACAGAACATTTTTACCAGTCAATATATATGTGATATATAATATATATATATATATATATATATATATATATATATATATATATATAGGTTTTGACAATAATTTCGTCCTCTCCTGGGTTCGAACCAGCACCCAGAGTGTTGAGGTGAAATCAGGACTTCAGTGAGGTTATCGACTAGGCCAGCAAGTGAGGCATAAATTGATACCGATCACTGTCGAACTCGTGTATTTGTCATTAGAATCGATATCCAAACCCCTCTGCCATGTTAACAAAGTCGAACGTTTGCTGCACGTAGCTATTTTATGAATTTTTACCATATCACAGTGATTCATATACATACAAGGTGTCCATAAAGTCCCAGTACCATTACAAGTATTTATTGCCCAGAATGGTACTGGGACTTTATAGACACCTTGTACATTGGATTTTACAGGACATTTGCAACTCGATGTATCTATACGAATCACGGTGATGTGATAAAAATTCATAAAGAAGCTATATGCTATATGAATTGCTGATGAAGTTATTCGGAATTAATTTAAAATTGTTGGTATCCTCGTTTTTAGTATTAAATGTAAATATAGGGAAAATAGATTATTAGTCTTCAAAATCACACTACAGTGCGCCGTGTATCTGTGAAATTGCAATACTTGATTTTGGTAGCACAAATTCTTGCCATATGCGTCTACAAAAAGGAAACTATGAATTACAAGTAGTCTTTTAGCTTTTTCAAACCCTCCGAAGCACGCAAAGATTTTTTTAAAAAATGAAAATATATATAAAAAACATTTAAAAAATTTCATTTGTGTGCATTTACTTTCATATGAAATTCCGTCCCCTATAGGTTGAATAATGTTAGCAAAACCTCTATAGTTCATGACACCTCGAAGAAAATGTATCTATATGAGCATGTATAGATCAATTCTTTTCGTTTGTGAATAAATTTCGTTGCATCTTTTTGGTTTGAAACAGATAATTATAATAAAGAGAATTTTTTTTCATTTATTGATTGATATTATAGAGTCAGGGAAATCGTGTTCCAATTCAGACGAATCCCAGTTGCATAAAAAAAGTGAAATTAAAAATCGTGCTGCCTCCGATATTGAAGACCCTTGGGAACGCCAAATAAAATTTCGGTTTTTGTCAAATTTTGACGATTTTATCATGCGCCCAATAATTTTAGCATTTGCATTCAGGAGCAAATTCAAAATCCTAGCGTGTGTTGCAAACGCAACTATATTAATATAAATAATAACAGGACGAAAAGCCTAACAAAAATATAAATTTTCAGTAACATCCTGGACATTATCTCTAACATCAACAAAGGGTTTAGCTTCCATAATGTTGCAAAGACGACAGTAGGAAACGGGGAAATGCTTTTACGTGTAATACTTTTTTTTAATCTTGCCTTTTTAATGGCAGTATTCACCGAAGCTTACCGCTGTTAAATTCCACGCTAAATGTGTTTACCCACGCGTAATGCAACGCTTATTGAACATTTATCGAAATGAACAGAGCGAAAGCTTTGTTAAATAAATAGAGGTTTGAACAAAACCACCTTCCTGGTTTGCCCCGTATTTTCCATTCACGCTTCATTCTGCTTTTACAATGATTTTCCGTCCAATGGCTCCCCTACCGCCGGGGATTATCCAGTGAGTTATTGCCTGATGGTCGGTCGAATGTAGATGAATTCCCTCTAATAATAATAATAATAATAATAATAATAATAATAATAATAAACGATCAGGCAAAGATCCTCTGGGACTATGGTATCAGGACAGATAGGGTGATACGTGCAAATAGACCAGACGTGACGTTGATTGAAAAAGTTAAGAAGAAAGTATCATTCGTTAATGTCGCAATACCATGGGACACCAGAGTTGAAGGGATAGAAAGGGAAAAAATGGATAAGTATCAAGACCTGAAAATAGAAATAAGGATATGGGATATGCCAGTGGAAATTGTACCCATAATCATAGCAACACTAGGCACGATCTCAAGATCCCTGAAAAAGGAAACCTGGAAAAACTATAGATGCTGAAGTAGCCCCAGGACTCATGCAGAAGGGTGTGCTCCTGGAAACAGCCCGCTTAGTAAGAAAAGTGATGGACTCCTAAGGAGGCAAGATGCAACCCGGAACCCCATACTATAAATACCACCCAATCGAATTAGAGGACTGTGATAAAATAAATAAATAAATAAATAGAATAATAATAATAATAATTTACGTAGGGCAAATCTTGTTAAATAAAATGGCAGAATTAAGCGAATCGATTTTATATATTATATATTCTCTATTTTTCTTCCTATCAGATTCTGTGGCTCAGACATGCTCCTTAGTAACCGGCCAATATTCACACTGGAAAACTCTGTAAAATGCTCGAGGGGATGTTTTATTCAAAAACAAGATTTTCATGTTATTTATCTGGTATAGTACTGGTATTAACAATATACTGGTAAACGGTAGAGCGTGTTTTCAGTGAGATTGAGATTTCCAAATTTCTCGGAAGATCAGAGGAGAGAGAGAGAGAGAGAGAGAGAGAGAGGGTCGCTTTTACATGTCTTCTCAGTAATAGATAATATCAAGGGAAACAAACACACACACTCACAGAGAAAGAGAGAGGAGAGAGAGAGAGAGAGAGAGAGAGAGAGAGAGAGAGAGAGAGACCAAAAGCAATATCACAATACACTCGGTGACAAACAAAGTCTTCAGATATAAAAAAAAGGGAGAGGGTAAAATATGTCTCGAGCACAAAAGCCTTTGGCCATACCATAGGAAAACACATCCATAACTGGAGACAAACGGACGATGGAGAAGATATAAATCTTTGTGGGGGATTTTCCAAACAGCCCGTCTCGAAGTGACCCTTGCGAGCGTAAAATGAAACTTTTTATTACCATTCGCTAACTGAGTAGAGTTCCGATGTAAAAAGTACGGTACAAAGCCAATGGACTCTGGTATCAATGGAATTCGCCCTCCACTATATTCAGCATTGTAGGCAGACGTCGCTTTTAAAGTATGACAAAAGTATTACGGTGCTCTGAAAGATCATAGCCTAAATTTAGCGTAACACGAACCAAAATAATGTTGATTTTAAGTGATATCTGTGATTTAGCGAATACTAAAAGCAATATATGAATGAATAAAACTAATGTGTTTAAAAATTCTTAACGTTTTACTTTTCTGTAAAAAGTAAATATTATGCCGGCTTTGTCTGTCAGTCCGCTCTCAGATCTTGAAGACTACTGAGGCTAGAGGGCTGCAATTTGATATGCTGACCATCCACCTTCCAGTCATGAAACGGCAAATTGCATCCCTCTAGCCTCAGTAGTTCCCATTTTTATCAAGGTTAGATTATGCCAAATTCGTACTTCTGGCAGCAGTATGGGTACCAACAACATAGGCCACCACATGACCGTGACTAAGTTTCAAAGAGTTTTATGGGCCGTGGCTGAGGCCACCGCCGAACAGAAAACTCGATTGTTTTTACTTGCTTTACAATGGATTTTTTTTCTATTTACAGAAAGCTGTATGACCTTTTTTAAGACGAAATTGATGAAATTCCCAAACGTCCAGGAATTACAAGAATTAATTTTGAATCTCACCACAGCGAAATTAATGACTTACGTTTCAGAATTATATCACCAGCTTATTACATGCACATAACACGATAATGAGACCTATCAAGAACATATACCTACCTATTAGGAATTAATATCGATTGTTCAGTACTAAGCGATGGTAATATAATTGGCATTTGTATCCAAAATCTACTTCTGTTATTATTATTATTATTATTATTATTATTATTATTATATTATTATTATTATTATTATTATTATTATTATTATTCTATGAAGACATTTTCCATAAGATTTTCCTTAAAGCTTTGGCAGTAAGTTGCAATGCTACCTGGTGATCATTTAACCAAAAAGATATCAAAGTTATTTACAGGCAATACTTTCACAAATAATTAGAACAAAATTTCTGTTATGATTTTATTATTATTATAATTATATTCTTCTACTACTGTATCCAACAAGTAGAAGAATATCTCTCTTAGAAAAACAAATCCACAATTATGTAATTGTGCAAATATATTTAGAAATAAAGCTTTATTTCTAAATATATTATTACACTTACATAACTGTGAATTTATTTCTCCATTTTAAAGGCACGTTCTATTCTGAGTATTTATTTAATATGTTATCTTAATGAGTATTTTTTTTTAATATATCTTAAAATAAATTTTTTCAGACCAAATTAATTCGTCAATCTCGCCCCCATCAATTTCCAATCGGTGTGTCTGCTCAAATGCCCTGGGACATATAAACGGGAAAACTCGCTCATATATATTCTGACCCCAAACGTTTCTAGAGAAACGGAAACATAGGTTTGTTTCCATTGAACAACGTTCGTATTGGAGGGCTTCGGCTAAGCTGAAAGGAATATCGAAATTGATTTCGGACCATTTCTTGGGGAACCGCGAGATTGGATGAATTTCGAAAGGGAATTTGTCAAAAAAAAAAAAAAAAAAAAAAAAAAAATTAAAGGTTTCGTTGGATTCTGGAGTTTTGGTCTTCAGTCAGTGAAAATATTGTATATTGTACCAGGGAATTAGATAAGTCTTTGATAATAATATTTTTTTTTTTTCGTTTATCACAGTCATCCTATTCGACTGCGTGGTTTTAATAGTGTGGGGTTCTGGGTTGCATCGTGCCTCCTTAGGAGTCCGTTCACTTTTCTCACTAGCTGGGCTGTTTCTAGTAGCACACTCTTCTGCATGAGTCCTGGAGCTGCTTCGGCCTCTAGTTATTCCAGGTTCTTTTCCAGGGATCTTGGGATCGTGCCTAGTGCTCCTATGGTCATGAATAAAATTTCCACTGGCATGTCCCATATCCTTCATATTTCTATTTTCAGGTCTTGATCTTGTTATTATTATTATTATTATTATTATTATTATTATTATTATTATTATTATTATTATTATTATCAAAGATTTTTTCCATGACATTTTCGTGAACATTTTGAGAGAAAGTAGCAGCACGCTCCCTTGATTATTCAACACAAATAATGACATAGGCAATTTACAAGTCATACTTTCACAAATAATAAAAAGAGTTTCGTCAATATCTGTCATTATTATTCTTTTACGATCACGTCCAACTCTTACAAGAAGACCTCACTTGGATGAACAAATCCTCATGCGAGCATACGACTTCTCTTTTCGAACAGTCCCATCAGGTCAGACAATGGGGCCCCCAACAACCGGCCCCCCTCCCACCCCCGGGGGACCTCTCTTCCCACCTCGTCCCACTCTTCAGCCAACACTATTTCGACGATCGCCGTTTAATCTTATGCAAATGGCCTCTGTTGAGTCGAAGAGGTAGGCCACTTCCAAAAGGGAAGAAGGGCTTCGTAGAAAGAGAGAGAGAGAGAGAGAGAATGAAGGCCGTCTCGGATTTGGCAGAATCAACATGACCTTTGAGACAGAGGGGCGAACACCCCTCAACTTTTTTATTTTATTTTTTTAAGCTTCTGTTATTTACTCTCGTCTGGAAACTGTTGAAAGGAAACTTTTATTTCTGATTTGTTGATATATATATATATATATATATATATATATATATATATATATATATATATATATATATATATATGTGTGTGTGTGTGTAAATTCAGAATTCAGAGATATTTTATAAAATATTATATAATAGAATAGAGAATAGCTAATGAAATTTTTATAATTTATGTACTTTATTGTGGTATGATTGATTTATTAATGTACATATATGCATGCATACACACACAAACACACACACACACATATATACATATATATATATATATATATATATATATATATATATATATATATATATATATATATATATATATATATATATATATATATATATATATATATATATATATATATATATATGCGTGTTCGTGTGTTTGTGTGTTTATGTTGATAATACAAGTTATGCAAAAATGTAATGTTTAACTAATAAAATGGTTCTGAAATATTCCCATCTGATTGCGAAGATTAAACAGCTCAGAGAGAGAGAGAGAGAGAGAGAGAGAGAGAGAGAGAGAGAGAGAGTCGTTATTAACTGGAGAAAGTAACACGCACACGAGTCGGTTAAACTTTATATGAAAAGCAAATGACGAATACAAATGAATAGGCAATAAATTCTGAGAGCAAAAGTTTAACACTCCCAAACTAAAATGAAACTTTATATGGATGATTTGTAACAATCCGTCAACAATGAATAAATAATTCATCGTGGGCTTGAACTTTCCCGATAAAATCTCAAAGGGCCAACTTTTACAATAGTTTTTGGCAGAAAGTGTCGATAACTTTCGAACAAAGTAATAACCACGGTTTTATTTCAACTTTGTGATGTAGATGAATACAGAATTACAGACTATACCTTCCTATAATTTCAGGTATTGGTTATCCGAGTATCAAGTTGCAACCAATGGGACAAAAAGGTTTTAAACTTCGTAATTCTGATTCATTCTTGAACAGCTAAAGTTTACGGAGCTTAGTTCAAGTAAGTCTGTTTTATATTGATGTTTATTATATATATATATATATATATATATATATATATATATATATATATATATATATATATATATATATATATATGTAAGTCTATAACATTACCGGGATTCATATACATATACCGAACTACAAATGTCCTTTGATATCTAATTCGCTCTACCTCGGAATTAATATATTTTTCATATATGTTTTAACCGAGGGCGAATTTATTTAGCGATAATAGAATTGGCGATCAACAGGCGCGAACCATCGACCTCTCAATTCCAGGACTGGCAGTGAAGCCCCAGACCACCCCGCCACCGCAAGAGATATAAGTATATGCCGCCTCCCACCTCATATACCTGCCACGCACAGGTATTTTTTGTTTTGGAGACTGCATACAGCCCATCTCGTTCTCGGTTGCGTGTTAGTGCTTTTGTCAGCACGTAGTCATTATATAAGTCTATCACATTATCGTGATTCATATTCATATACCGAACTACAAATGTCCTTTAATATCTAATTCGCTCTACCTCGGAGTTAATATATTTTCATATATGTTTAACCGAGGGGGAATTTATTAAGCGATAATAAAATTGGCGATCGACAGGCGCGAACCATGGACCTCTCAATTCATATATATATATATATATATATATATATATATATATATTATATATATATATATAATATATGTATATATATATATATATGTATATATATATATATATATATATATATAATATATAACAACAAACTTAATAGCAACGAAGCAACATTTCTTCCACGTTCAATTTATCAACAGTTTATGAAAAGCTGACGAGGACAAACAGATTAGTGGGATGAGAGAGAGAGGTTGATGAAAGAGAGACAAAAAAAAAAAAAAAAAAAACTGACGGAGTTTTACTACAGAAGTTTGTGTTCTCAAGAAAAACTATTTCCTCTTAACTAGTTGTCATAAAATCCTTCTTTTTTTCTTATATTTTGCAGCTAAAACGCTTAATTTGGTGAGCGTCTTAGTAGTTTCTGTGTTTTTCATTCTTTTTAAACTAACGTTAATTAGAAAAGAGAACGCTTAAAAAAACCTATAATTTCCCTTAATACTAAAAAAATCTATATATGGAAGAGAAACTTCTAAAAGTAGCCGCAGAAAGAATTCAATTGGTTTAGAACTTCGTACAAAATGAAATAAATTTATGATGAATTTTATTTTCTAACGACGATATCAAGTAACAAGAATATGAAAAGTATTCCAAATCGAATCATTGTCCGGAGAGAGAGAGAGAGAGAGAAATATTATCCTAAAATTCTTCTATCTTGAACGCAAAGCGTAACACCTTTTTCATAAGATCTTTTTATGCCTTTTCACCCTAACAACAACAAGAACAATAAAGTAGTTTGTAAGGTTACTCGCCGAGTAAGCGAAAAAATGAGTTATAAGAACACATCATCACAGTTACTGATCGCCTATACAATACTCAATTTTCCGCGTCGAGCCAAGAGCAGACTGCACCGTTTTTAGAAGTGGCCGGGCTCTCTTCTCTTACAAGTTGGGGAACTCGCCTTAATGTTTAAGGGCACGGGAAGTGGGTATGGGCGAGAGACACAACAGAGCACAGGGCTCTTGGAAGTTGAAAAGCAAATACTGACGCTTCAGACAAAGGTTCAGATGTAACGAGCAGCAATGTTTGTGTTTACCTTTGCAGCCAGTACCCGAATCTCTTAAACTGCCACCCGCTTGCAAATAAGCCCTGTAGAGGTGTTTTGAATAACTCGGGATGCGTATTTGTTTACTTCTTTTTTTTTTTGGGGGGGGGGGGGGCGGGCTAAGTACCTCCTTTCTAAACAATGATAAAGAATTGCATTTATTTATTTGTTTAGTAGAGGGATCTTTATTGATGTGAGTATATATATATATATATATATATATATATATACTATATATATATATATATATATATATATATATATATATATATAGTATATATATATATATATATATATACATATATATGCGAGCTACAAATGTCCTTCAATATCCAATTCGCTCTACCTCGGAATTAATATATTTTCATATATGTAGACCGAAAGGAAATATTTTAGTTGATAATAAATTTCGTCTTCTCGTGGGTTCGAACCACAGCCCAGAGAACAGAGAAGAAATCAAGACTTCAGTGGCGTGTGTGTATGTATTTGTGTATTTGTACGTTGTTATTTGTATGTATTTGTTTGTGTATAAGTGTGAGAATGGATAATTGTAACCTATAACTGCCAGGGAAACACATACTTAAATACACTGTAATTGTCCCAAAATATATTTTAGAGTACTCAAAAGATACTGCATTAGTCGTCTCAGAGAGAGAGAGAGAGAGAGAGAGAGAGAGAGAGAGAGAGATCATGTCTCAGGTGTATGCAGAGAGAGAGAGAGAATCATGTCTAAGTCCTTGACCTCAGTGGAGGTCAAGGACTTAGAAATGAATAAAACAGGGGTCTTGTACAATGTAACAGCTTACAATTTGAAAATCTGTTCTATCCCATTTTTTTTCTTAGAAGCAGTTCTGAATGATTTAGGCTACACGTCATATCAACTATTCCTTTAACTGAATTAGACTTCGTATTACGACTTTGAAAATAATCGCCTGTTACGTTTTAGAACGGAATTATTCTGCATGACTTGCAATTTGAATATCTGTTTTATGTCATTTTTTTCCCTAGACGTCCTTATTTGGTGTATGTCACATATCACATCGAATATTTCTTGAATTGAAGTTACCATCGTATCGTGACTTTAAAAAGATCGTTATTTTATTCTTCTTGATCTCGCTCTGTTTAATAGTCCTACAGAAATAAAAAAAAAACATTGTTGAGTAACAGGCTAGCCTTATTGTATCTTAATTATTTTAAATATAGTTACACATAAGTATCTATACACATATTATACACACACACACACACACACACACACACACACACACATATATATACTTATATATATATATATATATAGAATATATATATATTATATATACTATACTATTATATATATATATATATATATAATATATATATATGTATTATATATATATATATATATATATATATATTATATATATATATAGTATATATATATATATTATAAAGACAAGATTCACGAAGGAAAGTGAAACAATTCCTTTGCTGATTTTGTCTTCATTTACATATCGCTTCATATTTTCGTGATTCAGATTCACACACACACACACACACACACACACACACACACACACAGACTTATATTTTGTCAGTTGTTTCATCAAATAATTAGAACCAAACTCCAGCCATTATCCCTTCGAGTTGACCTACATCTCACCTTCGTTTTCCCGCAGTTCATGATATCCCTGTCTGCCTGATCGTCCGTGCGTGCGTGCGTGCGTACGTATGTGCGCCTGTTTCATTACATGAGCTTCAACCTGAGCGAAACGTGTTACGTTAGATTTTCATAACTGAACACAGGGTCAAAGAATCTTAAAGCTGGAAGCCCTGACTCGCCCTGGCCGGCACTTTCCGAGGAAATGTGTCTTTCTCTTTCACTTTAAAGAAATTATTATTATTATTATTATTATTATTATTATTATTATTATTATTGGGTGCAGGTCCACAATAACATAGCATGTGAGTATATGGTCTTTAATGGGTATTAAAAGCTTTCGAACCTTGTACTAGGTTCATCTTCAGTCAAGTGAACATTATGACTTTATTGTGGACCTGCAACCTTTGTCTTCATTTTTTTAAAAAAATTATTATTATTATTATTATTATATTATTATTATTTATTATTATTATTATTATTAGTATTATTATTATTATTATTATTATTATTATTTTAACTATTCTTTATTTATTTCTTTATGTATATTTTAAAGACGTTTTTTTTATTATAATAATTATTATTATTATTATTATTATTATTATTATTATTATTATTATTATTATTATTATTATTATTATTAGGAAGGAGGCCTTCTCTGAGGGCAGTACATTGACTACTATAGCTGTTTCAACGGCATTTAATTTTTATAGAATCTTCTCAATTCTTCTTATTATTGCTGACGAAAAAAAGATAATAAGAAGAATTGAGAAGATTCTATATAAATTACATACCGTTGAAACAGCTATAGTATTATTATTATTATTATTATTATTATTATTATTATTATTATTATTATTATTATTATTATTATTATTATTATTATTATTATTATTATTCAGAGGATGAACTCTAACATCACTATTATTGTTATTATTTATATATTTATTTTTGTGTTTATTTATTCTTTTTTTTTGTCTATCACAGTCCTCCAATTCGAATGGGTGGTTTTTATAGTGTGGGGTTCCGGGTTGCATCCTGCCTCCCCTAGGAGTCCATCACTTATCTCACTATGTGTGCCGTTTCTAGGATCACAGTCTTCTGCATGAGTCCTGGAGCTACTTCAGTCTCTAGTTTTTCCAGATTCCTTTTCAGGGATCTTGGGATCGTGCATAGTGTCCCTAAGATTATGGGTACAATTTCCACTGCCATATTCCATATCATTTCTGTTTTCAGGTCTTGATACTTATCAATTTTTTTTCTTTTTATTGATACTTATCAATTCATTTTCTCTTTCTTGATACTTATCAATATTTTCTCTTTCTTCTTCTTCTTATTATTATTAATATTACTATTATATAGAAGATGAGTAGTTGCATTCGTATGGAACAAGCTCACCACAGCGGCCACTGACTTGAAATTCA
>NC_061100.1:102574535-102577035 GCF_015104395.2 Macrobrachium nipponense | reverse complement strand
AAAGAATTTCGTGAGATTTAACTTTTAAATTTATCTTCCATATATTTCCTAGTTCTGTATTGCCATCCGTTTCATGAATAGATTGAACAGTGATAAAAAGAACGGCAATGTTACCAGGACTCCAATGTTCTCTCGTGAGTTTTCTTCTGTTTTCTCCACCATAAACACCTTATTTTGTCTCCTTATCTCAGCCAGAGTCGTCTGTCTCAGATGTGATGAGTCAGCCGTGTCCACTGGTTTCAAGAGGTGGGAGGAGGAGATCTCCAAACACAATGGTGCTGAGATTCGCTGCAACGCGACGGAATATTGATGCCTGGGATCGAATGCCTCGCTTTGCTTGAGGGCTTGGGATGTAAGTACAAGTCCCTCGACTTTTTTTGCTTGCATACATAATCATCAGCTTGTTAACTAAGTTTTATGTACAAGTCTTCAGATTGTTTTGCTTGCACGCATCATCATATTACACTGAGAATTGAGGTGTATGTGGAAGTCTCTCGACTCTTTTTGCTTGCAAGCATAGTCATCACATTAGCTGGACAATTGCCTTAAGAGTTTTTGGTGCCCAGGTCGAATGTAGGGTTTGCCTGAGGGCTTGGGATGTAAGAACAAGTCTCTCAACCTCTTTTTGCTTGCATGCATCTCATAGCATTACCTATAGAATTGAGGCGTAAATGCAAGCAAGTCTCTCGACTCTTTTGCATGCATGCTTACCATCATACCAAGATCTAATTTTGGCCTTTGCTTGTGTCGACTTTTTTTCTTGAATGCATATCATCATAATTAGCTCGAGAATTGAGTTTTATGTACGAGAGTCTAGAATTGTTTTGCTTGAATTGAGTTGTATTTATGACAGTCTCAAGAAGTTTTTGCTTGCATGCATACGATCATATTACCTCGAGTATTAAGGTTTTTGCACAAAAGACTCTCGTCTGTTTTGCTTGCAAGCACAGCATATTTTATTTCGAGAGTGCTTAAGAGTTTCTGTGCTTGAGGTTTACGTGCGAAAGTCTACTGAGCCTTTTTGCTTGCATGCATTGGTGGTTAGATAAATGTATGCCATCATATCAGCTAAAAAATTGTGTTTTGGGGTTTTTTGAGTCACTTATATTTTCTATAGCTGGGATGGGGAATGCTGTGTTTGCTTTCGTGATTCCTTTTGAACAATTGCCCAACATAAGAGTGCAATTTAATTTTAGTATAACTCTCAGAATAAAATTTTTGCAATTTTGTTACAAAAATGTAAATATAATTTAATTTGGCATTTAATTATGAGGTTACCCATTTTTTAGATTTAATTCTGATTGAAAGCCTGTTTAGGTTGCGGGTAATTTTATTTATTTAGCAATAACGAACTGATATTCCATACAAGTTCAATTTACTGATAGTCATTTTATCCACTGTAGTACATTTTCACCCAATAGAAGGGAATTTATTTATCTATTTATTTACTTTTTTTTAATGGCGCTCCAATATTTGTCAAGGAAATGTAACGAATATATATATATATATATATATACTAATAAAAGGAGCCCATAAAAACACCAAAATGTAGAGAGAAAAGTACTATATTTCAGAGACTGCTGTCTCTCTCTTCAGGTATATGAATGAGAAAAGTTTACAGAAAAGGTGGTATTTATACCAAGAGATTCGTCCACAAGTAAGCCAATTTAGGTCACCCCCGCTGATATCTTCCTTTAATCTTCTAAGCGTTGTTGAATGAACACTGCGTCGACGATGTCGGATGTCCAATTCCCTTTTGAGATGTTCATTACCTGCTTCTCTTTATTAAGGCCGATTCCATCATTTGACTCTTGTACCGGCAGTTGCTGCTATAAATTACACGTGACATATTCCAGTTTATTCTATGGTTATGTTCATTTATATGATTGAAAATAGCCGAGTTCTGTTGTCCATACCTAACTGACCGTTTGTGTTGTATTAATCTCTGGGGAAGTGAATTTACCTGTAAATCCGATGTAAGATTGGTCACAGTCCTGGCATGGGATCTCATATACCCCAGAGTCTTTGGGCGATGTCTTTTGTTGGACGTTAATCAGGGATTTGGCTAAGGTATTTGGGTAGGTAAATGCAAAAGGGTTGGATTTCCCAAGGGTGTGAGTTACTCTCTTAATCGTCTCCAGGTGGGGAATTTTTATTTTATTGTTGGGTGTGTCTCTGGTCTTGTCTTTAGGGGGTCGGTAGAAAATTACGTTTGCTTTTTGAATTGCTTTCTCAATTATATGGTCAGGATACTTTAAAGATGAAAGTTGCTTGCGAATTAGTTCAAATTCTTTTTCCAGGAAATCTGGGGAAACAAATTCGTAAGGCTCTTAAGAATAGGTTGCTAGCTAGACCTATCTTGATGGTATTGTCATGATAGCTAAAGTAGTGAATATATGAAAGTGAGAACGTTGGTTTTCTGTATATGGTAAATTTGTATTCTGTCGTGTCTCTGATTATTAAAACATCAAGAAAAGGAATTTTGTTGTCTGTTTCCCAT
>NC_061100.1:102569535-102572035 GCF_015104395.2 Macrobrachium nipponense | reverse complement strand
GTCCCAGTACCATTACAAGTATTTATATTATATAATGGTACTGGGACTTTATGGACACCCAATATATGCATGTATATATAAATATTTAATTGTATGTATATATAGGTACAGTTCATTTATAATTTATCTTTAAAGACGATAAGATATAAATTGGTCAATGAAGCTCTTGTGCTAGTAGCTGGTTCAGCAAAGAATCCCAATCAGTTTTTTTTTCTTTTTTTTCACAAATAAAACATCAGGGAATTGAAACTGGAACATAAGATTTACGCCAAAGACCAAGCTCTGGGTCCTGGGAGGATATTCAGCGCTGGAAATAACGATGAAACAATCATCAGGAGGGGATGGAATGTAATATGGAAGAAAGAGAATATGGAGGGAGATCCAGTAAAAGTAATGAAAGGGGTTGCAGCTAGGGGCTTTAACGAACGCCGCGAAGAACCTTTCAAGTAATGCCTTCAGTGGGCTGCGTGAGGTACACTAATGGCACTACCTCCACCAACCATATGGGCCACATTATCGCCTCAGTGACCTGGTCGGTGTGGTCTTGGCCTGCCTCCTCCGTGCCGCAAGTTCGATTCTCGGGCATTCCACTGAGGAGTGAGAGATGTGTATTTCTTTCTGGTGATGGAAGTTCACCCTCGACGTGGTTCGGTTGTCACGCAAAGCCGTTGGTCCCGTTGCTGAATAACCACTGGTTCCTTGCAACATAAAAACACCATACAAACAAACATATGGACCACATCACGAATCAGCGATTTTATCATTCTCTAAAGCAGAAAATAAAATACTTTTCCCAATAAAAGAGAATGAAGACAAACTAGTGGAAACAGATCAACTAAGGGAGTTGCTTGTCATATACATAAACGAACATAAAAAGTGAGCGAAGTCATTGAGATATCCAAAAAGAAAAAAGAAAGAAAATGGCCTCCAATAATACCTTGTAATGGGACCTACAGTGGGGAAACTCACTCACGATCCCATTCGTTTCAGGAAGCAATCGAAAATGTCACCGCTAGAGAGCCTCTTCGTTTGATAAGATAGTAATTAGCGTGGCTGGCGGTAATTCCCTCGGGCATAAATGTCCGCTGGATGGGCCGTTTCCCGCAATGTATTTCAATTCCCGCTTTGCTCGTTTTCAAGGGTAGTTTTCGTTCCTCGCGAGAACAGATTCCCCTGAATGTCCCGAAGTACTGTAGTAGATTCACATCAACCGTGCATTTGATGTCTAGGCCAGTCCCTTACGTCGCTCCTAATTGGCTGTTGATAAGCCAATCACAGAGCTGGAAACTCTCAGTCTCTCTCGAGAGTTCAAATGGGTATGATCTACGTTCCACCTCTCCTGAGGTTTACGTCTTTCAGGAGAGGTGGAACATGAATTCTTTCTCTGTGAACTCTCTCGAGAGACTGAGAGTTTCCAGCCCTGTGATTGGCTTATCAACAGCCAATCAGGAACGTCGTAAGGGACTGTCCTAGACGTCAACTGCACGGTTGATGTGAATCTACAATATAGTGATGGGGTCATCAGCTTACTGGGACCTGCGTTAGGAACTCGGTTTACAATATATTTCTAGTTTTCTAAATTTAAAGAAATCTAGGCGAGAACATAAGTTACTTTTAGTATCTTATGTAAGCCAAAGTTCACCCAGCTCAGGCAAGGTTTGGCAATTTACTACTAATAGCTGTTCTTGAGAGAAAAATCAGTTGAACGAACGGTCTACTAATATCTTTCTCAGGCTCGAAGGAGAACAGAGAAAGACTTCCTCATGAAATGGAAATTATAGGAGTTAGGGAAACTGAAATAGTGGGAAAATCTTAAGACTCTGAAGTATTTGGTAATTAGGAGTTCATAATTCGGGCAGTCTCCTTTCGACCTCATAGAAAAAGCATTCGAAATAGTGTTTACAAACAGAATAAATTTTAAGTACCTTGCAGCAGTGAGAATGAGAGCATATGGTGGGGGGGACCACGGATCATTTGAATTGCCCAAAATTTAAATCAGTCTTGTTAGTGAGAAAGATAAGATGAAATTCAGCCCAGTATGAAACCAGTAAATATTGCAAACTGCACCCGTTAAGTCCAACGCGAGCCATTTAATACGTCAGTGGTGGACATACATACATACATGCATGCATACATACATACAATCAGTGGCTTGATCGGTATGGTCTTGACCTACCACCTCGTCGGCCGCGAGTTCGATTCTTGGGCATTCCATTGAGGATTGAGAGATGTGTATTTCTGGTGATAGAAGTTCACTCTCGGCATGGTTCGGAAGTCACGTCAAGCCGTTTGTCCCGTTGCTGAATAACCAATGGTTCCATGCAACGTGAAAACACCATACAAACAAACAAACGCACACTCGTATACACATACATCGCACAGAACACAGACGTATATAACCGTATACATAAACACAGACGCGCATACAAACATATATAAACGGTGTGTATGTGTGAGTGTCTATGTCTATACAGAAGTAATGAAAGTCCCATATCACGTT
>NC_061100.1:102562035-102567035 GCF_015104395.2 Macrobrachium nipponense | reverse complement strand
TCTGGGTACTTCCCAGGACATCTGCACGAAAAGAGCCCCTTTCTCCACCCACCGAGGACAGACGTTCCATCAGAAGGATGGCGTTGCCATGGGCTCTCCTCTTGGAGTCCTCTTTGCCAACTTCTGCATGGACACGGTGGAAGATAGGGTCTTTACCCAGAGCCAGCACCTCCGCAAATACGCCCGTTACACCGACGATATTTTCGTACAAGTCGACACCGAGGATGAGGTAGAAGCCCTTCGTCGCCAATTCCAGCAATACAGCGTGCTTAACTACACAGCCGAATTTAGCACAAACGATTGGCTCCCCTTCCTCGACGTCCTTATAACGAAGACAGAAGACGGTCTCGGCACTTCTGTCTATACGAAGAAGACCAATTTGGGAACGTGCCTCAACGGGGATAGCGAGTGCCCTACCACCATCAAGGCCTTTGTGAAAAGGGCCATCTCCCATTGTTCCACCTGGCAGGACAACTCTGTATGCAACATTGTGTTTATTACAATTACACATATGTCTGGTAAAAAAATAACCAGCATATTATATATAATATATACTACTATATATATATATCATATATATATATATATATATATATATAGATAGATAGATATATCTATACATATATATATATATATATATATATATATATATATATATAAATATATATATAATATATATATATATATATATATATATATTTATATATATATATAATATATAGATATATATATATATATATATATGTGTGTTGTGTGTGTGTGTGTGTGTGTGTGTGTGTGTGTGTATGTATGTATGTGTGGGTGTGGGTACGTGCACTGGTATATGTGCATGCTAGCCGATAAGTCTTGTTTGGTTTCGCGTATGTTAAACAGCTTCTTTTGTCAATTTGTAGAATATTTATGACGTATATTATTTTCAGGAATCATAAGACAAGTTACCGTCTTCCATAATGCCGATGTTCACATTCGTTAATATGGTCTGACGTATTATAGGTTTACCAAAACCAAATTAGAAATGATTGTTTGCACTGAAAAGGAAACATCAAACGGCGTTATTAGCTGCGTTCCTTGCGTAAATATAATCACGAGCAAAAGCAAACATGCATCTGGACCACAAAAGACTAACCACCAATTATCGTTAGTTATTGCTTTGAGCTAAAGTCGTTAGCGTGAAAGAAAAAAATAATAATCCATGCAATGAGTTGGGGTTATATGTAATGAAAGTACATATCTCTAATGAATTTTTGTATGATTGTTTTAAAAGAAAAGTTCTCATGATTTTTATGGGGCCATTGTTATTTTGTGCTTGACTACAGGATAAATAAAAGGTTTTTATTCCATTTCTTGCTGTAATATTTACCAATTGAGCTCATACTGCCAAATTTTTATCTCGCGACAAATTTAGCATTGACATCAGAAATTACCATGTATAGCTTTTTATATTTATACTCGAACTAAGAAATTAATGAAATCAAATGTCTCCAGCTTTCTGGCTAAATTGATTGATATATCATCAATTCACTCCTCATTAGTATTAGATACTAATGACATGACCTAGAAAAAATCTGTGGTAGGGGTATAAAAACACAAATTGAAGTTAGCGCATTCACAACTCATAAAGTTGGGATGAGTCAATTTGGTCCCAACCCGAAATCGTGACAACAAAAATGACCGAAAACCTTGAAAAATAAATGATTATTGATGTTATGTAAACGGATGCTTAAATAGAGCTTTGCGTGTGTTGTCAGCGAGGTGGAAGCATTAAACATCACGCTACTAGTTTATAAAAGACAACATGAACCCTACTTGCATGTCGATAAAAACGTTTAAATAGTTATGTCAGCACAAGTATAAGCATGGTGGTGTTGGTTTTTATCTCTCTCTCTCTCTCTCTCTCTCTCTCTCTCTCTCTCTCTCTCTCTCTCTCTCTCTCTCTCTCTCTCTCTCTCTGTAGAAAATTCGAATATTTGGGAAATATCAGTCTTTGAATTCTTTCATAAAACACTTTAACGGCTGTATATGATTGATTTATATAAGTCGTTCCTCTGTTCCCATGCACAAGTAAATGGTTGTATTTTAGAGCCAAAATTAAAGCTTTCCATAAAATCTGAATGTTTGCGAAATGTTGGTGCTATTTTTTCATAGTTCCTTAGTCTCGTGAACAAATATTTAATTTTATTTTACGGAAAAATATGGAAAAAAAACTTGAAAAACCGAATGTCTTCTTTAGATTATTGCATAAAACTCCTTAATGGCTATATTTTATTGATGTGATATACGCGGGTTCTTATTTTCCTGAACAAATGATTGATTTCATCTTACAAAAAAAAAAAAATAAATAAATAAAAAGACTATCTGGGAAATCCAAATGTTTAAAAAATATTAGTCTTTAGATTATTTCATAACACTCCTTAATGGCTATATTATATTGAATTATTAATAAGTTGCGTTTCATGAAGAAATAGTCGATTTCTATCAGAAAAATCCGAACGTTTTGGAAATATTAGCCTCAGATTTATTTCATAATACTCATTAATGGCTAAACTTTATTGATTTATTCATAGGTATTGTTTCGTGAACAGATAATGGACATTGATTTAGAGATATTAATATAAAACTTATCTGATAAATTCGAATGTTGGGAGGAACATGATCCATCAGATTATTTCGCATCTCCCCTTAAGGGTCCTTGTTTCTTGAATAAATAATAGTTTTGAACTCAGAGTTAACGTAAAATATATATATATATTTTGTCTTAAAATCCTGCATGATAATACCAGGAAGCCTCACCTGTCCTTGTTCTGTTGAATTTTTAATACCAAGAGTCTCTGGTTAGCAGCCCAGAGGAAGAGTAAGACACGTAGTAGATGCTGTGTTCCTTATGCATTTATTTTGTGAATGTTGTTGACCTCACTTTTTATTTGTACTTCACTTTTGCTAAACAATTTTTATTTATTTTTTTTTATTCCAACTTGTCTACATAATTATCAGCTACTCATCGAATTGCGTCGTAATGTCTTAATTACTATCAACATATCAATTAAATGTTTTTTCCATTCAATTTGCATCGTCGATAAAATGAAATTCATGACAATGACTTTGTTGCATGTTGAGAGAGAGAGAGAGAGATACTTTTTTCAACTCATAGCATCTATGAAACATTGTGTTTAATAACAATACCTTTGTTTGTTTGTTTGCTTTGTTTGTTTGTTTGAGAGAGAGAGAGAGAGAGAGAGAGAGAGAGAGAGAGAGAGAGAGAGAGAGAGAGATGCTGTTTTCAACTCGTAGCATTTTTAGAACGTTCTATTTCACAACAATGACTTTGTTGGATGTTGAGAGAGAGAGAGAGAGAGAGAGAGGTTTTTTCAATTCGTAGCATGTATGAAACATTGTACTTCATAACGATGCCATTGTTATGTTTTGATAGAGAGAGAGAGAGAGAGAGAGAGAGAGAGAGAGAGAGAGAGAGAGGACGTTTGATCTTTATTAAGCACGAATTGGGTACACTCTTTGTGTCAAGAACGATCGAGAATATGAAATCAGACCACTATTTTGTTGTCTTTTCGTCCATTGTCAAGCTTAAAAGAGGTTCTATCGTTTGAGTAAGTTACATCCACAGTCTGTAGTAGGCAGCTTTCTGAGTTTGTTTATTTTTTTCAGAAGTAGCATTAATCACTCTTTGAAAGGATTTTAACGTTCTATTTACCACGAAAAGTACCAGTAAAATCGCTTTAAAAAAGATGTTTACATTTTATTTCACCACAAGAATCTCTCTCTCTCTCTCTCTCTCTCTCTCTCTCTCTCTCTCTCTCTCTCTCTCCTGATCTTCCAAGGAATTTGGATATCTCAGTTTGTCATTGCAAAGACATTCACATTTTGATCCACCTAAAGAATCTTTCTCTCTCTCTCTCTCTCTCTCTCTCTCTCTCTCTCTCTCTTGAAAATCTTCCAAAAAAATTTTTGGGGTTCTCATTTTTTCTCATTTTGAAAAAACTTCAATATTTTCTCCACAAGAATCTCTCTCTCTCTCTCTCTCTCTCTCTCTCTCTCTCTCTCTCTCTCTCTCTCTCTCTCTCTCTCCTGATCTTCCAAGGAATTTGGATATCTCAGTTTGGCATTGAAAAGACATTCACATTTTGATCCACCAAAAGAATCTTCCTTTTTCTCCCTTTCTAAATCTCTCTCTTTCTCTCTCTCGTCGTCTCTCCTCTCTCTCTCTTCCTTCGTCCTTCTCTTCTCTCTCTCTCTTCGGTCTTCCTGATCTTCCAAAAAGGGAATCCTCTTTCCTCCCCTTTGAATCTTCCAAGGAATTTGGATATCTCGGTTTGTCATTGAAAAGAAATTCACATTTTGATCCACCAAAAGAATCTCTCACTCTCTCTCTCTCTCTCTTTGATCTTCAAACAAATTTGGGTATCTCAGAGCCTCATTGAAAAGACGTTCATATTTTAATCTACCACAAGAATCTCTCTCTCTCTCTCTCTCTCTCTCTCTCTCTCTCTCTCTCTCTCTCCTCCTCTTCTTCTTCTTCTGCCAAAGTCGAGAGCCATCCTATATCCGAACTATCTTGGATCTTGGTTTCTCGGAAGCTCCTCTTGAACACCCGGGAAACTGCGTTTAATAAACCCCTTTGCTGATGACAGGAAGATCACACTTAGTGTCAACACAAGAAGCCAATAAAGCTGGCGTATACGATCGCCTTTTGATAATAATCGAAGAGGTAGCAGGAGTTACTGTCTGGCAAGTAGAGTCATTCCACAAGCAAGCAGGGTAGTGTATATAAGTTCGTGAAAGGCTGGGTTCTCTGAATCGACAATTTTGTTTAATCATATTTTGGAATATTAATTTGCGAGAACATAAATATTTATGTTTTTTTCACTTTAACTTTCCCTTCCACACTTAATTCGGCTTAGTGAGCCTATGCATGAAAATAGGTCATGTAAATTTCGTCATTAGGGAAATAATATTGCAACGTTTTGAAATATCCCAGAAATATGATG
>NC_061100.1:102544535-102554535 GCF_015104395.2 Macrobrachium nipponense | reverse complement strand
AAGGCTATATAACTACCTAGAGGAGACAAACACCATCCCCCACCAACAGAAAGGCTGCAGAAGGAAGTGTAGGGGCACAAAAGACCAGCTCCTGATAGACAAAATGGTAATGAAGAACAGTAGGAGAAGGAAAACCAACCTAAGCATGGCATGGATAGACTATAAGAAAGCCTTTGACATGATACCACACACATGGCTAATAGAATGCCTGAAAATATATGGGGCAGAGGAAAACACCATCAGCTTCCTCAAAAATACAATGCACAACTGGAATACAATACTTACAAGCTCTGGAATAAGACTAGCAGAGGTTAATATCAGGAGAGGGATTCCCATGACAAAAGTACTGCAGAAGATGGATGCCGGGTACCAACTCAAGAAAAGAGGCAACAGAATCAACCATCTGATGTTCATGGACGACATCAAGCTGTATGGTAAGAGCATCAAGGAAATAGATACCCTAATCCAGACTGTAAGGATTGTCTCTGGGGACATCAGGATGGAGTTTGGAATTGAAAAGTGCGCCTTAGTCAACATACAAAAAGCCAAAGTAACGAGAACTGAAGGGATAAAGCTACCAGATGGGAGCAACATCAAACACATAGATGAGACAGGATACAAATACCTGGGAATAATGGAAAGAGGGGATATTAAACACCAAGAGATGAAGGACACGATCAGGAAAGAATATATGCAGAGACTCAAGGCGATACTCAAGTCAAAACTCAACGCTGGAAATATGATAAAAGCCATAAACACATGGGCAGTGCCAGTAATCAGATACAGCGCAGGAATAGTGGAATGGACGAAGGCAGAACTCCGCAGCATAGATCAGAAAACCAGGAAACATATGACAATACACAAAGCACTACACCCAAGAGCAAATACGGACAGACTATACATAATACGAAAGGAAGGAGGGAGAGGACTGCTAAGTATAGAGGACTGCGTCAACATCGAGAACAGAGCACTGGGGCAATATCTGAAAACCACAGAAGACGAGTGGCTAAAGAGTGCATGGAAGAAGGACTAATAAAAGTAGACGAAGACCCAGAAATATACAGAGACAGGAGAATGACAGACAGAACAGAGGACTGGCACAACAAACCAATGCACGGACAATACATGAGACAGACTAAAGAACTAGCCAGCGATGACACATGGCAATGGCTACAGAGGGGAGAGCTAAAGAATGAAACTGAAGGAATGATAGCAGCGGCACAAGATCTGGCCCTAAGAACCAGATATGTTCAAAGAACAATAGACGGAAATAACATCTCTCCCATATGTAGGAAGTGCAATACGAAAAATGAAACCATAAACCACATAGCAAGCGAATGCCCGGCACTTGCACAGAACCAGTACAAAAAGAGGCATGATTCAGTGGCAAAAGCCCTCCACTGGAGCCTGTGCAAGAAACATCAGCTACCTTGCAGTAATAAGTGGTACGAGCACCAACCTGAGGGAGTGATAGAAAACGATCAGGCAAAGATCCTCTGGGACTATGGTATCAGAACGGATAGGGTGATACGTGCAAACAGACCAGACGTGACGTTGATTGACAAAGTCAAGAAGAAAGTATCACTCATTGATGTCTCAATACCATGGGACACCAGATTGAAGAGAGAGAGAGAAAAAATGGATAAGTATCAAGATCTGAAAATAGAAATAAGAAGGATATGGGATATGCCAGTGGAAATCGTACCCATAATCATAGGAGCACTAGGCACGATCCCAAGATCCCTGAAAAGGAATCTAGAAAAACTAGAGGCTGAAGTAGCTCCAGGACTCATGCAGAAGAGTGTGATTCTGGAAACGGCACACATAGTAAGAAAAGTGATGGACTCCTAAGGAGGCAGGATGCAACCCGGAACCCCACACTATAAATACTACCCAGTCGAATTGGAGGACTGTGATAGAGCAAAAAAAAAAAAAAAAAAAAAAAAATTACTTTCAAGTTTCTCAACTTAGCAGAGGTTCTCGATATGTTTGGACATGAACAATATGACAGCACAATTAAAGATTAAATTTTAAATGGTACTATTGATAATTTTTGTATCTGTGGGATAGATTTGATGAGAACAAAATCCATTTGCTCATGAAAATATATATCTACTTTTAAAAATAGGAATTTCTTTATGAATTTAAAAACACTTTTTCCCACTGAATTCCTTTAAAGGTTTTTTTTTCGTTTCTTGTTCTTTATGTCATTGCTTAACGGATATAATTTCTTTTTTAATGAAAAAAATCTGCTTTTCATTATACGAAGACCCAAAAGAAATAGTACAATGTACTTCTGCATAAGTCTTTCAAAAGATATATGAAGGGAGAATGTTTAAATAATATTTGGAAGGCGGTTTCAAAATAGGTAGAGAGCGCCTCAGTGGCGTGGTCGGTATGGTTTTGGTCCGCACCCAGGGTGGCCGCGAGTTCGACTCTCGGGCATTCCACTGAAGGGTTAGAGATGTGTATTTCTGGTGATAGATGTTCACTCTCGACGTGGTTCGGAAGTCACGTCAAGCCGTTGGTCCCGTTGCTGAATAACCACTGGTTCCATGTAAAGTAAAAACACCGTACAAATAAACAAAACAAAATAGATAGATTGCTGTATCTCTCTATGCACTGTTTTTCTGTGTCAAATCTTTGATCTTTTAATTTAAAAAAAAATAACTGTATACCTCGAAGAAAGAGCAATTACGATCAACGAATGCAGTTTGAAAAGCATCAATGATAAGTGCTTTGTGTCAGTTTGCCATTGTGTTATTAACAAATGAAATGCTTTTTTACTGTTAGATTAATTAAAAAACGCGCATAGGATTTTTCTATGTTAAACTTTTGAGAAACTGTGTTTGGTCTGATTCAGCAGGAATATGAATGATATATTTCCTTTTATTTTCAAAACTCTTCTGCATAATCAATCTCAGTATCATCAGTGATTTTATCTTTTCTTTGTTTTCACAATATAGCAAAACATTTTTACAATTATTAATGAGTGATTTTATCTTTTCTTTGTTTTCACAATATAGCAAAACATTTTTACAATTATTATTATTGATATCCTTTTAATGAATGTTGAATTTTTTTGTTTTCAGAAATATTTTTCATCAATAGAAATATTATCTGTAATCTTATCTCCTCTTTCTTTTCAAGGATATTTAGCACAGCATTTTGATCTATCTTTATCATTAGTAATTTTATCATTAGCAACTAGTGCCTATAATATTTTGGGACAAGCTTGGTTATGGCTACTTCAATCTAACATCTCTTCTTACGTTTAAATGTCACCACATCACCGTGATTCACTTGCAAGCATTCAGCTACAAAAGTCCTTTCAATATCAAATACGCTCTACCTAGGAATTAATATATTTTCATATATGTTAACCGAAGAAGAATTTTTTTAGTGGCCATTGTTAGGAATATACTTCGATTGGTTTAACCTTCCTAAACGATCATTGCATGGCCGGGTGACCATATTTGAAGAAAAGCAAATCTATTGCATGAAAGAAGGAAATAGCACTTGAACTGAAATAAAGACAGATAATCAGCTTGGATTCAACTCTCTCTCTCTCTCTCTCTCTCTCTCTCTCTCTCTTCTCTCTCTCTCTCTCTCATATTTCCTAGTCAATTAAAATATTTTTTTTAAATATTACTTAACAGTGCCCTGGCGTTCAAACTTTTTTTCTCATAAGACACTGCATCTGTTGTAATCATAACAATGTGGTAATGGTACTTGGAGACAAAGTACCTGTTAATTTATTTAATTTATTTTCTTTCGTTTATTTACAAAGGCACATTAGTGTAACAACAAATCCTGCTGTCTATTCACATCAGGCTTTATGCCGTAGAATGTATTTTCACCACATTCTTTCACTTAGTCTTGTGAATATCCATAGTATGAACTGGAATGCATTCCTTGTTGTTTTTTGATGGTTACTGATTTGGAACGGTGTATATAAACAATAAAATAAAAAATGCGCAATCGTGTCTTTTGCATGAGCCATGGCCCTGAAGCTTATAGCCATTGCTCAGTGATGGCCTGTCTTATAGTGTTGGCAGACGCTCGATTAAGGCTAATTTTATCCTTATATAAAATAACAACCATTTAAATTAGAAGGCTGCAATTTAGTATGTTTGATGATTGGAGAGTGGATGATCATCATACCAATTTGCAGCCCTCTAACCTTAGCAGTTTTTAAGAGAGGGCAGGGGTCGGGGTGGGGGGGGGGTGGGGGTGGGGGGGGAGGCCGTCAAGCAAATCTAACTTTAACCTTAAATAAAATATAAACTACTGAGGGTAGAGGGCTGCAATTCTGGTATGTTTGATGATAGGAGGGTGGGTGATCACCTTACCAATTTGCAGCTATCTAGCCTCAGCAGTTTTTCAGAGGTGGGTAACAAGCAAAATCATAACTATTTAGGCTAGAGGGCTGCAATTTAGTATGGTCGATGATCGGAAGTTTGATGATCAGCTTACCAATTTGCAACTATCTAGCCTCAGCAGTTTTTAAGATCTGAGGGCGGACAGACACAGTGCGGGCGGAGAGACTAAGCCGGCACAAGCGTTTTTTTTAATCTTGCACTCGTAGACAACATCATTTCAATTCCCCTTCATATTATTAATGGCTGAGAACACAACGCCAAGAAGCACCTTGGCTTAAAGTGTCTGTTAACTTGGAAGTCCCTTTAACTCTTAAGTGTCTTTGCTGCCTCATTACTACATTCTTGTTAATCGGAGCAAATTGAATTTTGGTCTTGGTGATTAAGTCTCATTAAGTCCAATTAAGGTCGGCTTCGTTATTGGATTTGGGGAAAGCATGCGATTACCACCGAAAGCAATTCTGACGTCTCTCTATTCTTCAAGTGTTTCGTCAGTGGCGCTTGACTTTTTTCCCTTGTTCCATAGTGAACTGGCCTCATATTTTTTTGTTAATTAAATTCTCATATTTCTTGTCTCTCTCTCTCTCTGTAGGCTGATTTCTCATAGGAGCCATCTTGGATTTATATAGTCTGCACAATGTGGTTCGGATCCCACAATAAGCTGTGGGTCCCGTCGCTAAATTACAAATTGGTTCCCAGCCATGTAAATAAATATCTAATCCTTCGGGCCAGCCCCAGGAGAGCTGCTAATCAGCTCAAGTGGTCTGGTTAAACTAAGGTATACTATTTTTTAGAACTAACATCTCACACTTCATTGTTGTCAAACTGTGGAGTATTCTACACATTCTGAAATTAGGATAAGAAATCACACAAATATATATATATATATATATATATATATATATAATATATTATATATATATATATATATATATATATATATATATATATATATATATATATATATAATATATATATATAGAATGAAAATGGTTGAAAATTTGGATGCAAATTCACAAAAATATATAGAATGAAATGAGTTCAAAATTTAAAAATGTAAATTCCCAAAAATATATAATGAATGAAAATGGTTTATATTAAGATGTAACTTCACAAAAATATATATAGAATTAAATTGGGTTTAAAATTAAGATGTAAAATCACACAAAAATATATATAGAATGAAAATGGTTTAAAATCAAGATGAAGCTTCACAAAACCTATATATAGAATAAAATGGTTTATAATTAAAGATGTAAATTTACAAAAATATATATAGAATAAAAATTGTTTTAAAAAATTAAGGTGTAAATTCACAAAAATATATAGAATAGAAATGTTGAAAATTAAGGTGTTAAATGAAAAAAAAATATATATAGAATGAAAATGGTTTAAAATGAAGATGTAAATCAACAATAATATATATGAAGTGAAAATGGTTAAAAATTAAGCAGTCAATTCATTCACATATCTATATATATATATATATATATATATATATATATATATATATATATATTATACTATATATATATATATATATATATATATATATATATATATATATATATATATATATATATATATATACAATATATATATATATATATATATATATATATATATATATATATATATTTATGTATAGAATGAATATGGTTTAAGATTAAGATGTAAATTCACACTAATATATATAGAATAATAATTGTTTAAAATTAAGATGTAAATTCACAAAAATATATATGAAATGAAGATGGTTTAAATTTAAGATGTAAATCACAGAAAAATATATATAGAATAAAAAGGTAAGTTTTAGATAAGATGTAAATTCACAAAATATATATAGAATAAAAATGGTTTTAAATTAAGATGTAAATTCACAAAAATATATATTGAATGAAAATGGTTTAAAGTTAAGATGTAAATCCACAGAAATATATATGAAATGAAGATGGTTTAAATTTAAGATGTAAATCCACAGAAATATATATAGAATAAAATGGTTTAAGATTAAGATGTAAATTCACAAAATATATATAGAATAAAAATGGTTTAAGATTAAGATGTAAATTCACAAAAATATATATTGAATGAAAATGGTTTAAAATTAAGATGTAAATTCACAAAAATATATATGAAATGAAGATGGTTTAAATTTAAGGTGTAAATCCACAGAAATATATATAGAATAAAATGATTTAAGATTAAGCTGTATATATATAGAATTAAAAATGGTTTTAAAATAAGATGTAAATTCCCAAAAATATATATGAAATAAAAATGGCTTAAATTTAAGATGTAAATTCACAATAATATATATGAAAGAAAAATGGTTTAAAATTAAGATGTAAATTCACAAAAAATATATATAGAATGAAAATGGTTTAAAATTAAGATTTAAATTCACAAAAATGCAATATGTAGATTGAAAATGGTTTAAAATTAAGATGAAAATTCACAAAACTATATATAGAATGAAAATGATTCATAATTAAGATGTAATTTTACAAAAATATATATAGAATAAAATTTTTTTTAAATTAAGGTGTAAATTCACAAAAATATATAGAATGAAAATGGTTTAAAATTAAGCTGTAAAAATACAAAAATATATATTGAATGAAAATGGTTTGAAATTAAGATGTAAATTCATAAAACTATATATAGAATAAAAATGGTTCATAATTAAGATGTGAATTCACAAAAATATATATAGAATAAAAAAAATTTAAAATTAAGGTGTAAATTCACAAAAATATATATGAAATGAAGATGGTTTAACATTAAGATGTATATTCACAAAAATATATAGAATGAAAATGGTTTAAAATTAATATGTAAATTCACAAAAATATATAGAATGAAAATGGTTTAAACTAAGATGTAAATTCACAAAAATATATATTGAATAAAAATGGTTTAAAATTAAGATGTAGATTCAACACACACACACACACACACACACACACACACACACACACACACATCACACACACACATATATATATATATATATTAATATATATTATATATATATATATATATATATATATATATTATAGAATGGAAATGGTTTAGAATTAAGATGTAAATTCCCAAAAATATATATGGATTAAAAATGGTTTAAGATTTAGGTGTAAACTCACAGAAATATATATAGAATAAAAATGATTTAAGATTAAGATGTAAATTCATAAAAATATATATAGAATGAAAATGGTTAAGATCTAGGTGTAAATTCGCAAAAATATATATTACATGAAAAAGGTTTAAAATTAAGGCGTAAATTCACAAAAATATATATGAAATGAAAATGGTTTAAAATTAAGGTGCCAATTCACAAAAATATATATAGAATGAAAATGGTATATGATTAAGATGTAAATTCGCAATAATATATATGAAATGCAAATGGTTTAAACTCTAGGAAAGAAACGATTCAATAAACTGATTGGCAACAGGGTAAAGTATTACGTCACAGAAGATGGATCCCTAGCATTTTTTTAAAATTCTGTTTTGTTACACTATTTGGCAATAAAGACAGAATCTCCAGACTCTAGTTGAAGCGACTTCCAAAAAGAGGGAAACTGGCTTTATCCCTTAACTGCAAAACTGCAATCGCTTTCCCCACAGCAGTTTACCATGAATAATCTCCGCCGGTTGGCTATCACACGCCTCTGGCAAAGTGAAAAAGCATTTGCGCATTATTTTCATTCATAAATTGTCTAGCCCTTTCCATCACACGGGTATTTCAGGCAGTCCCTAGCGAAAAGAAAAAGACGAAGGATTCTAGCTCTGCAGGCATTGTATTTTAGTACCAGGCCAGGAAGGTGAGGTTTCATTGAAAGAGGGAGTGGCGGCCATCAATAAATTCAGTGTATTTACATGCAAAGTGAATTGGTCCGTTCTAATGGAGACTTAAAACCTTGAGGATAGCGATTGCCGCCGACGTACAATGTAGAGAACACGAATTGCTTTTTCTGAAAGTGTATTGGTTATGTTAAATCAAAGAGTGGATGTAAAATGTACTGGGAATATTATATATGTCTATATATATATATATATATATATATATATATATATATATATATATATATATATATATATATATATATATACGTATATATATATATATATATATATATATATATATATATATATATATATATATATATATATATATATATATAGTATATATATCATATATATATATATATATATATATATATATATATATATATATATACATACTATATATATATATATATATATATATATATATATATATATATATATATATATATATATATATATATATATATATATATATATAAGCGAATACCACAGGAAAATGATCAGATGATTAATTGTTAAAAGGGTAAAAGTTAAGAAGATAATCCAGGATTATCGGATATCACACGGTCACAATCCAAAACATAGATTTAACCGTAACAGAAAATACAAATTATCCGTACAATTCAAAACATGTAAAAACTGAATATTTTAATTTTGCTGCTTATATTTATCTACAACTTTTTTTCATTATGAAGGCATCAAGGTTAAATAAACCAAGACTTAAATTTAGAGCATTTCCATTATTTGACTTGATGAAACAAGATTCAATGATATTCCTTTTAACTGTGTCATTACATGGGATTAAGGCTCTTGCTTGACTCCAGTTAATAGGATGATCTAAATCTCTCATATGTACGAATAATGCATTCGATATTTGCCCAGTTCGCACAGAATATTGGTGCTGTCTGAGACGTTGTGAAAGGGACTTATCGGTCTGTCCGTAATAGACTTTAACACATTTTTTGCAAGGAATTTCATATATGCAGCCTGGAAGTTCTTTAGGAGAATTTTTTATTACTAAACTCTTGACATTAATATTACTGAAAACAACATTTATATTAAAAAGCTTTGAAATTCTAGGAATATTTAAAAACCTCTCATCATAAGGTAATTTTAAAATGTTATGTTTACTAAATTCAAGTTTGTCATTAGTTGAATAAAATGTTTTTTTAGCTCTTTTCCATGCCACATCTACAAATGTCCTTGGGTATTTAAGTTTCAATGCAATATCATAAATCGTTTTAATCTCAGCGTCTATAAACTACGGGCTACAGACACGTAAAGCCCTAAGGAACATCCCAGAAAAAACAGAGAATTTAACATTTTGATGGTGATTGGAGTAGTAATGAACAAAAGAGGTAATGTTAGTTGATTTCCAAAAGACTGAAAAGGTGAAATTTCTATCATTTCTATGGACAGTTCCATCAAGAAAATTCAAATTACAATTTCTTTCTTCCTCTACAGTAAATTTTATAGAAGGGACTAGATTATTGAGATTATTAAGGAATTCCTGGAGATATTCGTGAACTGGCCAAATACAGAAAATATCATCCACATACCTAAACCATATAACTTTTTGGGGCAAAATTCTTGGTAAGAGTTTTGTCTCAAAAAGTTCCATGTAAATATTGCTAAGGACAGGAGATAAGGGATTACCCATAGCCATGCCAAACTTTTGTACAAAAAATTCCCCATTAAAACAAAATTAGAATCTTTGATACATAATCTTATGAGACTAATGAGGTTTGCTACAGTTAAAGGGGATA
>NC_061100.1:102524535-102527035 GCF_015104395.2 Macrobrachium nipponense | reverse complement strand
AAAAAATCGAGGAGACAAATGATAAATTATCCAGAATCTGGGACGTGATCGAAAGGACTGCAGGATTCCCATAGACAGTCTTAAAACGGTGGAAACAAATAATCTCACACGGATCTGGGATGCGATCAAAGGAGTGCAGGGATCGATTGACAATTCGCACAGATAGCCACCAAACCCCTATGAATGCGACATCCAGTTTTTTTCCTCGCCTCCCAGCAACACGGAAGTGCCCCCTTCACCTGTAGGCCGTTCTGAGGAGACAGTTGGTCACCCAACCTTCCCTCCCTCCCCAGTGCCTCCGGTGGAAGATAGACCCTCCGGTGATGATTACCAGCCCTTGGTGATCCTCCCCACCCTATCTCTCTCGCCAACCCCCCATCGTAGATGCATATGAGATTGATCTTGAGGGGGGTCTGGCGGCTGGCAGATACAAACAAGAACAGAAAGAAGTGAAGAACCTCTCGTTTGGCCGCTGGACCGGAGCCCAACATTTGAGTTTCACCTCGCCCGACACCTGGAAGAAGAGATGTCACCTAGCAATTCACAATCTGCGCTCATCGGTGACGCTTAGAGCCATAGTGGAGAGAGTCAAGTTCTCACTGGCTCTGACCCACTTATCTCTCACGAGCTCCCATGCAGAGTAAACATAAAGTGGCTTACGGATTACCTGCCTATTTCGACACCGACGTTCTTAAAGGCGAGAATTTCGGGTCCTAATATTATTAGTTTCAAGATATAACCTAATCCGGGACCAACCACCCCCAGGGGAACTTACTGTCACTCCAACCAGGGTCATTTCCACCGCAAGTGCCAGCCACCGCACACGGCGAGTGACTGCGCACTCCCCCTGGATAAACCCCCATCCACCCAAATGATCAAGTGCATTCATCTCCCATCTTTCGTGAGTAGCCATGGATATTCATTAAACATAATCTCTTGGAATATTTTTGGCCTCAAGCGGAACATTCCCTCTCCTAAACATGCTCTGCCAAAAATTTCAACGGCATCATTGCATTGCAAGAAACGCTCCTCTAGCCTCATGACCTTGCCATCTGCGATTCAATTCATGAAGACTTCAGAACCTTCTCGACTTCATCGATGCAAGTTACAGATCAAATCATAGCCGGTCACCCGAAAGAGGGAAAGGGGACTTTCTTTCCTGTGGCACAAATCGTTAGACAATATGATAAAGGTGATGACCTACAGGAATGACAGATTGCTTGGGCTTCAAGTGACAGTAGGGAACTCTGATATCCTAATTATTAATGTTTATATGCCATGGGAAAATAACAATAATTTTGATCATTACTGCATGATCCTAGGGGAGTTACACAGTATTATTCAAGATTCTCCTGCTGATCATATTTGTATAATAGGGGACTTTAATTCTCACCCCACAAAACAATTTTATAATGAACTTACTCGCTTCTGTCAAAATCATGCTCTCCAAATTAGCTATGTAATGCTCCTCCCTCCCTCCTGCTACTCATATGTACATAATAGAGCGGACGCAATTACAACCTCCTGGCTGGACCACTGCATCACATCTCCACAACTTCATGATTCTATTGTGACCTGCAATATTCGCTACGATCTTGCAACGGGGTACGATCACATCCCATTACAGGTGTCATTCAGTACCCCATCCCTCCCTACCGTGAACCCACTAACTGACCGCCCACCAGCGGTTAACTGTGAGTTTAAAAACCAACAGAAAACCAGATACTTTAGGGCAACCACGGAAACCAGGTTGCGGTCAATAATTCAACCGGCTGACGCCTTACTGTGTACCAACACAAAATGTAGAAATGACCACCACAAGAGGGAACTGAATGAATTCTATTCGAACATAATCTCCACTATGCTTGCTTCGGGCAGGAATGCCTATAGATTTCGTCAAGGTAATTCTCGTAATATACCTGGTTGGAATGACTTGGTAAAGGATCTGTATACATACTCACGAGAAATGTTTTTACTGTGGAGGCAAAATGGCAGCCCGCCCGGGAGGAAGGAACACTGCTGAGAGCGCAATTCAAACTTGCTCTTAAGCACTGCAGGTTAAATGAAAAACAACTAAGAGCAGATGAAAAAAAACAATGTCTAGAAACATAGAATCTGGTGATTACCCTCGTCTTTGGAAAGATATCCAGTCCTTAAATCCCAAAACTAAAAAGCTATCACAGAGAGTAGGGGAAGCAGTCGGAGATGAGGCTATCGCAAGGATGTGGGGTGATCACTTCAACAATATCCTGAATTGCATAAATGATCAGGATTCCCGAAGCGAGGTAGATAACCTCCTTAATGACAACATTCAATTTCATTTTGCAGACCGTATTACGCCAGGTAACATCAGCGATGCCATAAACAGCATACCTAATAATAAATCGCCCGCTGTGTGGTTTCTTCCCGCAGAGGCCTTTCAAATTCTGCCATCTGATAATTTACATTTTGCTAGCTGCCTTATTCAATTGCGTGCATAATTCACCAGTTTCTTCCAGAC
>NC_061100.1:102504535-102512035 GCF_015104395.2 Macrobrachium nipponense | reverse complement strand
CAACGCATTTCTGATACAGCAGTGCAAAACAATAATGCCAGCTTTTATTAAAGGTATAAAAATTGCGTAGAGAGCATACTACCCTGAAACAAATTTGAGCGTTTTCGCTATTTGCATTCTAACAAGGGTCTCTTTATACGGTTTCCAATAAATTGGAAATGCAATAGCAGTTTTAATTGAGAGTAAATTGGAATGATAACCCTAAGGGTTAAAAGTGTTTAATTTCTTCTGTTCTCAACAGAATCTTAATCAATTAGATATTTGTATGTTCTTTGGCGCAATCGAGTTTTTGTACAGGGTCCAATCAAGACCACTGAAAATAGATCTCTCTAATGGTGGCCTCGGTATAATGATTTATGAGCCGCGTCCCATGAACTTTAACCACACGGCCGGTGGTGGCTTTATCCTATATCGTTGCCAGACACACTATTATGGGTAATAACCTTAAATAAAATTAAAACTTCTGAGATTAAAAGGCTGCAATTTGGTACTATGTTTGATGATTGGAGGGTCGATGATCAACATACCAATTTGCAGCCCTCTAGCCTCAGTAGTTTTGTAAGATCTTAGGGCGGACAGCAAATAAATGCGGACAGAAAAAGTACTGACGGACAGACAAATCCGACTTAATAATTTTCTTTTCAGAAAACTAAAAGTTAGAAATAATGGAAAATTTTCCAGGAATATTAACTTATGCAAAACCAATCACGTACGACCAGAAAAATATTGGACATATGATGTTATGAAACACTATCACGAATGTTGTGGCTTCAGTCTATGATTGACGCAAAGTTAGCGATAGATTAGTTAAACAATGTATTATAAATGTTCCAAATAATTGTATAGCAACTTGTTGTAAAGAATTTGATCATTTTAATTATCTCAAACTGAGAGAGAGAGAGAGAGAGAGAGAGAGAGAGAGAGAGAGAGAGAGATGGGCGGGGGAAACAGAGAGGGAGAGCAGGGAGAAACATGTGGAGAGAGAGAGACAGAGACAGAGACAGAGACAGAGACAGTTACAAGGATCAGGACGTCACAAAGACTTTTTAGTCCATCCTAAGATGAGACATCGTGTGCTCACTTACTGTTCATCCACGGTGCCCTAATGACATGGGCAGACAAAGAGAGAGAGAGCGAGAGAGAGAGAGAGAGTGAGAGAGACGACTGGCTAAGGAATATAATTTAATCTTAAATATATGACGAAATTGTAGCTCAACTATAACCTCAAAGAACACAGAAATACGAGACTGTGTTTTAATGCGACTGCACCATAAGCTGTTCGTTCAAGAGTGACGCAATGGGGGAGCATTGCCAGGTAGTGCTAATCATGGTGGAACTTAATTAGACGGATTGAGAAATTGCTGATGAAGAGATATTTGCATGGATGATCAAAGTAAAGTATAAACTTATCTCATAGGAAAGTTAAATGATACATTTACGTACGTATATATATATATATATATATATATTATATATATATATATATATATATATATATATATATACATATATATATATATAGTGTATATAAGTCATATCACATTTCCGTGATTCATACATATATCGAGCTACAATGACCTTTAATATCTAATTCGCTCTACCCTCGAAATTAATATATTTTCATATATGCTTAACCGAAGGGGAATTTTTTTCTCGATAATAGACTTGCCTGGACCAGGGCGCAAACCCATGGATCCTTTCAAATCCAGGAATGTCAGTGAAGCTTTTACCTACTACACCACCGCGATAGTGTAGTAGGTAAAAGCTTCACTGACGTTCTTGATTTGAAAGGATCCATGGGTTCGCGCCCTGGTCCAGGCAAGTCTATTATCGGGAAAAAAATTCCCCTTCGGTTAAGCATATATGAAAATATATTAATTTCGAGGTAGAGCGAATTAGATATTAAAGGACATTGTAGCTCGATATATGTATATATATATATATATATATATATATATATATATATATATATATATATATATATATATATAAAGATATATATATATATATATATATATTATATATATATATATCTATATATCTAATAAAAGGAGCCCATAAAAACCCACCAAATGTAGAGAGAAAAGTACTATATTTCAGAGACTGCTGTCTCTCTCTTCAGGTATATGAATGAGAAAAGTTTACAGAAAAGGTGGTATTTATACCAAGAGATCCGTCCACAAAGTAAGCCAATTTAGGTCACCCCCCGCTGATAATCTTCCTTTAATCTTCTTAAGCGTTGGTTGAATGAAAACTGCCGTCGACGACATCCGAGATCCACCCGCCTTTTGAGATGTTCATTAACTGCTTCTCTTTTATTAAGGCCGATTCCATCATTTGACTCTTGTACCGGCAGTTGCTGCTATAAATTGCATGTGAAACAAATTCCAGTTTATTCTATGGTTATGTTCATTTATATGGTTGAAAATAGGCGAGTTTTGTTGTCCATACCTAACTGACCGTTTGTGTTGTATTAATCTCTGGGGAAGTGATTTACCTGTAAATCCGATGTAAGATTGGTCACAGTCCTGGCATGGGATCTCATAGACCCCAGAGTCCTTGGGAGATCTTTTGTGGACGTTAATCAGGGATTTGGCTAAGGTATTTGGGTAGGTAATGCAAATGGGGTTGGATTTCCCAAGGGTGTGGGTTATCTCTAATCGTCTCCAGGTGAGGAATTTTTATTTTATTGTTGGTGTGTCTCTGGTCTGTCTTTAGGGGGGTCGGTAGAAAAAATTACGTTTGCTTTTTTTAATGCTTTCTCAATTATATGGTCAGGATACTTTAAAGATGAAAGTTGCTTGCGAATTAGTTCAAATTCTTTTTCAGGAAATCTGGGGAACAAATTCGTAAGGCTCTTAAGAATAGGTTGCTAGCTACACTATCTTGATAGTAATGTCGTGATAGCTAAAGTAGTGAATATATGAAAGTGAGAACGTTGGTTTTTCTGATATGGTAAATTTGTATTCTGTCGTGTCTCTGATTATTAAAACATCAAGAAAAGGAATTTTGTTGTCTGTTTCCCATTCAACTTTAATTTGATGCTGGCACTAATGCGTTTAATTTTGAGAGGAATTCATTAAAATTACCCCACCTTATTATCCCAAAATGTTAGGATGTCATCCACGTATCTCATCCACTGCATGTTTTTGGGTATTGCATTTATTACTGTAGTTTTCAAAGTATTCCATGTACAGATTGGCTAAAACAGGACTTAAACGACTAACCATACTACACCCGAATTTTTGCTTGTAGAATGATTCCCCGAATGAAAATACGTTATTAGATGCACATAATTCATCTAACTTTATTATTTTGTCAAGCGCAATGGGAAATGATCTGAATAAGGGGGGGGGATAATTTTTCCCTTAAAAACTGAAGAACGTCCTGTACTGGTACTTTTGTGAATAGGGAGTCTACGTCGAGGCTTAAAAGTTTTATGTTGTGAAGTGGTATATGTGCTTCTCTGAATTTGTGACAAAAATCTTCCGAATGTTTAATGTGACTGGGAGAAAAGTGCCTAAAAAAGGAGAAAGGAGGCCAGCTAACCATTTAGAAATTTGTAATTGAAAGCTCCGGCGCATGAAACGATGGGTCTGAATGGAAGATTGTCTTTGTGAGTTTTGGGAAGGCCATAAAGTAGGGTAATTTAGGATTAATTACTTTAAATTTCTCTAATAGTTCAATACTCTTTTTTTGTCTTGGCCAATTAATCTTACTCTCAAAAGGCGGGTGGGTCTCGAATGTCGTCGACGCAGTTTTCATTCAACCAACGCTTAAGAAGATTAAAGGAAGATTATCACGTGACCTAAATTGGCTTACTTGTGGACGGATCTCTTGTATAAATACCACCTTTACTGTTAACTTTTCTCATTCATATACCTGAAGAGAGAGACAGCAGTCTCTGAAATATAGTACTTTTCTCTCTACATTTTGGTGTTTTCATGGCTGCTTTTATTAGATGGAATTCTGTTGTTACAGAACATTTTTACCAGTCATATATATATTATATATATAATATATATATATATATATATATATATATATATATATATATATATATATATATATATATTGCTGAAAGATGAGTGCTTACCTGTACGAGAACCGTTTTCAGTATTTTAACACTTTCATTTGAAAACCCATTTACCAATTTTTCATTTAAAAACCCTTTTATATATTTTTCATTTAAAAAACCAATTACCAATTTTTTTATTTCTACGCCTGTTATTATTCCTTACCGTTTCTCTCCTTCCCTTATGGAAGTGTAGACGTTTATCTGGAACATTTTCCAGCTCAAACGAGCTGCAGCTGAGTTTTCGCAATGATCTGGAACTAGAGAGAGAGAGAGAGAGAGAACGAGAAAGAGAGGAGGAGAGAGAGAGAGAGATGAGAGAGAGAGAGAGAGAGAGAGCAATACTCATATTTCCTCCTGAAACACTCAGCGTTCAGGGGCCTCCACTGTAAAACTGTTGTTTATGCTTTGCAAGGGAAACTACTCATTGGATTTCTTCTTCTTCTCCAATATCGTCTGGAGATCGAGTGTGGGTTATGTGAGAAGGTCAATTAGTATCCTACACATTCGCTTGAGTATATTTTTTTTAGATCTGTACGCAATTACCCAATACCAGGGTATACAACCATTGGAAGGAATCCTGACGTAAGTATTCTGGATATATATATATATCTATATATATATATATATATATATATATATATATATATATATATATATATATATATATATATTATATATACACACACATATATATATATATAATATATATATATATATATATATATATATATATATATATATATATATATATATATATATATATATATATATATATATATATATATATATATATATCTATATAGACTGGTAAAAGTGTTTGTAACAACAGAATTCCATCTAATAAAAGGAGCCATAAAAACACCAAAGTGTAGAGAGAAAAGTACTATATTTCAGAGACTGCTGTCTCTCTCTTCAGGTATATGAATGAGAAAAGTTTACAGAAAAGGTGGTATTATACCAAGAGATTCGTCCACAAGTAAGCCAATTTAGGTCACCCCGCCTGATAATCTTCCTTTAATCTTCTTGAGCGTTGTTGAATGAACACTGCGTCGACGATGTCTGCATGTCCAATTCCCTTTGAGATGTTCATTACCTGCTTCTCTTTTATTAAGGCCGATTCCATCATTTGACTCTTGTACCGGCAGTTGCTGCTATAAATTACACGTGACATATTCCAGTTTATTCTATGGTTATGTTCATTTATATGATTGAAAATAGCCGAGTTCTGTTGTCCATACCTAACTGACCGTTTGTGTTGTATTAATCTCTGGGGAAGTGATTTACCTGTAAATCCGATGTAAGATTGGTCACAGTCCTGGCATGGGATCTCATATACCCCAGAGTCTTTGGGCGATGTCTTTTGTTGGACGTTAATCAGGGATTGGCTAAGGTATTTGGGTAGGTAAATGCAAAAGGGTTGGATTTCCCGGGTGGGGTGAAGTTTACTCTCTTAATCGTCTCCAGGTGGGGAATTTTTATTTATTGTTGGGTGTGTCTCTGGTCTTGTCTTTAGGGGTCGGTTAGAAAATTACGTTTGCTTTTGAATTGCTTTCTCAATTATATGGTCAGGATACTTTAAAGATGAAAGTTGCTTGCGAATTAGTTCAAATTCTTTTTCCAGGAAATCTGGGGAACAAATTCGTAAGGCTCTTAGGAATAGGTTGCTGGCTAGACCTATCTTGATAGTATTGTCATGATAGCTAAAGTAGTGAATATATGAAAGTGAGAACGTTGGTTTTCTGTATATGGTAAATTTGTATTCTGTCGTGTCTCTGATTATTAAAACATCAAGAAAAGGAATTTTGTTGTCTGTTTCCCATTCAACTTTTACAAATTTGATGCTGGGCACTAATGCGTTTAATTTTGAGAGGAATTAATTAAAAATTACCCCACTTATTAATCCAAAATGTTAGTATGTCATCCACGTATCTCATCCACAGCATGTTTTTGGGTTTTATTGCATTTATTACTGTAGTTTCAAAGTATTCCATGTACAGATTGGCTAAAATAGGACTTAAAGGACTACCCATACTACACCCGAATTTTTGCTTGTAGAATGATTCCCCGAATGAAAATACGTTATTAGATGCACATAATTCAACTAACTTTATTATTTTTTTTTGTCAAGTGCCAAAGGGAAATGATCTGAATAGGGGGATAATTTTTCCCTTAAAAACTGAAGAACGTCCTGTACTGGTACTTTTGTGAATAGGGAGTCTACGTCAAGGCTTAAAAGTTTTATGTTGTGAAGTGGTATATGTGCTTCTCTGAATTTGTGACAAAAGTCTTCCGAATGTTTGATGTGACTGGGCGAAAAAGTCCTAAAAAAGGAGAAAGGAGGCCAGCTAACCATTTAGAAATTTTGTAATTGAAAGCTCGGCGCATGAAACGATGGGTCTGAATGGAAGATTGTCTTGTGAGTTTTGGGAAGACCATAAAAGTAGGGTAATTTAGGATTAATTACTTTAAATTTCTCTAATAGTTCAATACTCTTTTGTCTTGGCCAATTAATCTTACTTTCCGAAAAATTCTGTGGGAACGTTCTGGAGGGGATTTTTCGTCAGTTTTTCGTAAGTATTTGTGTCGCTAAGGAGCTGGTTGATTTTGTCGAGGTAGAAGTCTTTGTCCATTATTACAATTTTGCCGTCTTTGTCGATCTACTTATTATAACATCTAACTTTTTTAGCGAGTGGCTGGCTATCATGAATCTGCGGGGAACAGGATATTTCTTTTTATGAAGGTCAGTTAAAGCATTTAGTAACACTCCTTTTAAACATATCTCTTCACGGCTGTAGTTTTTGTCAGATATGAATTTATCAAAAGCCACTATGAAGTCTAGGTTGTTTTTGCGGTCTGGCATTAGGGCAAAGGATAAGCCTAAATTTAAAACTAAATGCTGATTTACAGTAAGGGGGGTGTTGGATAAGTTTAAAACTTGTGGACGAATCTCTTGGTATAAATACCACCTTTTCTGTAAACTTTTTCTCATTCATATACCTGAAGAGAGAGACAGCAGTCTCTGAAATATAGTACTTTTCTCTCTACACTTTGGTGTTTTTATGGGCTCCTTTTATTAGATATATATATATGTGTGTGTGTGTGTGTGTGTGTGGTGTATACATATTTGTGTGTGTATGAAGACAAGATTTAATAATAACGGGTTTAGATGATTTCCTTGAGCATTTATAAACACGAGACCCCGTCCCCTTCAAAAAGAAAAATAGTAATAATATTAATAAATCCTATAAACATTTCCTGAAGGTGATACACTCACTCTCAGACTAACAATGCATTTAAGAAATTTATGATTGGTTTCCGAATCCTTCTTCCTTCCAACCGGCCCACCCCCAACACCACTCACGCCCATCCCCTTCCTGCAAACCACCCACTCACACCCACCCTCCCCTCCCTCCTCTCTCCTC
>NC_061100.1:102497035-102499535 GCF_015104395.2 Macrobrachium nipponense | reverse complement strand
TATTCTTATTAATAGCTTTTCTGGCTTAGCAATAATATTGAATAATTGGCCAATATTCAAATTGGTATTTTTTTAAATCAAATAAAAATGCATGCCCGCATCCTTTCTATTAAATACCAATATGAGCAATGGCCATTTATAAATGATATGATCCTTTTTTTTTTTTTTTTTTTTGGTCTTTCACAGTAATCCTATTCGGCTGGGTGGTAGTTTATAGTGTGTGTGTGTGTGTGTGGGGGGGGGGGGGGGGGGGGTGTTTCCTGATTGCATCCTGCCACTTAGGATCCATCACTTTTCTTACCACCATGTGCCTGTGTTTCTAGTAGTACGCTCTTCTGCATGAGTCCTGGAGTTACTTCGGCATATCCCATATCCTTCTTATTTCTATTTTCAGGTCTTCATACTTTTCATTCATTATTATTATTATTATTGTTATTTTTTATTTTTTGCTCTATCACAGTCCTCCAATTCGACTGGGTGGTATTATAGTGTGGGGTTCCGGGCCGGGTTGCATCCTGCCTCTTTAGGAGTCCACTTTTCTTACTATGTGCGCTGGTTTCTAGGATCACACTCTTCTGCATGAGTCCTGGAGCTACTTCAGCCTCTAGTTTTTCTAGATTCCTTTTCGGGGATCTTGGGATCGTGTCTAGTACTCCTATGATTATGGGTACGATTTCCACTGGCATATCCCATATCCTTATTATTTCTATTTTCAGATCTTGATACTTATCCATTTTTCCCTTTCTTTCTCTTCAAACTCTGGTGCCCATAGTATTGCGACATCAATGAGTGATACTTTCTTCTTGACTTTGTCAATCAACGTCACGTCTGGTCTGTTTGCATTGTATCACCCTATCTGTTTCTGATACCATAGTCCAGAGGATCTTTGCCTGATCGTTTTCTATCACTCCCTCAGGTTGGCGCTCGTACCACTTATTACTGCAGGGTAGCTGATGTTTCTTGCACAGGCTCCAATGGAGGGTTTTTGCCACTGAATCATGCCTCTTTTTGTACTGGTTCTGTGCAGGTGCCTGGCATTCGCTTGCTATGTGGTTTATGGTTTCATTTTTCGTATTGCACCTCCTACATATGGAGAGATGTTATTTCCGTCTATCGTTCTTTGAACATATCTGGCTTCTTAGGGCCTGATCTTTGTGGCGCCCTGTTATCATTCCTTCCTTTCAGTTTTCCTTCTTTAGCTCTCCCCTCTGTAGCCATTGTCATGTGTCATCGCTGGCTAGTTCTTTAGTCTGTCTCATGTATTGTCCGTGCATTGGTTTGTTGTGCCAGTCCTCTGTTCAGTTTGTCATTCTCCTATCTCTGTATATTTCTGGTCTTCGTCTACTTTTATTAGTCCTTCTTTACGCCACTTGTCTTCACTGGTTTTCAGATAATGCCCCAGTGCTCTGTTCTCGATGTTGACGCAGTCCTCTATACTTAGTAGTCCTCTCCCTCCTTCCTTCCGTGTTATGTATAGTCTGTCCGTATTTGCTCTTGAGTTTAGTGCTTTGTGTATTGTCATGTTAACTGGGTTTCTGATCTATGCTGCGGAGTTCTGCGTTCGTCCATTCCACTATTCCTGCGCTGTATCTGATTACTGGCACTGCCAGTAATCATTATACAGTAATCAGATATTTCCGGCGTTGAGTTTGACTGAGTATCGCCTTGAGTCTCTGCATATATTCTTTCCTGACCGTATCCTTCATTTCTTGGTATTTTATATCCCCTCTTTCCATTATTCCCAGGTATTTGTATCCTGTCTCATCTATGTGTTTGATGTTGCTCCCATCTGGTAGCTTTATCCCTTCAGTTCTCGTTACTTTGCCTTTTTGTATGTTGACTAAGGCACATTTTTCTATTCCAAACTCCATCCTGATGTCCCCAGATACAATCCTTACAGTCTGGAATTGGGTATCTATTTCCTTGATGCTCTTACCATACAGCTTGATGTCGTCCATGAACATCGGATGGTTGATTCTGTTGCCTCTTTTCTTGAGTTATTATTATTATTATTTTTTTTTTTTCCCTCTATCACAGTCCTCTAATTCGACTGGTTGGTATTTATAGTGTGGGGTTCCGGGTTGCATCCTGCCTCCTTAGGAGTCCATCACTTTTCTTACTATGTGTGCCGTTTCTAGGATCACACTCTTCTGCATGAGGCCCGGAGCTATTTCAGCCTCTAGTTTTTCTAGATTCCTTTTCAGGGATCTTGGGATCGTGCCTAGTGCTCCAATGATTATGGGTACGATTTCCACTGGCATATCCCTTACCCTTCTTATTTCTATTTTCAGATCTTGATACTTATCCATTTTTTCCCTCTCTTTCACTTCAACTCTGGTGTCCCATGGTATTGAGACATCAATGAGTGATACTTTCTTATTGACTTTGTCAATCAACGTCACGTCTGGTCTGTTTGCACGTATCACCCTATCCGTCCTGATACCATAGTCCCAGAGGATCTTTGCCTGATCGTTTTCAATCACTCCTTCAGGTTGGTGCT
>NC_061100.1:102486059-102496535 GCF_015104395.2 Macrobrachium nipponense | reverse complement strand
CCTATCCTAAAGTTTCTGCATACTTAGCTCAACGCGAAACAACTTTTTTAGACCCTTTTAGGCTTTTTCATAGTCCTTTCCTACACCCCCGCCACCCACAATAACAAGAACAACAAAAAAGTAGTTCGTAGGCATACTCCCCGAGTAAGCTGAAAGATTTTAGTAAAACGTTTCGAAACTTCTGAGGTAATAATCGTATTGTGTACTCGAAGAGTAATAGATGAAAGCATTAGTACGTAAGGTAGAGAATTTGTTAGAAGAAATAAGACTATAATTGTACAAGAGAGAATTATGGAACCTTTACAGTTTAGTACATATAGTTGATAATTAAAAAAAACTAAGAATGAGAGACTTATCGTTCTATAATTTTGTTTATATATAGAATACTGCCTGTTTTAATAACTTCCACAACTTAATGAGATTGTGAAAATCAAATTAAACCTTAAAGACCCCCAAAAGGAATATAAAGTTAATCAAGTAAAATTATTAACCCTGTGATGTCTCAAGTTGAAGATTTAGAATTACCAAGAACAAAAAATAAATAAAACGAAAATAAAACCTTAAGAACAAAGACTAATTATAGTGCAGTCTACTGAAACTGAGAAACACCGGGGTTTAGTATAAAGAAATCACGTACTTGATGTGATAGTTGTATGTTTAGGCTCCTGAAGGATTGAATCCCTAAGGATACGACACGACACGAAGGATGGTTTATGTGTCTACTGATCCGTCGTTATGTAAGTATTATAGGTCTAATGAGGAAATCATACCGGAAATTATTATTAAAAAGATTGCACTAATGAACTCCTTTCACCTTCATTTTTTATATGACATAATTACACAGATTCATCACCACTTAAACTAAACATGCAATTACAACATCAATCATTCTAGCATTAAAAGATAATTTTTAATTAATAGTTCAAATAATTATACGCTGCCATATCCTAAATTTTTGCAAGAGAATATCGTGCGCGCATATTTTTATAAATCATGCGTAATGACAACATTCATTTCCGGAAAGATATCATTATGCATCTGTGTGTGTACGTATGTATGAATGTACGTGTATTAATCTAAAATGAGTGCCAACAGCCGTATCGTAAAAGAACAAGTTATTAATTTTAGTCTGCTCTTCTTATATTTTCGCTTACTCGGTGAGCAAGCCTAGAAACTACCTTGTTGTTGTTATTGTTGTTGTTGTTGTGGGGTTTGGAGAGGTGGGTAGGAAAGGTCTACGGAAAAGCCTAAAACGTTCTGAAAAAGTTGTTTCGCGTTGAGTTAAAGTTACAGGAATTTTAGGATAGGATATTTATGATTTATTACTAGAAAGAAAACGTAATAAAAAATAGATATTGTGCATGTTAAACAGTACATAACAATTATTTCTAATAATATATAGCGTGTTCATTTTAATCTTCGTTGGTGAAACAACGCTGTATTTGAAGGTAGATTTTAACGCGCGCCCCGAGTAAGCTGGAGGTCAGACTACGCCTTGTTTTATAATGATTGCACGGAAAGAGTCCTTGCGTCACTGTTATATACGAAAGTATAAATAAAATTGATTAGTGACTCTTATGGGGACGAGGAACAGACTTATTATTATTACATGTTTCACAGCATTTAATATTTCACGTCAGACTTTATTGAAAGCCTTCCGTCCTGGAAATTTTCCACTTCATATATTCTGTACGAAATGTCATTCTCTCTCTCTCTCTCTCTCTCTCTCTCTCTCTCTCTCTCTCTATTCATTATATAGATGTTATTTGTTCTCTCTCTCACTCTCATAAATTATGTATGAAATATTCTCTCTCTCTCTCTCTCTCTCTCTCTCTCTCTCTCTCTCTCTCATACATTATATAAGATATGTCATTTCACCCCTTTCTCTCTCATAAATTATAAACGGAATGCCATTCTATCTCTCTCTCTCTCTCTCTCTCTCTCTCTCTCTCTCTCTCTCTCTCATAAATCTATCGAATTGCATTTTTCCTATTCTCGAATTTTTCCTCTCTCTCTCTCTCTCTCTCTCTCTCTCTCTCTCTCTCTCTCTCTCTGAGTTATGTAATGCTGGTTATTTTTAGTGAGATGTAACATTCGATTTTGAAGATATATTCCCGTTAAAATTATGATTGAACTTCCAGTGCATAAATATTTTTCTGTTATTGCTTCCAGCCAGGTCACAAAGGTCGTTTCTGTCATAGAAGGAGTTGTTCTATTATTCAGTTTGACGTATCTGTTACATGTGTCGGGATAACCAGTAGAAATAAAGATATCTCAATGAAATTTTAAAACGGTAATACTTTTATGAGTGCTATATAAAAGAACGTATTTTAGTGCTTATAACAAGCGTAGACGTATGAAATGCGTCAGAACAAGGCGTGATTCGGTCCTCCAGCTTACTCGGGTTGTGGTCAATATTTTCCCTTTACGCACAAGTTGTCAACATATTCCTAACTTTTAACGTAAATTAAAACATATTAAAATCTGTGGTCAAATAGAGCCTTGATTCACCAACGAAAATTTAAATATATACGCTATATTTTATTAGGACTATTTTTTCTGTACTTTTTCGCATGTACATTATTTTTTTTTACACTTTCATTTTAGTAAATAATTCATAAATATCCTATCCTAAAATTCCGGTATCTTTAACTCGATGGAAAATATCTTTATCAGACCTTTTTAGGCTCTTTTTGCGGTTTTCCTACCAAACCTCCAACAACAACAAAATAGTTTGTCGTATTACTCCCAGAGTAAGCGAAAATTAATCAGCATTGACGATATATGGAAAATCTAGGAATACTATATGACTGAAAAATGCCGTAATTCCTTTTGTTGTAATTGGAATGTATTAGATAAGGGATCACTAAAACAGAGCCATTAGATTCCAAGTGATTCACCTTATATTAAAGAGCTTCCAAAGTTTTCTATCATCACCGGGCAGCTATGGGGTTTCTTTCAGTGCATGCAAAAGTTTTTTCCATTACCTCTTCACATTATTATTAATTAATAATAATATTTTTATTTGTAATCAGAAGATGTTCCCGATTTAAATGGAACAAACCCACAGGCAGCATTCATTTGAAATTAAAGTTTCCAAAGAATACGGTGTTCATCAGATGAAGCAACTGGAGGTAAATGGGAATTTTTTTCTTCTTATTAAAGAAGCGAAAAAAATTACAAATTAATGAATTGATACAAATTTTATTAAATTATCAAAATGAAAAGATAATTGTGTTGAGTAAGTAATGCACTCCATCTACCTTGAACTTCCGAAATTCCAGTTGCATGACATTCTCCAGGAGACTGTTCTATAGTCCAACGATGTGAGGGATAAAGCATAACTGGAATTGATAAGTTCGACAGCGAGGCACAATTACTGCTTATTGTTGCTGCTGTTCAGCAATTCATTTTGCTCCTTACCTAAACTCATGCTGTTTTCCTCTTATCAACACTTGAAGACATGAATTACTGTCGCAATCAATACTCTGCATTCAGTATATTCCTCTCTCTAATTCCTCAGGAACCTTTCCATCACCCCAGACATACCTTACAAAGACCGGTCAGCCACTTTATCATACAAACACCACCTTGCTGTAGCATCTCACTTATATAATCATAACCAATCAACTGCCTTTCCATTTTACAGTGTCACTATTAATTTCCTGAGATCCTTAACAATTAATTTAGAATAATTTCATATTATTTAACATTGCCTCTATGTCATGGCAATTATTTGACGACAAATTACCCGTAAGACATTAAGGAGAGTGGTTATAAATCTTTCATATTTCATGAAGCACCACTTCTTGAAAAAATTCGTACATAAATTCTTTTTATCCTAATAGGTTTTCGATTATTTGCAATCTACATAATATACCGTACGTAAGCCTTGTCCCATGAATATGTCTCGCGATACATTCACGCCACCCACCCTCCTACATTATGAAGATAGGAATTTAGGATATCGATGTCATGGGAGATCCCAGGTCGCGTACAGCTCATCTCGTTTGTGTTCTTGAGAAGGGAATTCTGCATCTTGGGAAGGAAAGAGCGATCGTAAGTAATGGAATTTGTAAATGGAAGGAGAGACTAATTTTGCTTAAGAAGTAGAGGGAGACATAGCGACTGAATGCCTTCAAATAAGGCGAATTCTGAGAATCTCGTTGTAGCCCAGTTGGAATATCAATTCTTGTGCGTGTGTGTGTGTGTGTATGTGCGCGTGTGTGTGTCTTTCTTTTATATTTTTCAATATCATTATTTTGTTATTTTTATTTTTATTTTTATTATTTTTATATCCATTTCTATTATACGTACTTTTTCTATTATTATTTTCATTATTTTTATTTTATTTATTTAAATTTTTATTTTAATTGTTTTTATTTTAATTTATATTAATATTTTATAATTTTCTTTTTATAAATCTGTGCATAGCTCCTCCCTTGGGTTGTTACTTCCTATTTGAGTGTGCTTATTGTGCGTATGCGTGTGTCTGGGCTCAAGTACTCCTTTTATACAACCTATGTATGGCTCCTCCCTTTTACAAATTTGTGTATGGGACCACCTCGCACTTATCAGTGTGATCGTAAGGTTTCCAACCATGTGTATGTTCCTTTGCATTATCCATCTAGCATATATCTAAATTTCTACTATTATGTCATGTGAACATGACTTAAAACTTAAAGGACAAACCAGTCATGATTTAATTTCTTGGTGATAGGGTGTGACTTATATATATATATATATATATATATATATATATATATATATATATATATATATATATATATATATATATATATATATATAAATATATATATGTATATATGTATGTATATAATATATATATATATATATATATATATATATATATATATGTATGTATATATATATATATATATATATATATATATATATATATATATATTATATATATATATATATATACACAGGGTGTAACGCGAGTTTATGCAAATATTTGGCGAAATGAAACGAAAAAGTCATCCTCAGCAGGAAATGTTCTATAAACATATGCAATATAAGGCGTCGTTTTTCGGTGAGGTGAATTTCTAAAATAACCGATATATATATATATATATATATATATATATATATATATATATATATAGTATATATATATATATATATATATATATATATCATATACATACATCGTTCGCAAGTAGAACATAACACGACAATGAACCCGCATATGAGACATTCACGGACTAAAATCACTTTGCTATACTTTCCTAACATGACAAAATTCCTGCAGATAACACATTATCTAACTACAATATACGTCGAGATTCCTATCATGAATGAAAAATAAGCTGCAGAGTCCTTGAGAATGATAAAATAAGTCAATAAACTGCGTGTCTCTCGTTTGCTTACGCTAGAGAGTTTAGTCATGAATCCAGTGACCGAGTTTGACCGAGTGGGTTTCTCTTTTTGCGAACATTTGTGTGCGTCGCCTGTGTAGAGCAAACCCACCACCCCAGTTAGAGGCCAGCAAACACATCAAACTTGGAGGAGCTTGTTAAAGGCTCAGTGCATTGGGCAATCAACCGTGAATGCACTTGCAACATAAGCTGGATTTGTAACAGAGAGAGAGAGAGAGAGAGAGAGAGAGAGAGAGAGAAAGAGAGAGAGAACAGAAAGAGAGAGAGAGAGAGAGAGAGAGAGATGGATTTTTCGGAGAAGCATGATGGACATGACCTGGAAATATTTAGCCATGCGAATTTCGAATAAAGGAATACATATGTTTGGTAAGGATTCTGCTTTTATACACACAGACACAATATATATATATATATATATATATATAATATATATATATATATATATATATTATATATAGATATATATATATATATATATATATATATATATATATATACATACATATACATTTTTATTTCTTTTGATCAGCAGAGACCCCAGAAATGATCAGGTGGTTTCACCAAATTAAATTATTTTCTGATTGGCTGAAACAGAGACAGATATACAAATAAAATGCAGGCATTGTTGTCTTCACTTATATATGCAGAGCATTTGAAGTTATAATTAGTATATGAGGTCAAGCAGTTATCTATCTATATGGTCTATAGATTAGGTCTAGCAGTAATTAGTATCTATATGGTCTACAGATCAGGTTCTAGCAATATTTAGTATCTGCAAGGGCTGTAGATTAGGTCTATCAATTAGCAGTATCTATAAGGTCTAGCAGTGCTTAGTATCTATATGATCTATAGATTAGGTCTAGCAGTGCTTAGTATCTGTAAGGTCTATAGATTAGGTCTAGCAGTAATCAGTATCTATAAGGTCTAGCAGTGCTTAGTATCTGTAAGGTCTATTCAATATCTATAAAGTTTAGCAGTGCTTAGTATCTGTAAGGTCTATAGAAAAGGTCTAGCAGTATTCAGTATCTATAAGGTCTAGCAGTGCTTAGTATCTGTAAGGTCTATTCAGTATCTATAAAGTCTAGCAGTGCTTAGTATCTGTAAGGTCTATAGAAAAGGTCTAGCAATAAATTAGCATCCATAAGCCTTTATCCAAGTTATGCAACGATACTAAAAGAAGAAGAAAAAGAAGAATGAGAAGTATATTGGTATTACGTGCCTGATCATAATGAGCTCTGGTGAGGTTCGAGTTCCAAAAAAGATTCGACATTTTTCCAAGAGGAAAACATGTTTTGCAGGACGTCTCGCCCCATTTCCCGAACCATAGTTCGCTGTTCATTCAATAAGTCCTCCCCCCCCCCGCCTCTTTCCTGCGTGAAAGTTTGAGAGACGTGCTCTTTCCTCTTCCGTTTATTAAATCTCTCTCTCTCTCTCTCTCTCTCTCTCTCTCTCTCTCTCTCTCTCTCTCTCTCTGTATCTAGATTGTGTATGTTACTGTCTGTACAATGTAGTATATTCCCCGTATAAGGCCTTGAGCTCAAAATGAAATTTATTATTATTATTATTATTATTATTATTATTATTATTATTATTATTATTATTATTATTATTATTATTATCACTTCTCTTCCATTTCAATAGAATCAAATATCAACAGTGACCTGTTTCATATGTGGGTGTATATGTATTATGAATACCAAAAGAACCTCGAAATTATGGTAAATTTTTAAAAATGATTTTAGTAAAATTATGATATACCAAATATCTAGAGTAACTCATAAAATGATTTCATTACAAGCGGATACTGATGCGATAATTGACCCGACTTCCGATAATTATCATTTGTATGATAAAATAAAAATAAAAAAATACTGAAAACCTTAAATGCAAAATATAGAAGAGAATGGAAAAAAATACATGAAGAATTGTATGAATTAAAGGAAACGTAACATATAATAATTATTAAAGAAAATAGGTAGAATGCTGTACCTTCATTACGCAGTTACGATTATTATCATCATTATAACTATATTAGTAGCAGAAGTAATTTATGATTAGTGTAGTTATTAACACTACTATTATCCTTGTAGAAAATATCCACGTTATTTTAAAAAAAATAGCGTGAAATTTTTTCCACAATGATAAAGGTACTGATAATAATTATACATTCACATCTGTCACTAACAGAGTTATGATACTAATTATAAACATAACTGCAAAATAAATGTACAGTATTCTACGGCATTGAGTTAAGAAAATTTTATTTTCCATATCCAAACTATTAAGTAAATATTCTCCAGATATTTTTTTCCTCGCTCTTGGGAAATTGAACCATGGTGATTGCGATCACATTTATTATGATTGATATTGATTGAAATGATTAATTGTTACTATACCCACTAATGCCATAATTAAAGACCAATTGATTCCCTTAATGCCATATTTCTTAACCTGGGTTGCCTGGGGTACAAAACCTTAAACCTCGGGGCACGAGACCTGATAGCCAGTGCAGTGGTACTTAATATTTACTGTATATTTTCATATGTCTCTATTGTATTTATATGAAGGGGTACGGGCACTGAAACGGAGCATGATCCGACCTCCAGCTTACTCGGGACGTGCATAAGATTCTCCCCTTAAGCATAAGCTGTAAGCATTATATTCTTAACGTAAATTAAAACGTGCTATAACCTACGGTCAACTAGATCCTTGTTTCGCCATCGAAAATTAAAATAAATGTGATATATTTTATTAGAAATAATTTTGCTTTAATGTTTAATATGCACATAATATAATTTTCACAGTTTCATTCTAATAAATAAATCATAAATATCCTACCCCAAAATTCCTGTATCTTTAACTGGACTCGAAACACCCTTTCCAGGGATTTTTAGGCTTCCAACCCCCGACCCAATACCAACAAGAAAAACAAAGTAGTTTGTAAGGCTTATTCCCCGAGTAAGCGAGAAGGTTAAGAATTGCTGTCTTAATTAATGCTTGTATTTGAGTTGCCTTCGAATATATAGATCCATAAGCCTAAAATATGAAGCTGCTGATTGAATTCAGCAGAAATTAAACTTAATCTCGCTAAATTCATCGAAGCTCTGAGGATGTTATTGTTCCAGAAATGAAAATAGAACCGGCACAATTAAAATGGAAAACAAACCTTCGTCCCAGTTCTGACTTCTGGAATATAAATTACCCTCTCTCTCTCTCTCTCTCTCTCTCGTTCTCTCCTCCTCTTCTTTCTCCTTTCTATCTTCCGTCTCTCGTTCGGACCCATCTCATACGAGATCCTTTCCCAATTTCCCTCTCCATCTCTCACTCTCAGTCTCTCCTCCGTCTCATCTTACAGAGTTGTTCTGTGCATTAATATGATTAATAATAATAATAGGGCCTCGCTTCAACTGGGTTGTATCAAGCGGAGATATATAAGTTCATCAATCAAAAGATACAAGCTTTCCAGGTTTGATGCAGTCTCCAAAACTAAAAATACCTGAGCGCGGCAGGTATTTGAGGCAGGAGACGGCATAAACTTATATCCTCTTGCGGTGGCGGGGTGGGCTACGGCTTCACTGCTAGTCCTGGAATTGAAGATGTCGATGGTTCGTGCCCGTCGGCCGGCAATTCTATTATCGCTGAATAAATTCCCCTTTGGTTAAACATATATGAAAATATATTAATTCCGAGGTAGATCGAATTAGATATTAAAGGACATTTGTAGCTCGATATATATATATATATATATAGTATATATATATATATATATATATATATATATATATATATATATATATATAACCTGTATACGCATTATATCTCCATCTCACTGGTAAGAGGAAGACTGACATAAACGTAACTAATTCAAGTGTGATAATTTAATTTGACGTTTTACGGCCCAGTTGTAAAAGGAAGACTTGATATACTTTCTCAGCATACTACCGGTTACCTAGTATATATCAGTAAGAGTTTTACGCCATTTTCTGTGGATTTGTTTTGTTATTTTTTCCGCTTTCAGTTTTCTTTAAAGGAAAACTATTGTGTCGGCTTTCTCTGTCCATCCGTCCGTCCTCTCCTGTCCGCCCTCAGATATAAAACTCTACTGAGGCTACAGGGCTGCAAATGCTAAGTTAATCGTCCAACCTCCAACCATCAAACACACCAAATTGCAACCCTCTAACCTCAGTAGTTTTTATTTTATTTAAGGTTAAAGTTAGCAATGAATCTTGCATCTGGCAGGACTTTCCGGAGGCATGGGACGCACCCTGACTTTACTACGTCTGGTGAGCAACTGAAACGCTACCGGTCTTGCTGATAGATATATACAGTAATATACGTTGTACAGATAATTCGATCTTTTGGCGCATTTTTTACTTGTTTTATTTTATTGAGTCAATTCTCCCACTTCTATGAAACAAGAGATTAACAAAAACTTCCTGATTAAGCTTTGTTCATGCATTGCCACCTAGTCTGTGAATTTATCGTTATATTTTTTTTCCTTTGCTTTATATTCTTACTATTTCCCTTCTCCCCGTTCGGGGAAACAATAGAGAGAGAAAGAAAAAACCGAATCTAAATTAACCAGTGCTCTTGCATTCCCACCTAGTTTGATGCATGAAAGCAATACCTTTTGTAAAGTAAGACAGAACTCCACTCCAAGCGTTTTAATTCCACCTTTAGATGCGAGAACAAAAAAGAAAAATGATAAAAAAGTAGGTAAACATGGAGAAACTATCACTCATATTGTTCTTCCATGTTTTTGAATCTGCAAACAAAGCGAAACGAAGGATAATGTTTACTCTGACAACATCTCTGCCAATACTCTCTTTTGACCGTGCTTGTTCAACCTGGTCCGCTGGTATAGCGCTTAGTGTCGTGGATTGCCACTCAGATGTGGCTGGTTCGCGTCTCACCCCAGGGCGATGAAGTGTCACTGGGCTCTGTATCGTGATCAGTTACTGCTGCAGTGTTGGGGGGTCTTTAGCGGTGGGAGGGTGGAACCAACGTTCTTTGGAAGATTGAATTTCAAGTCAGTGGGCCCTTGGGTGGGTTTGTTCCACGTGAAATAATAATG
>NC_061100.1:102451059-102466059 GCF_015104395.2 Macrobrachium nipponense | reverse complement strand
CTGCTACAGTATCTATGTGTGCTCCCTCTGGACGAGCTATACCCGAGAGACCATGAGACGTATCACTGTTGTGCACAATGACATTTTGAGACGCCTCACAAACACTCCCCGCTACCACTCTGCCACACAGATGTTCATAGAGAACCGCCTGGACAATTTAAAAATCATTGTAAGGCGAACAATATCCAGTCTGGTAACCCGAGTGAGAAACAGCAGCAACTCGCTCATACAAAGCACCCTAAGGAGTGAAGCAAGAAGATCTAAATTGTTGGAAAGATGGGGAAAATGAGGGCTTTGTCCCTTAAAGGACTTAATCTTTGTATTGGAAAGATGTCATCTGCAGATTCTGTCATTATTATCATAATTATTGCTGATATCTTACGTTTTCATTATTACTGTGAATACTATCAGTTTTTTTTTTTTTTTTTTTTTTTACATTCAATTGTCGTATTTAGCTCTCTGGACCTGACTACTGTAACCACCCAAGGTCTCTAGATGAAATTTAAGTAATATAATCTGTGCAATAACTGTTGTAACTTTCAATGCAATTTTTTTTCTCACCAACATTACTACTGTTATTATTATGATACTATCTTTTAATTTTTTGCTACCCTCAGCTATTTGGTGGATAAGTGCCGATTATTCATTTTTTTTATATTGTTGTCTCATGTATCTAGATTGTGTATGTTACTGTCTGCATTTTGTATATTCTATGTATATGGCCCTGAGCTGAAATAAAGGATATTATTATTATTGTTATTATTATTATTATTATTATTATTATTATTATTATTATTATTATTATTATTATTATTATTTACCTCCTCGCCTGTAGATATTTTTCCACTGGTTTCATTTCTATTTTCTGATTCCCCCAACTCCAAACTCTCTCTCTCTCTCTCTCCCTCTCTCTCTCTCTCTCTCTCTCTCTCTCTCTCTCTCTCTCGTATTTATTATCTTCCTTCCCTTCACTTATTTTCGCTCTTTATTCAAGGCATGGATTGGGTTTTCGCTCACAAAACGTAAAGAGAAAACACATCATTTCCTTTTCATATATCAACTAGAAACAGGAATGTCGGAAATATACTTTTTACCTTACCACCAACATGAATGAAATGTTGGTCCATTTTTATATCCTTGGATCTTTTGGAAATGTAATGAAAGGAAATGAATCATAGAATATTTCTGACGAAGCTGCACATTCAAGTCAAGATTAGAATCGAGTGCAGTCGACATCACCATTACGAGTGAATTTAATCTACGAAAATGGACTTTTTTCCTATCCGTCTTGTCGTTTATTGGAAGAGACTTAAGGTTAAATATTTTACTGCCAGCTAGTATTGAAAATGAGCCGATACAAATGATTAAGGGCTAAGAATACGTGAAACTTATTAAAGAGGAATTTGCATATTCTTTTCGAACACTAATCAATCAAGGTCATTGAAATTTTTTTTAGATAATTATAAGAACAATTGTATTATCAGTTAAGTATATTCTTTGTTTAACCAGGCCACTGAGCTGATTAACAGCTCTTCCTAGGGTTGGCCCGAAGGATTATATATTTTTACGTGGCTGGCAACCAATTGGCTACGTAGCAGCAACAGGGCCTACAGCTTATTGTGGGATCCGAACCACATTATATTGAGAAATGAATTTCTAATCGCCAGAAATACATTCCTCTGATTCCTCGTTGGCAAAATCGAGGAGCTAACTCGGGCTTCTAAATTTATAGGCGAGTAAGTAAACCACTCGTCCAATAAGGAACTTATTTTATTATAAAATAGACATCCACCATTATTATTATTATTATTATTATTATCATTATTTTTTATTATTATTATTATTATTATTATTATTATTATTATTATTATTGTTGTTGTTGTTATTAATACTATTATTATTATTATTATTATTATTATTATTATTATTATTATTATTATTATTATTATTATTATTATTATTATTATTATTATTTTCAGAAGTGACAGAAGGTAATGAATATCGGAGAACAAAGAGATCAGTTATTAAAAAACAATAAAAAAATAGCTAATGGATAAGTGAAAAGATAAAAATGTGATGAGCCCTCACATGATAATTTTATCTTGGTTAAGTACTGTACTTAATTAAAACCTAAACATCTAAATAAGTATTGTGATTAAAAATACAAGCATGATCCTCAAAGATACTGTAACGAGTAGGTTGCCTACAATTTTACAGTATCCATGACGACATGTAATTTACAAAATAAATAATACAAATCTCACTTATATAGACGAGTTGGTTATTCTTGAAATTACTTTTATGTAAGATTCTCCATTCTTTCAGAAGCGTTTAAAGACTGATATATATATATATAATATATATATATATATATATATATATATATATATATATATATATATATATATATATATATATATATATATATATATATATCGAGCTACAATGTCCTTTAATATCTAATTCGCTCTACCTCGGAATTAATATATTTTCATATATGCTTAACCGAAGGGGAATTTGTTCTCGATAATAGATTTGCCTGGACCAGGGCGCGAACCTATGGATCCTTTCAAACCCAGGAACGTCAGTGAAGCTTTACCTACTACACCACCGCGAGAGGTAAAGCTTCACTGACGTTCCTGGGTTTGAAAGGATCCATAGGTTCGCGCCCTGGTCCAGGCAAATCTATTATGGAGAAAAAATTCCCCTTCGGTTAAGCATATATGAAAATATATTAATTCCGAGGTAGAGCGAATTAGATATTAAAGGACATTGTAGCTCGATATATGTATATGAATCACGGAAATGTGATATGACTTATATATATATATATATATATATATATATATATATATATATATATATATATATATATATATATATATATAATATATATATATATAGTTAATCTCAGCATTTCTGCTTAGAGACAGGAGGGCTTAGAGACAAGCGCTTGATTCCTCGAAGAATGCTTAAATGAAAATAATAGTCAGAATTGATGACGATGTGATATGAGTTTGACGACCCTTCGGAGATTACATGGCGACCCTTCGGAGATTACATGGCGTGCCCGTGTGTGTGGTCGTGGCGTGTGATGTATGGGGCCCAACGGTACGAGTTGCCAAAGAAGAGGGCACACTCTTTGATTACCGATGTCGTGGTATAGAACACACACATTTGAAGAGGGTCGAGGGCACACCCATCCCAAGATGGGTTCATGGCATTATATAAGAGAATGGGTTCTCTAAAAGACTTTGACCATTTAAATGCATAATTAATCATACAGAGCTTTAGGGGGAGTGTTTTACTTAATCTACTTCAGGAGAGGAGAATGACAGTTTACGGTCTTTTGAGGGTCAGACTTTATTCTTTTATTTACTCCATTTTATATTCATTTTGTTCCATTTAATGTTTAGCTAATTTGGGAAATTAAAGCATATTTTTGTATATACGTGGATTCATTAGCCCAGCTTGCATTTTTAGCTCTTGCAGAAGGATAACCAGCAACAAGAGGTAAGAGAGTTGCCTGTTTGTTTAATTTGTTGAAACGAGTGCCGATAGATTTCGTTTTGGTATTGAGATATGACAATACATAGGGGACTCCAGTGTAAAAGAAATATTTGGAATAGTTATAAATTACTCTGTCTAAAAGGAGATATATGACGACGTATAATTCTCAGTAATGAAATTAAATAAATGAAATACATTTACTACCGGAATTTGAATATTTTTATGACTATGTTACGTTTAGTGGACTCGAGAATATTCATTGTAGTGCATATATATACAAAAGCTAATAATTTAGCCACAATTGAAGTAGTATTTGTCAATAAAAGTTTATGTTGAAAGTTACGTTTCAAAATTGTAAATTATTGGAAATGATGATAAATCCCTGGATTACGCTTCGTGCAACGAAAAACAAAGAACTCAACGGTTTTTACAATAACGTTAAATCTCCTTTGAATCTGTAAGCGGATAAGGCTTGCAAAATACGGTGAGATTTGCAATGATCAATCACTTTTACACCTGTGTGAGGTTCGTTAATCGATACCTGTGCGAGGTTCGTTAATGCACGCTTGGTTGAGGTTCGTTAATCCATGCTGCTTGAGGGTCGTTAATCGACAATGATGTGAAGTTCGTCAATCCACATCTGTGTGAGGTTCGTTATTCCACGTTGTGTGAGGTTCGTTTATCCACACCTGTATGAGGTTCGTTAATCCAAACCTATGTGACCTCAAGTTTTAAGAGGAAGACGTAGGAGACGAAGAGGAAAAATAGTCCCGTTTGACCATCTATGGATTTTCCCTTTTTTTGGGGGGAGGGATGGAGGGTGGGGGTTATTTTTTAGCTCCAAAATTAATAAATAGTTACTTTCGTTAAAGTTTAGAAATAGTCGTTTTAGTTGGGTTATAGCTCATTGTAAACTTAAGAAGCGTTAGTTAAGTTATAGATGAATTATTTTAAGCAAGCAAATTAAGAATTCATAACCTTTCTATTGTAAAATAATAATCAAATAACATTAAGAGAGAGAGAGAGAGAGAGAGAGAGAGAGAGAGAGAGAGAGAGAGAGAGTGAGAGTGAGAGAGATTGAGCTAGCTTGATAAAGAGATTAATAGGCAAGAGAGAGAGAGAGAGAGAGAGAGAGAGAGAGAGAGAGAGAGAGAGAGAGAGAGAGAGAAGGGTAGCCAGTATTAGTTTTAAAGGCAACATGACAATTTGGAGTTCAGGTGTGGCACTTTTTCCCGCAGGGAAAGGGGCACAGTTTATTTTTTAGAGGAGGTGGGGTTGAGGGTTGGCGGTTACTGTCATTTCTGAAGGTGACCCCTACATAAACCTGGTGACAGGAAAGTTTGAACTTCGAGTCAATGGACCCTTTAGTGGGCTTGTTCCATATAAATATGGTTCATTATCTACATAATAATAATAATAATAATAATAATAATAATAATAATAATAATAATAATAATAATAATAATAATAATAATAATACCATATGGGAAACCAAATTTCATTACTCAAACGTTTAGATAATAATCAGCATTATTTAGAATTTTCGCTTACTCGGGGAGTAAGCCTGCAAACTACTTAGTTGTTGCTTTTGTTGTGGCGGGTTGGAAAAGTCTATGGAAGAGTCTAAAAAGGTCTGGAAAAGATGTTCGCGTTGAGTTAAAGATGCAGGATTTTGAGGATAGGATACTGATGATTTATTTATTAGAATGAAAATGATAAAATTAAATATAGTAATCTTTACAAATTATGCGTGAGGGGAAAATCTTGCAAGCGTTCCGAGTAAGCTGGATGACGGATCACGCCTTGTTGTAAGATTCAGGACATGTATGTAAAAGTGGGAGCTTAAGGTTAGTACAAAAATATTCATATTATTGTGATTAATTAATCACAAGTCATAATGAGTACAAATTTTTAGGCTTCCAGTTAATTTTATAACTGAAACAAAAGCCGCTTAACTTATATAAAAAAAAACTCGCTGTTGAATTAACGGAATAAGCGTTTGTTATTCTTGACACTTGTTCAATGTTGCAACGACCTTATCAAAATTGAAATACACTTTCCATTAGTAAGCAGGGTATTCAACATGGAATTCCATCGACATTTGCAGGATTGTTGTGTTAATTCTCGCGTTTAATATTTTAAAAACGATTTTAATATGTTATCGTTACTAACACATTGAAATAAGCAGATTTGATTATTCAGGTACGTACTTCGTCGTTTTGATAACAAGTCTGCTATCCGGACTGACCAGAATTCATGTTCGAAAAATAAAATGTTCAACGTGCCTGTTTCCCGAATCATATCACTGCATTTTGATAACAATAATTGTTATAGAAAGTGATATTTACTATGATTGGGGATTAGCTACCAACATTTTGCAATCACCAGTATATATATATATATATATATATATATATATATATATATTATATATATATATATATATATGTGTGTGTGTGTGTGTGTGTGTGCGTGTGTGTGTGTGTGTGTGTGTGTGTGTGTGTATGTGTGTGTAGCAGCTTGAGGACGGATTACCAAGTAAAAGTTCAACACTTCTGAATTGTAATTATTACCCTAAACATTAACTTGTAATATTACGCTAAAAATTAAAAGGAAATGCCAGAAATTAGTAAATAAAAGAGCTCGTAAAATTAATATTGTTCATGGTAAGCAAACCTTGCTAAATCGAAATACAAGTCTAAATAATAATTTTAGAAATCTGACAAAAACGGAGCCGTGATATAATATATCGAAAATTGAAGGTTCAAAAGTTTGGTGCACTTTAGAATCCTCAGGAAAAAAAAAAAATAATACAAATAAAAAAAATAGTTATTCACAACAAACATAAAACAGAAACGCTTTAAGGCCAGGAACATCAAAGCGCAAAGTAGGAAGTCTGGATAAGGGATGTTGTCCTCACTCAGATGCCTTATCAGTATAAAGGGGCAACATCAAAGGACTCTGTAATATCCTGCAGAGAGGATGATCAGGTAACAGCACGACTGGGAAGATGGAACACAGGATATCCTAGTATATAGGAGCCTTATGACTGATGATCGAAAATGAGAATGATGGACTACTTGTCTGTGATTGATGAGTGCCTTTTGATGTGTTCTGACACTCGTGATATTAAGTACAAATGCAAGTACTACAAGTGTTCCACTCATACAAAATGCTGCATCAATCCACTATTTTCAGAGCAATTCGAATCTGACGATACTGCAAAACAAAACCGAAGGTAGGAGAATTCACTTAAGGATAGAATAGGCTAAATTTACTCAGAACATCTTTAAACAAAGAATGATTGGTGGGTGACATTCCATGTTCCAACGCCCATAATATAAAAGTCAGACTTTTCAATATTTTAAAAGACTTCAATAATCCCCTGTTCCAATGTGACGACATTGCAAAACAGACCCAAAGGTTGATTACACTTAAGCATAAACTAGGCTAAATTACACTGGAAAGGTGTATGAAGAACGATACGCATAAAATCTCATATTGCTGAAGGGGAGAAGCTTCAAAGACCGATTAATTATCTTTAACCTGATTTCTTTATTAGCAAAAAGCCATTTGAGGTCCTCATTGTGACACTCTGTTTATCAAAGGAATTATCATTTATATAGATTTCCAAACATGATTAGAAGGTTGTTTTGGTCATACGTATCCTTTGTAATAAAGTTTCTAGTAATGGATAAACGTACTTTGCGATTGTGTCTGCAATAAAAACAAGTACAAAATACGCTGATGTTTTTTCGGCGGAATCAAGTTTTCTGTACAGCCGCTACAGCGTATAATAATCAATGCCACGGTAAATAAATCTATCCTTCGGTGGCCTCGGTATAATTCTGTATGAACCGCGGTCCATGAAACTTTAACCACGTCCGGTGGTGGCCTATCGTCTATCGTTGCCAGAATTACGATTATGGCTAACTTTAGCCTTAAATGAAAACAAAACAAAACAGTGCGGAAAAAAAGTGCGGACAGAAAACAGTACAGACAGAAAAAAAGGACAGAAAACAGTCAGAACAGAAAACAGTGCGGACAGAATAAAGACCGCACAGAAAAAGCACGGACAGAAAAAAGTGCGGATAGAAAACAGCACGAACAGAAAAAAGTAAGACAGAAAAAAAGTGCAGACAGAACACAGCCAGCAAAAAAAAAAAAAAAAAAAATGTACGGACAGAAAAAGTTCAGACAGAAAAAGTGCGGAGAGAAGCAGTGCGGACAGAAAAAAAAAGTGGGAACAGAAAAATAAAGTGCAGACAGAAAAATGCTGACAAAAAAGTGCCGACAGAAAACTGCAGACAGAAAAGTGGTGACAGAAAAAAATGTGCGGACAGAAAAATAAAGTGCAGACAGAAAAAGTGCGGACAGAAAAATAAAGTGCGAAACAGAAAAATAAAGTGCAGACAGAGAAAAGTACGAACAGAAAAATAAAGTGCAGACGAAAGAAATAAGTGCGAACAGAAAAATAACGTGCGACATAAAAATTGCGAACCGAAAATTAAATGATAGAAAAAGGGCGAACAGAAAAATAAAGTGCGGACAGAAAAAGGGCGAACAGAAAAATAAAGTGCAGACAAAAAAAGGGCGAACAGAAAAATAAAGTGCGGACAGAAAAGGGCGAACAGAAAAATAAAGTGCGGACAGAAAAGGGCAAACAGAAAAATAAAGTGCGGACAGAAAAGGTGCGGACAGAAAAAGTGCGAACAGAAAAATAAAGTGCGGACAGAAAAAAGTGCGAACAGAAAAAGTGCGAACAGAAAAAGTGCGAACGAAGAAATAGTGCAGAACAGAAAAAGTGCGGACAGAAAAAGAACGAACAGAAAAATAAAGTGCAGACAGAAAAAGTCGGACAGAAAAATAAAGTGCAGACAGAAAAAGTGCGGAAAGAAAAATAAAGTGCAGACAGAAAAAAGTGTGGACAGAAAAATAAAGTGCAGACAGAAAAAGTGTGGACAGAAAATAAAGTGCAGACAGAAATAAGTGCGAACAGAAAAATAAAGTGCAGACAGAAAAAGTGCGGACAGAAAAATAAAGTGCAGATAGAAAAAAGTGTGGACAGAAAAATAAAGTGCAGACAGAAAAAAGTGTGGACAGAAAAATAAAGTGCAGACAGAAATAAGTGCGAACAGAAAAATAAAGTGCAGACAGAAAAAGGTGTGGACAGAAAAATAAAGTGCAGACAGAAATAAGTGCGAACAGAAAAATAAAGTGCAGACAGAAAAAGTTTGGACAGAAAAATAAAGTGCAGACAGAAAAAGTGTGGACAGAAAATAAAGTGCAGACAGAAAAAAGTGCGAACAGAAAAATAAAGTGCAGAGAGAAAAAAGTGTAGGGAGATAGAAAAAAGTGCGGACAGAAAAAGTGCGAACAGAAAAATAAAGTGCGGAAAGATAAAAGTGCGAACAGAAAAATAAAGTGCGGAAAGAAAAAAGTGCGAACAGAAAAAGTGCGAACAGAAAAATAAAGTGCAGACAGAAAAAAGTGCGGACAGAAAAATAAAGGGAGGACAGAAAAAGTGCGGACAGAAAAAGTGCGAACAGAAAAATAAAGTGCGGACAGAAAAAAGTGCGAACAAAAAAAGTGCGGACAGAAAAAGTACGAGCAGAAAAATAAAGTGCGGACAGAAAAAGTGCGAACAGAAAAATAAAGTGCGGACAGAAAAAAGTTCGAACAGAAAAAGTGCAAACAGAAAAAGTGCGAACAAAAAAGTGCAAACAGAAAAAGTGCAAACAGAAAAATAAAGTGCAGACAGAAAAAAGTGCGGACAGAAAAATAAAGGGAGGACAGAAAAAAAGTGCGGACAGAAAAAGTGCGAACAGAAAAATAAAGTGCGGACAGAAAAGTGCGGACAGAAAAAGTACGAACAGAAAAATAAAGTGCATACAGAAAAAAGTGCAGACAGAAAAATAAAGTGCAGACAGAAAAAAGTGTGGACGGAAAAATAAAGTGCAGACAGAAAAAAGTGCGAAAAGAAAAATAAAGGGCAGACAGAAAAAGTGCGGACAGAAAAAGTACGAACAGAAAAATAAAGTGCAGGCAGAAAAAAGTGCGGACAGTAAAATAAAGTGCAGACAGAAAAAGTGCGGACAGTAAAATAAAGTGCAGACAGAAAAAGTGTGAACAGAAAAATAATGTGCAGACAGAAAAAAGTGCGCACAGAAAAAGGGCAAACTGAAAAATAAAGTGCGGACAGAAAAAGTGTGGACAGAAAAAGTGCGAACAGAAAAATAAAGTGCGGACAGAAAAATTGCGAACAGAAAAAGTGCGAACACAAAAATAAAGGGAAGACAGAAAAAAGTGCGGACTGAAAAATAAAGGGCAAACCGAAGAAAGTGCGGACAGAAAAAGTACGAACAGAAAAATAAAGTGGAGACAGAAAAAAGTGTGGACAGAAAAATAAAGTGCAAACAGAAAAAAGTACGAACAGAAAAATAAAGTGCGGACAGAAAAAAGTGCGGACAGAAAAAGTGCGAACAGAAAAATAAAGTGCGGACAGAAAAAAGTGCGAACAGAAAAATAAAGGGCAGACAGAAAAAAGTGCGGACAGAAAATGTGCGAACAGAAAAATAAAGTGCGGACAGAAAAAAGTGCGGACAGAAAAAATAAAGGGCAGACAGAAAAAAGTGCGGACAGAAAAAGTACGAACAGAAAAATAAAGTGCAGACAGAAAAAGTGCGGACAGAAAAATAAAGTGCAGACAGAAAAAAGTGCGGACAGAAAAATAAAGTGCAGACAGAAAAAAGTGCGAACAGAAAAAAAAAGTGTGGACAGAAAAAAGTGCGGACAGATAAAAATCGCAGACAGAAAAAATGCTGACAGAAAAAAAATGTGGACAGAAAATTGCGGACCGATAAAGTGGTGACAGAAAAAAAAGGGCGGACAGAAAAAAGTGCGGACAGAATAAAGTGCGGACGGATTGACAAAGCCTGCACAAGAGTCTTGTTTGACAGAAAATGAAAATACATGTAGTACCTATCCCGAGATTTACTAAGCGCCCTAAAAATACCTCGCGTCCTAAGTACCAAGGAACCACTTTATGCTTAAGTAGTACTTAAGGAGTAGGATATACATTCGCTTCGTAGGATGGAAAAGGGAAAAGCGAGCCCCCTAGAGAAGGGAAAGAGTAAATTTTCCTTTCACTTAACGCTTGACAGTTGAACGTCGCGAGAGTCATTGTGCAGGAACTGTTGGGTAGGCTTGGCATTCATATATCTTCTCTCTCTCTTCTCTCTCTCTCCCTCTAAAAAGGAGGTGTCCCCTCTCTCTCTCTCTCTCTGTAAAAAGGAGGTGTCCTCTCTCTCTCTCTCTCTCTCTCTCTCTCGTCAGCATGGAAACTGCATGCTGGAAAACATTAATTACTCTAATAAAAACATCCATAATTAGGTTTTATACAATTATTTATTATTATCCTTGAAATACTTTATTAAGATAACGATCCTTCACCAGGAAGGATACAGAGAGAGAGAGAGAGAGAGAGAGAGAGAGAGAGAAGAGAGAGAGAGAGAGAGAGAGAGAGAGAGAGAGAGAGAGAGATAAAGCAGTGATTGTAATGACAATTAAAATAAATTTTCTCTTACAAAGTTAATCGCGAACCACTGAGTTAGAGATAAATGATTTGCAATTACTAGAGGAATTAGAAGCAAATAAATAAATGAATAATTAAATATGCGGTTATTGTATTTAGTCTTTAGTGACTCGCCAAAGGACGATGCCTTTGGAAACTATAATTGTTATCTAGATAAGGAATATTAAAAGTGGTTCAACTTTCATCTCAACATCTTTTACGTCCAGTAAGATACAGACTCATTTGAGAAGATAATTTAATCTTATGATAATTCAATATATAAGCCAATATTCTTTGAGACCATGTTATTGTCTCATAATGTTTGAAGGCAGCAGTAGTTTAGTGAGCTAAGTAAATTTCGATCCTGACATCAAGTGAAAATGGTCCTGTGAAGTTTCTCTCTCTCTCTCTCTCTCTCTCTCTCTCTCTCTCTCTCTCTCTCTCTCTCTCTCTCTCTCTCTCTCAGCCGCGAGGACTCTCTAACTGAATTGAAAGTTGCCATAGACATTTGAAATTAAGTTATGTGACACAAAGCCTTCCTGGAAGGGCTTATTGGCGTACCAGTACGCGCGCTGGTGAATAATAGCTTTCTAAATAGTGTAGATCCTGTTGAGATTATATTAATTTTTCAGAGGAAAGCAGCTGATGCTTCGTCATTTTAACGATAAACAGGCAAACAGGTAAGTATCTAGATTTATTGATTAATTAGTTTATTTTTATCTTTTTTGGTGAGTGATGTCTTCTTTCTGCATTTCTCTTGACCTTCTCTTACTTCCTATGAACACCTTAATATTCTTTGGAAGCTTGAATTTCAAGTCAGTGGGCCCTTTGGTGGAGCTTGTTCCATATGAATAGAGTTCATCTTCTCAATGATAATAAAACTAATAATAGCAGCAAAGATTGATATAATGAAATGAAATTAAGTAAACAGTTTCTTACAAAAAATGGAGTACTTCGTGTTCAAATGTTAATCTGGTGTTGCTTGTTCTATATGAACAGGTTTAATAATAATAATAATAATAATAATAATAATAATAATAATAATAATAATAATAATAATAATAATAATAATAATAATAATAATAATAATAATAATAGCAGCACCAGGCAGAGACAGATACATTGGAATGAAATTAACTCGACAGTTCCTTACGATAAATGGAGTAATTTGTGTTCAAACGTATTCTGGATGGCATCTGAATCAAAGACAGGATAGTTAAAAAGAATCTCTTCTGATGAAGAACTGCCTCGTAGTTCTCGTAATTCCAGGCATATTTAACAGTTAAAATACACATTCATAGTCATTTTTAATACCTGCCCTGAAATCTTAGCGAGCGTCATGATCAAATGAATAAAATCAGATATTTATTTATTCTGTTTTTATTTTCGTGACAAACCAAAATGTGAATAGCCCTTTAGCGGAAGTGTTGAATTTCCTGACCTCCAAATGTTTTAAGCCAGTAGCAAGTTCATTTCTGCTTTCTGCTGACGTCAGCTGAATTCATGTGTATCTGTTATGTTCTGTTTCCTCATACCTACTGATTTATCACCTTTTCGTAAAATAATTAAGAAATGTAGAAGTTAAAATGTAAGCATAAACAATGAATAATTACAAAAAATAAATAAAGAAAGAAATCGGTCAACTGGCTTCACATCAATCATAAGTTTTGACATCTCATGAGGCATATCAGGAAACCATTCTCCTTTCGTGATAAGGCATCGATTTGTTCGGTTATTTATGATTTTTCGTTATCACTTGTCTCCTGAATTGTGTGACGAGTTCTGGAATACGGGTGATGAAGATTTATTTGCATACGAGGGGCATGGAATTCCTCTAGATTTTTTTTTCGCTGTCTCTCTTCTCTACGAAAACTTACAAACACATACTAATAATATAGTGCATACAAACACACACACACACATACACACACGCACACACACACACACACACACACACACACACACACACACACACACACATATATATATATATATATATATATATATATATATATATATATATATATATATATATAAATTATTATATATATATATATAATAAAAAGAGTATGGCCAGCAGAAACTTCAGCATTTTTTCGTTAAAACTTTATTTTCATCGAACGCCTAGGTTTCGGGATACAAATCCCATCTTCAGGGCTAAAAACAAGGAAAAAATTAAAATTCTATACATTAAATCAGACTAAAATGGGGCACAGTAATAAATTATGCTATTTAAAAAAAATATATAGATTAATTAACAATATATCAGTGAAATTCGAATTTTATATAAAAGTAAGACGGTAATTAATTGAATAAGAGATCGACAGTAAAAAGCAAAGCTACTAAGTACAATGACACTTCAAAATAAATAAACAAACAAAACACTTAAAAACACAAACCACACGTGAACAACTAAGAAAATACGTTATTACTAAAAAACAGGAGAAAAACATTGAATCGTAACAGGCAAAAAATTTCTGTATATGATTACAAAAGGAGAAAAATTAAAGAAAAAAATATATATATAATATATAAAGGCGGACACAAAGCAAAAAATAGCGAAACGAGAACTCACCGGTACAGAAGTATAGATAAGACTGAATTATTATTTATTTTTGACTAAAGGGGAGAGACAAATACAAAGGCGAGAAGGTAGAAAGGGCGAATGGTCTATTAAGTAATGTTCAGTTGTACAGCAGTTGAATGGTTGTTGAGGGTTGGTGACAATTGTTTAATGAAGAGGGACTCGAGAATGGGTAATGACCGGTTATCTATTGCTTGGTATAAGATTTTAAAATCATTGTACTGAATGTTATGTTTACATTTTATTGCATGGTTGCGTATTGCAGAAAATTCTTTCTTAGATAAAGTTATTCGTGTTCGGTGGGATTTGTATCCCGAAACGTAGGCGTTCGATGAAAATAAAGTTTTAACGAAAAAATGCTGAAGTTTCTGCTAGCCATACTCTTTTTATTAAAGATCCGACTTTCTAGAAGCGACAATGCCATTCATTATTATATATATATATATATATATATATATATATATATATATATATATATATATATATATATATATATATATTTATATATATATATATACACACACACACACATATATATATATATATATATATATATATATATATATATATATATATATATATATATATATATATATATATATATATATATATATATATATATATATATATATATATATATATATATAAAATATAATATATATATATATATATATATATATATATATATATATATATATATATATATATATATATATATATTATATACATATATATATTTTTTTTATATATATATATTATATATATATATTATATATATATATATATATATATAAGTCATATCACATTACCGTGATTCATATACATATATCGAGCTACAATGTCCTAATATCTAATTCGCTCTACCTCGGAATTAATATATTTTCTTATATGCTTAACCCGAAGGGGAATTTTTTCTCGATAATAGATTTACCTGTACTTGGGCGCGAACGCAGGTACATTCTAAATCCAGGACCGTCAGTGGAAGCGATACCACCCAACCGCGAGAGGCTTAAAAGTATATGTCGTCTCTCACCTCAAATACTTTTCTCGCGCTGAAGTATTCGGTGGTTTGGAGACAACATCAACCCGCCTCGACTCCGGTAGTTAAGTAGCGCTTTTGGACAACACGTAGCATTTGTTTTACATAAGTCATATCACATTACTGTGATTCATATACATATATCGAGCTACAATGTCCTTTAATATCTAATTCGTTCTACCTCGGAATTAATATATTTTAATATATGCTTAACCGAAGGGGAATTTTTTCTCGATAATAGATTTACCTGTACTTGGGCGCGAACGCAGGTACATTATAAATCCAGGACCGTCA
>NC_061100.1:102436059-102446059 GCF_015104395.2 Macrobrachium nipponense | reverse complement strand
ATTATTTTTTTCCTTTTTTAGGGGTTGGGGATGGGGTGGGGTTATCACAGTCCTCCAATTCGACTGGACGGTATTTATAGTGTGGGGTACCAGGTTGCATCCTGCCTCCTTATGAGTCCATCACTTTTTTTAGTATGTGCGCCGTTTCTAGGATCACTCTCTTATTATTATTATTATTATTATTATTATTATTATTATTATTATTATTATTATTATTATTTTTTTTTTTTTTTTTTTTTTTTTTTTTTTTTTTTTTTTTTTTTTTTTTTTTTTTTTTTTTTTTTTTTTTTTTTTTTTTTTTTTTTTTTTTTTTTTTTTTTTTTTTTTTTTTTTGCTCTATCACAGTCCTCCAATTCGACTGGGTGGTATTTATAGTGTGGGGTTCCGGGTTGCATTCTGCCTCCTTAGGAGTCCATCACTTTTCTTACTATGTGTGCCGTTTCTAGGATCACACTCTTCTGCATCAGTCCTGGAGCTACTTCAGCCTCTAGTTTTTCTAGATTCCTTTTCAGGGATCTTGGGATCGTGCCTAGTGCTCCTATGATTATGGGTACGATTTCCACTGGCATATCCATATCCTTCTTATTTCTATTTTCAGATCTTGATACTTATCCATTTTTTCCCTCTCTTTCTCTTCAACTCTGGTGTCCCATGGTATTGCGACATCAATGAGTGATACTTTCTTCTTGACTTTGTCAATCAACGTCACGTCTGGTCTGTTTGCACGTATCACCCTATCCGTTCTGATACCATAGTCCCAGAGGATCTTTGCCTGATCGTTTTCTATCACTCCCTCAGGTTGGTGCTCGTACCACTTATTACTGCCAGGTAGCTGATGTTTCTTGCACAGGCTCCAGTGGAGGGCTTTTGCCACTGAATCATGCCTCTTTTTGTACTGGTTCTGTGCAAGTGCCGGGCATTCACTTGCTATGTGGTTTATGGTTTTATTTTTCGTATTGCACTTCCTACATATGGGAGAGATGTTATTTCCGTCTATCGTACTTTGAACATATCTGGTTCTTAGGGCCTGATCTTGTGCCGCTGTTATCATTCCTTCAGTTTCCTTCTTTAACTCTCCCCTCTGTAGCCATTGCCAATTGTCATCGCTGGCTAGTTCTTTAGTCTGTCTCATGTATTGTCCGTGCATTGGTTTGTTGTGCCAGTCCTCTGTTCTTTCTGTCTTTCTCCTGTCTCTGTATATTTCTGGGTCTTCGTCTACTTTTATTAGTCCTTCTTCCCATGCACTCTTTAGCCACTCGTCTTCACTGGTTTTCAGATATTGCCCCAGCGCTCTGTTTTCGATGTTGACGCAGTCCTCTATACTTAGTAGTCCTCTCCCTCCTTCCTTTCGTGTTATGTATAGTCGTCCGTATTTGCTCTTGGGTGTAGTGCTTTGTGTATTGTCATTTGTTTCCTGGTTTTCTGATCTATGCTGCGGAGTTCTGCCTTCGTCCATTCCCACTATTCCTGCGCTGTATCTGATTACTGGCACTGCCCATGTGTTTATGGCTTTTATCATATTTCCGGCGTTGAGTTTTGACTGAGTATCGCCTTGAGTCTCTGCATATATTCTTTCCTGGTCGTTGTTCCTTTTCTGTCCTTCATCTCTTCCGGTGTTTATATCTCCTCCTTCCATTATTCCCAGGTATTTGTATCCTGTCTCATCTATGTGTTTGATGTTGCTCCCATCTGGTAGCTTTATCCCTTCAGTTCTCGTTACTTTGTCTTTTTGTAAGTTGACTAAGGCGCATTTTTCTATTCCAAACTCCATCCTGATGTCCCCAGATACAATCCTTACAGTCTGGATTAGGGTATCTATTTCCTTGATGCTCTTACCATACAGCGCTTGATGTCGTCCATGAACATCAGATGGTTGATTTTGTTGCCTCTTTTCTTGAGTTGGTACCCGGCATCCATCTTCTGTATGTACTTTTGTCATGGGAATCATGGCTACTACGAAGAGTAGTGGGGACAGTGAGTCGCCTGGAAGATCCCTCTCGATATTAACCTCTGCTAGTCTTATTCCTGAGCTTGTAAGTATTGTATTCCAGTTGCGCATTGTATTTTTGAGGAAGCTGATGGTATTTTCCTCTGCCCCATATATTTTCAGGCATTCTATTAGCCATGTGTGTGGTATCATGTCGAAGGCTTTCTTATAGTCTATCCATGCCATGCTTAGGTTGGTTTTCCTTCTCCTACTGTTCTTCATTACCATTTTGTCTATCAGGAGCTGGTCTTTTGTGCCCCTACACTTCCTTCTGCAGCCTTTCTGTTGGTGGGGGTGGTGATGGTGTTTGTCTCCTCTAGGTAGTTTGTATAGCCTTTCACTGATGATACTTGTTAGTAACTTCCACATTATTGGTAGGCAGGTGATAGGCCTGTAGTTACTGGCTATATTTCCCTTACTCTTGTCTTTTTGTACTAAGGATGTTCTTCCTGTGGTCATCCATTTGGGTGCTTGGTGATTTGAGATACAATGCTGGAGTTGTTCTGCTATTCGTGGGTGTTAGGGCCTTGAAGTTTTTGAGCCAGTATCCATGGACTTCATCGGGACCTGGGCTTTCCAGTTTGGCATTTTCTTTAGTTGGTGTCTGACTGTGTCTGTCGTGATGTCTGTGAATCTTTGTTTATTCTCCCTGTTCTTCTTCCTTGACTTCCTGGAGCCATGTTGCATGTTTGTTGTGTGATACGGATTGCTCCATATGTTTTCCCAGAGTCTCTTACTTGGTTCGGCTTCAGGAATTTCTGGGTGGTTGTCTTCCCCTCTTAGTTGGCTGTATAGTCTTTTCTGGTTGGTTCCGAATAGTTTGTTCTGTTGGTATCCCTTATTCCTGTTCATGTACCGTTGGATCTTGTGTGCTTGCCTTAAGCCTCTGTTTTACATCTTCTATTGTGTTGTTAGTCCCCTCTCTTGTACTTTGTATTTCTCGTTGAGTTCTCCCCCCCTTGTTTTCTTGCTTCTTAGCTTTTTTCTGCCATCTCTTTCAGTTTACTCAAGTCAGATCTCATCACCATGATTTGCTTTTCCAGGCTTGCCTTTTCCAAGGAGGTTGCTGTTTTGGTTTCTGTTGGGTTGGTTGTGACGGTGGTGTTTGGTGTGAATCCCATCAGTTCTCGATACTAATCTTGCTCCTGCTATGTCAAGTTATTTGTTTCTGTGATACTGGGTGGTGTGTATTAGGCCCATTATTTCATTGACCTCACTTGTTTTCTCCCTTAATTTCTTGGTGTTGTAGGCTTTCATGGAGGGGATCTTTGTTCTCTCTGTATCTGGCTCCATCCATTGTCTAATCTTTTCTACCCATTCCGTCCTCTCTGTTACTTCGTCGGTGTTTCTTCGTGTGTCGTTGTTTGATACTTCATCCTCTCTGTCGTCTTCTGTGGCATCGTCTCTCAGTTCGTCGTGTGACATTTCCCTTTCCAGTTCTTCTCTTTCTGTTGGGGAGAGCCAGTTCTTTTTCTTTATGTTCCTTACTTGGTCTGCCAGCCTCTGCTCTGTTTGGGGGGTGTTATTCCTCTCATTCCAGATGTTGATCAATCTTCTTCTATATCCTCTCTCCGTCGGGTTGCTTCTGATGTAGCATCTCCATATTTCCTTATTTTCTTCTCTTGTCCATTTCTTCCTTTTTGCCTCTGTAGCTCCAATCTCAGGCTGTTGATTACTGTCGTGGTTTTGATCAGTTGCTGGATGACGACCTCCAAGTACCTGACCGTCTTCCCCTACAATTGGGTTGAATACCTGGTTGCCGGACGAGGCTCCTCTGTTGCCAGAGGTTCCATTTACGTCGTTGTCGTTTATTCCTTCATTTCTTTCCATCATTGCTGAGTTTTGCTATTTAACCCATAGCTGGGACCCTACCCCATCAGGGGATAGGTACTCATTTACAGCTGAGTAGACTGAGGAAATTATGGTAAAGATCCTTTCCCAAGAATCAACGAGAGGAGAGCGGTCACCCATCCAACGACTGACCAGCCCCAATGTTGCTTAACTTGACTTAAGTCTATTGACGACCTAACCAACTCCTCCACGGCGCCACATTATTATTTTTTCCTTTTTTAGGGGTTGGGGATGGGGTGGGGTTATCACAGTCCTCCAATTCGACTGGACGGTATTTATAGTGTGGTTGTGTGTGTGTATTATTATTATTATTATTATTATATTATTATTATTATTATTATTATTATTATTAATGAAACGTATGCCAGTCTACTCCTATGTGCACTAGAGGTTATTAGATTTTGTTCCTGATAATCTATTACATTAATGCATATATATATATATATATATATATATATATATATATATAATATATATATATATATATATATATATATATATATATATATATATATATATATATATATATATATATATGCATTAATGTAATAGATTATCAGGAACAAAATCTAATAACCTCTAGTGGCACATAGGAGTAGACTGGCATACGTTTCATTAATAATAATAATAATAATAATAATAATAATAATAATAATAATAATAATAATAATAACACACACACACAACCACACTATAAATACCGTCCAGTCGAATTGGAGGACTGTGATAACCCCACCCCATCCCCAACCCCTAAAAAAGGAAAAAATAATAATGTGGCGCCGTGGAGGAGTTTGTTAGGTCGTCAATAGACTTAAGTCAAGTTAAGCAACATTGGGGCTGGTCAGTCGTTGGATGGGTGACCGCTCTCCTCGGCGTTGATTCCTTGGGAAAGGATCTTTACCATAATTTCCTCAGTCTACTCAGCTGTAAATATATATATATATATATATATATATATATATATATATATATATATATATATATATATATATACACACATATATATTAATTCACCTACTTTCTGTATATATATATATATATATATATATATATATATATATATATATATATATATATATATATAATATATGCATTAATGTAATAGATTATCAGGAACAAAATCTAATAACCTCTAGTGGCACATAGGAGTAGACTGGCATACGTTTCATTAATAATAATAATAATAATAATAATAATAATAATAATAATAATAACACACACACACAACCACACTATAAATACCGTCCAGTCGAATTGGAGGACTGTGATAACCCCACCCCATCCCCAACCCCTAAAAAAGGAAAAAATAATAATGTGGCGCCGTGGAGGAGTTGGTTAGGTCGTCAATAGACTTAAGTCAAGTTAAGCAAACATTGGGGCTGGTCAGTCGTTGGATGGGTGACCGCTCTCCTCGGCGTTGATTCCTTGGGAAAGGATCTTTACCATAATTTCCTCAGTCTACTCAGCTGTAAATATATATATAATATATATATATATATAGATATATATATATATATATATATATATATATATATACACACATATATATTAATTCACCTACCTTTCTGTAAATTTTTGTACATAATGAAGAATGAATTTTGATTGGTCAGTCCGACAATCACCTAATCCACGATTCACTGTGTACAGACAAGACTACACTTACTCTCCTCTTTCGTAAGTTATTTCTATTTATTTATTTATATAGTATATTTCCCCCCATTTACTCTCCCTCCTCTTGTTCCCTTACGTCTCGTAATCATCCTTCTTTTCAGTGGCCTTTTGTCTGTTTCCCTCATTTCTGTTTACTTTTCAGTCTACCCTACGTATTAAGAGAGACCCTGCTCGGTCTTATCTTTTCTGCTCTAGGGTTGATGATTATTCTGAAATAATACTACCTTCTCTTCCCATTCCATTGGTCTTATTCTAATTCAATCCTTCTCCCACTTTTCCTCGTCTGATTTCTCACTTCTCGTTGGATTCACTTCTGTGTGTAGTTCATTTTTATTCATGTTTTTTTATATATTTATTTATTTATTTACTTTGCTATTTTAAGTGCCGATTTTTTACTCTGAAACAGTATGCACAGAGATGGAAACACGCTGCTTACAGGCACGCTGTATTTGTGACTCTCTCTCTCCTCTCTCTCTCGATCTCTCTCTCTCTCTCTCTCTCTCTCTCTCTCTATATATATATATATATATATATATATATATATATATATATATATATATATCTATCTCTCTCAAAAACTGAATGTTTTTATAGGTGATTTTACTTTGCGTTTATATAATCCAGCCATCATTGCCCACCCCCCCCCTCTCTCTCTCTCTCTCTCTCTCTCTCTCTCTCTCTCTCTCTCTCTCAAAACTGAATGCTTTTGTAAGTGATTTTACTTTGCGTTTATATAATCCAGCCATCATTGCACCACATCTCTCTCTCTCTCTCTCTCTCACACACACACTAAAACCGAATGTTTTTGTAAGTGATATTACTTTGTGTTTATATAATCTAGCCATCATTGCTCCCACTCCCACACCCCCTCTCTCTCTCTAAAACTGAATGCTTTTGTAAGTTATTTTACTTTGCGTTTATACGTATAATCCAGCCATCATTGCCCCTATCCCCCCACCCCCCCCCCTCTCTCTCTCTCTCTCTCTCTCTCTCTCTCTCTATTAAAGTATTAGCCTCCATGATACGAATGCATCTCATTTTCCTCGTATTAACGTTTTCTTTTCCAGTGCTCACCTGGTTAATAAGCCCTGTCAAGGATCTGTTCCTAACCTAATTAATTTAATTAATTTCTTCCAGTGCTGCAGTTTTCAAGTTAAAAGAGAGAGAGAGAGAGAGAGAGAGAGAGAGAGAGAGAGAGAGAGAGAGAGAGAGAGAGCCATTCAGTTTACGAAATCATGTTGAAAAAAAATATATACAGAGATCACAAGTTCCACTCCTAATTGTCTTGGTGCGTTTGACTCTCAGGCTTTAAATAAAAGAAAAAATTATTTGGGCTTTCCTAAAAGCTTCTTTTATTTTAATAATTCACTTAAATTTTATTTATTTATTTATTTATAAATTTGTTCATTTAACTGTTTCCCTAACAACTGATCTCCTCTTTATGTACTACCTTCTGTTCTGTCGAATGAATGAAGTATTTTTTGGAAGCTTGAATTTCAAGTCGATGGCTCCTATGGTGAGCTTGTTTCATATGAATAGGGTTCAAACATCCGGAATACTATTAATAAATCCACTATACGAAACAAAATACTATTACCCCCAAGGACGTTGGTGTAGGAGGTTGGGACAAGAGAAATTTTTGGGGTAGGATATTTTGGGAAAAGAAATATATAAATATCGATTGGTATGATCACAACAAAGGTGTCTTTTATCTACTGTATCCCCTCTTTTATAAATTGAAAGCCATCTTTCTCATGAAATTTAATTATCAGTCAATCTTGTGAGTAGGATTATTCATTTTGCGTTTCTTTAAATCTTAATAACCAGGATAATACAACCTTCAACAAACATATGGGTTATTCATTCGATTTCATGAAAATAATAGTGAATAGTGAAATTCTTCAAATACTGTTTGCAATCGGGGAGAGGAAGTCCAGATAGATAACCAGTTCTTAAGATATTTCTCTTTAAAGATTTGGGATTCCATGTATAAATAATTTATCAAAAGTATTTTTCCATATTTTACTTTTAAACATATAAGTTGACCTTCCTTTTTAGATTTCATCTCGGCAGCCTGACTTGTTGTGTAGCATCACCAGAATTAAATTCTGCTGCATCAAGTCCTCCGTTATTTCTGAAATATTCTAATCTCAGTCGAAATTAAAATGGCATTTGTACCCTCCGATACTTGGACGTAAAGTAAATAAATTCCTTCAGTATTTATTCGGATTTTGGGTTACAAGATGTTGAACATATCTTCGCGGGTTATTCTGAACTCCCATAAAGGAAAGATCAATAAATTCTCCTGAACAGTGAATCCAATAAATTCTCGTGAAGGATAAATTCTGCTCAATCTCCATCAATCGCTTCTACTTTTATTCCACTCCATAACTTCTGTTCTGTTTCGCCTTCGCTTCAAGACTCCTGTTTTTAAATTCTACCGTCTTGCAATATTTCTCTTCAGTTCCTCGTTGGACGAGTGGTTTACGTGCCCGCCTACTGATTTGGTGGTCCCGAGTTCGATTCCCCGCTCTGCCAACAAAGAATCAAGAGTAATTTGTTTCTGGTATTAGAAGTTAAATTTCTCGTTATAATGTGGTTCGGATCCCACAATAAGCTGGAGGTCCCGTCGCTAGGTAACCAATTGGTTCCTAGTCACGTGCAAATATCAAATCCTTCGGGCCACCCCTAGGAGAGCTGTTAATCAGCTCAGTGGTCTGGTTAAACTAAGATATAGTTACCTTAACAATATTTATCTTTTGCTATTATATAACTTAATCCTCAAATATGAGGAAACTTTCTCCCTTAAATAACTTCTATCGTCTATTCTATACTAAAAATTGTAGTGAAGCTGTGTTGACTTAAGAGAGAAATTCAATATTACCGCAGTTCAGTAAGTTACACAATATTATCTTCAACTAGAACTTTTTTTGGATACGCAGGCCACTACAAAGGCTTGAGATTCAACTTCGAAGAAATATGAAGAAATCATGTCAAGTAGCGGGAAACGAACCCACGATGTCATACATCAATCTATCAAATGCACATTGTTCAGAACATTATTTAATATATACAAAATCATATTTCCTTGCTCTAACAAAGGTAATTTTTCCAACAAGTCATCATCCCACGAAATAGTTATTCTTGAAGATGCCTCGGCCAAGGTTACGGGATTTACCGCTAGATGTCAGTGAATGAGATTGAAAACGTTTGACGATAAATACGTCAAATTAAGAAAAAACAGCTTAAGCACCGTGGAATTAGAATTCTGTGAACGACTTTGTTTTTGAAAGCAACGGAATCATTGGGTTCATGTAATAGGTAATCAGAGACCCATAATTTCAAATATGAAGGGAAAATACATGAGTTATGATGTTAACTTATTAATGAGTAAAATGACTTTAGAAAAGAATATATATAACAAGGAAGCCTATAATCCTAAAAAAAGAAAAAACCTTGTTGTCTTTTAAGTTTAATGCTTCCCTCTAATGGACACCATAATATTCTTTGGAAGGTTGAATTTCAAGCCATTGGCCCCCTGTGGGTTTGTACCATATGAATCAGGTTTGTTTTCTGAATAATAATAAAATCAATAATAATAATAATTAATAAATAACTAATAATAATAATAATAATAATAATAATAATAATAATAATAATAATAATAATAATGATTTTAGGTATGGCCTTTTCAATTCATCTTATAATTCTCTTTTCATTAGGGCTGATATTTGCTAATAGCTGGCCGATGTTCATACTTTGGTTAAGGAAACGTCTCCCCCACGGACCCTGCGAAAAAAGTGAAATTGATAATTTACTACAAGAGCAAGAAAAGCAGTGGCCTGATTATGAAAAACAATCCATCCCTCGTGGTGCAGGACCCTCTCAAGAAAACTAACGTTGTCTACCAATACAAATGCCCTGCCCGGGAATGCCCTGGCGCCTACATTAGCATGACAACGATGCGATTTTCCAAGAGGATGTCCTGCCACGCTCAGGAAGGCGCCATCCATAATCATGCAAGAAACGCCCACAATACCAGGGTAACCCGAATGGACATAATTCCTAATATTGGAATTATCGATAAGGCGGCAGATCACCGTCGCCTCCGCCTCTTGGAGGCCCTACACATCGGGAAGGAGAGACCGAGTCTCAACACCACTCAAGAGACCTCACTCCTTCCGACAGTGGCGCGTAGGGCACCGCCCACCAGAACCCAAGAGCCGACCGAACGGACCAATCAGGTGGTGCCCCAGTCTACCGGCAATGACCTTCCAAATACTAAGCCCCCCAGTTTCCAGCGTCCGCACTCGAAGATCAGTGCGAGCATCCACCTCTGGAAGACGGCTTGACTCAGGGACTGAATCCTCTGTTCAGCCAATGAAAACTCAGCTCTCACCAGACAGAGCACCCTGGACACAATAAATACCGCCGAACGACCCCATTCCAATCAGTTCAAGCTCACCCTTCCTTGAAAATGAACCGAAGATA
>NC_061100.1:102411059-102423559 GCF_015104395.2 Macrobrachium nipponense | reverse complement strand
ACTTGATTTTAATTTTTAAAGTAGTTACAATACAAGACAAGTCCATCTGAAAATGTTTATATCAGTTGCTTCATTACTGACACTTCCACTCGTGAAATAGAATTAATGTAAAAAAATATTTCTTAAATAATAAGTCTTCATTTTTATTTTAAAAGTTTCACGATAATTCATGTCAACTTCTATAAGTATCAGTTCCTTCATTGCTGACTCTTCCTTATAGAAATGAAATTAGAATAATTTTCTCATAAAATCTTAAATAATATTCCAAATCTTCATTTTTATATTAACATTAGTTTATTGGCAATTTCTCAAGATATACAAATATCTCTTTAAAACAATCCAGATTATCGTGTGAACATATCGCAGGAATTTATGGTTTTTATGAAAGTTTATCTTCATTATTATCGATTTTTTTATTTATTTTTTTTATTTTATTACTATTATTTTTTTTTCTTGGTCTATACAGTCCTCCAATTCGACTGGGTGGTATATATAGTCTGGGGTTCCGGGTTGCATCCTGCCTCCTTAGGAGTCCATCACTTTCCTTACTTTGTGCGCCGTTTTTAGAACCACACTCTTCTGCACGAATTCTGGAGCGACTTCAGCCTCTAGTTTTTTCCAGGGATCTTGAAATCGTGCCTAGTGTTCCTATGATTATGGGTACAATTTCCACTGGCATATCCCATATCCTTCTTATTTCTATGTTCAGGTCTTGATACTTATCCATTTTTTCCCTTTCTTTCTCTTCAACTCTGGTGTTCCATGGTATTATTATTATTATTATTATTATTATTATTATTATTATTATTATTATTATTATTATTATTATTATTATTATTATTATTATCTAGAAGATGAACTTTATTCTTATGGAACAAGCCCACTACAGGGTCATTAACTCGAAATACAAGACTCCAAAGATGATTAAGGTGTTCATCAGAAAGAGGTGAGAGGAGATAAAGAGAAGCAGAGAAAGGAGAGATCCCACCCCTCCCAAAAAAATAAAAAAAAGCAAATTAATTAGTATATAAAAATATAATTAAATCATTAAAATTAAAAAAGAATTTTATTGGTATCTCATTTCCAAGCCTTAATTAGAAAGAAGAAGAGTTAGAGAAATACAAAATAAAGGAAGAAGATATCCCACTTATTAAAGAATAAAAGAAAAAATACATTAACAAATTAATTATTCTATAACAATATAAATAGACTATTAAAATGCAAAGAGAATTGCATGGTATCTCACTTCCCAGCCTTAATTAGAAAAAAAGAGTCAGAGAGAAATACAAAATAAAGAGGAGATCCCACTTATTAAAGAATAAAAGAAATAAATAGATTAGCAAAAGAATAAAGAGATGGAAATGTAAGTGAATTATCAATTGCGGGGAGAATCTTATCAAAATAAAACATAAAAGAAAAAAAATAATGACAAATGAATAAAGAGATGGAAATGTAAGTGAATTATCAAAACGCAAGGAGAATGTTATCCAAAACCTCATTCCCGAAGCAAATCCTCTGAACAGCAAAGACGCCCTCGAATAGAGACCAAATAAAACTAGGAATATAATACCATTCGTCTCCCAGAGGCAGGATCCTACGTCCCTCTCTCTCTCTCTCTCTGATAGCTTTCAATTTCATGCAGTGACTAAGACGATAATTTCCAGTTTGGTGGAGCCAACGAAAGGACCGGGTTTATGAGGGGGTAGGGGGTGGGGGTGGATGGCTGGTTGTGGGGACGTGTGAGAGCCATTGAGAAGCAGGGGTGTCGAAAACGAGGAATGGGAGTCTTTGAAGGCGATTAGTAAATATCAATTTTATTTTTCATTGGGTTTGTTTGAATGTGTTTAAAAATATAATTGCACGCCTCATAATATACTATAATTATATATATATATATATATTATAATATATAGCATATATAGATATGGATATTATATTATTATATATATAGAATTTATATCTATATATATAGATATATTAATTATACATATATATATATATACATGATAGATTATAATATATATATAGGTATATATATATATATATATATATAATATACTATAAATATTGTTTATAAATATTAGATAGTATTATAGAGATATATATATATTTCAAATTTTTATAAAAGTATAAATATATTAAGATTATAATATAGATATATACATATGACGTATATACGTATTGTAGTATATACAAACAATATAGATATATATAGATATATATATATATATACTATATATATAAGATATATATATATATATATATATTTTTATATATACATTTGAAAGCACCCCAAGCAATCAGTTATTCAGGAGGATGAAAGTATATCTTATAGTACAATTTATTTAGAATAATTTGATCCCGTTTGTGTAATTTTATGCCTGCAATTATATATTACTTCAGTGTGAATATATTCATTTAATCACTATGTATCTTAGAGATACAGAATGGGTGGTAATTGCATCGTATCTGTAAATCTTACTGTATTCGGGTTTGAAGGATTTTCTGAAGTAATTTCAATGAAATGAAAATTATGTAAAAAGAAAATCGTATTTTTAGGCGAATAAGTAAACATCGTCCAAGTTTTTATTTTGTTTTGGATTTTTCTTTATCGACCTCTACGTGCTCGCCTACTGATTCGGTAGTCCCGAGTTCGACTCCCTGCTCTGCCAACGTGGAGTCAGGGGAATTTATTTTTGCTGAATAGAAATTCATTTCTCGATATAATGTGGTTCGGATCAAACAATAAGCTGCTAGGTCCCGTTGCTAGGTAACCAATTGATTCCTATCCACGTAAAAATATGTAATCCTTCGTGCCAGCCCTAGGAGAGCTGTTAATCTGCTCAGTGGTCTGGTTAAACTAAGATATACTTAACTTATCCTCTAACAAATTTTAACAAAATTGCCAGAATGCAGTGTATTGGCATTATTATCTATTTTTCTTTGTTTTAAATTTTATTTTTTTTGGGGGGGAGGGAGGTGGGGTGGGGAGGGTTGGGGCCTGGGGCGAGGTTGATCCCACTTATTAAAAAATAAAGAAAAAATAATATTAACAAATGAATACAGATATAAAAAATGTGGGTTACCAAAACGTAAAAGGAGAATCTTATCAAAACCTCCTTCCCAAATCATTCTTGAAATTGCAATTGCACGGCCATTCAATGCTACTGTGGCGAATGACTACAACCAATCACAACCAAGTGGATATAAACAACCAATGAAAATTGCTGCAAAAGACGCAAATTATACTGTTATCAGTTTCGGCGTCGGTGATTGGTCGCATTGAGGAACAAAGATTTATCTGGAGCATCGAGAACCAATCATCCTGATTTAATGAGAGTTAAGCAGAGTCGGCTGATACGATAATTAATCTCAAAACAGACCGAGTGTATCTATTGAAGTAGTTAATAGAATAATGTTTATTCACTGATTTCTCTACCTAGCGAATATTCACCAGTGAATTGAGTTCCACCAAAGTGATGAAGATAGCAAAAATGTTACAGTGACCAAAATTTTGCGCTGGCTATGTCTGTCCGTCCGCGCTACTTTCTCGCCGCCCTCAGATCTTAAAAACTACCGAGGCTAGAGGGCTGCAAGTTGGTTTGTTAATAATCCAACCTCCAGGCATCAAACATACCAAATTGCAGCCCTCTAGCCTCAGTAGTTTGTATTTTATTTAAGGTTAAATTTAGCCATAATCATGCTTTTGGCAACGATATAGGATAGACCACCTCCCCGTGGTTAATATTTCGTGGGCCACGGCTCCTACCGAGAACCACCGAAAGATAGATGTATTTTCTGTGGCCTGAATTGTACGCTGTACAGAAAACTCGATTGCTTCGAAACTTCGATGCAGTTTTTACTTGTTTTATTCCTTTTTATACATCGCATAATCAAGACTACCGAAAATAAATCTGTATTTCGGTGGTCTCGGTATAATGATGTATGAGCCGCGGCCCATGCAACTTAACCACGGCCCGGTGGTGGCCTGTCCTATATCGTTGCCCGGTTTTGGCTAGCTTTAACCTTAAATAAAATCAAAACTACTGCCTACTGCGGCTAGATGGCTGCAATTTGGTATGCTTGATGATTGGAGGGTGGATGATCTACATGCCAATTTACAGCCCTCTAGCCTCAGTGGTTTTTAAGATGTCAGGGCGGGAAGGAAATAGTGCGGACGGACAGACAAAACCGGCGGCAATAGTTTTCTTTTCAGAAAACGACAAAGCTAAGAATGGCTGCATATAGACACAGCATTAAGAGTAACAGTATAATTACTATATAGACTGCGGTTCACTGAAGCATTGACCATAGAAATATGGAAAGCTGAAGATTGGAAGGACGCGGGAAACCAGCGAAGGATTTGGGCCTGTTTGAAGACAAGACCAGTAAAGGATTTGTTGAAAGTAGGATAGATTATGTGAAGATTATGTGAGGGTGCGATCTCTTGGGCCTGCGATAATCTACCTGCGCATGCGTGGTATGAAACTTTAGTCTGAAAAACAGGAGTGAATTCACGAGTTGAGTTACAAGATGGCATTCAAAATATGATAAGATATTCGTCTATACTCTATAAGCTGTGAAAGAGGTTCTACCGATGAAGGCAAAAAATAATAACACATTATCTATGACTTTGTGGCAGAGTTAGATAGATATAAGTGGTTGCTCGCTGTACTGTTAAGAAATTAGATTAAGAGAAAAGCCCTTGTAATATGCTTAAAAGATGATTTTAGGTAGCCATGTCCTATAACTTTAATGTATAAAAAAACACTGAACATAATTATTTATCATAAATCTTACCCATTTCTTCATAGGATTTCTTATGGGAGAAACTCACTTCTCCGTGGGTTCTTATGGGGATAAATAATTCATTGTTGACTTAGTCACTTATTGAAGACCTTAGCAGAAATTCAGTTGTCTTGTGTATTTAACATGAAGTTAATCAAAAGAGATTACGTTAACTGGTTATATTATACAGAATAGAGAAGATTTGAATACCAGCGAATCAGCTAAGCACGAATCCACGAATTCTGCTAGGATTTCATTCATCGTATCCCATTATTTTTCAAGCAACACGCAGGTATATGTGTATTCCCACCTTTCATGCCATTTCAGCAGTGTAAGGCTACGTGCGGAGAAAATAAGATAAATAAAAAAATAAATAAATAAAAAAAAGTAAAATTTGCTCAAGGACAGCAATGGCGTGGAAAGTGCCCAGGTAGTAAGGAGGGGGGGAGACTTGTCTAGAATAAAGACCACCTAAACGGGAGATGCCAAGCAATGTGTGAAAGTTTGGACCCGGTAACAGGTGGTCCTGCTGGGTCCAAGGAATTTGGATGCGTCTGCCCCTTGTGGTTCCTTTTTCTAGCAAGAGCAATTCGAGCGTTTCATTTTTCGGTCCATATCCTGGGTTTTGGAAAATGCGATGCGGTATGTGATAAGTTTCCTTATATCATTTCATTGTTAAAGTAGGATATTCCTCTCATGTTTTATGGTTTATTGTTTGGTTGAGAGAGAGAGAGAGAGAGAGAGAGAGAGAGAGAGAGAGAGAGAAAGTTGTGAAATGACATTTTCTTATGAATAAAATTCCCACTTTTGAGTTGTGATGAGAAAAGTATATTTTAATGTTTCGGTTAAGAGAGAGAGAGAGAGAGAGAGAGAGAGAGAGAGAGAGAGAGAGAGAGAGAGAGAGGCTCTCTGTTGAATAAGTTACTCTAATTATGAGCTATGCATTGACATTCTCTTATGACTAAAATTCTCACTGTTATATTGTGATATGAAAAGTATGTTTTAATGTTTTGATTAAGAGAGAGAGAGAGAGAGAGAGAGAGAGAGAGAGAGAGAGAGAGAGAGAGAGAGAGAGAGGCTCCTTGTTAGAGATCACCATGAAGTCACCATCTATTTATAAACTCTGAAATGATAGACTTATATGTCATTATCAAAGGCCAATAAACGGAGAATAAAAGAAATTGAATATTAGTGTATATATTGTTAAGCAAAGGCATTTACCTGGGCCACTATATCGCAAAGCAGAGAGATTGTATGTGACTTAGAATATATATATATAATATATATATATATATATATATACATATATATATAAATATATATATATATATATATATATATATATATATATATATATATATTCTTTAGTTTAGATAAATAAGGAAAAGTATATCCTCGAAAAACTGAAAATTTTCAACCTGAAATATGATGGGTATATCACCGGTTATACTTTCCGTCTAACTTTACACAAGAGACTCTTTTCCCCCCACCCACCCATCCCTCACGCCCACGTTTAGATACGAGGTGGGCGTTCAAGGTAAAAATAGTCTTTATGCGTCGTATGTTCCCTTCTTTTCAGAAAAGATATTAAAAGCATTTTATCTTTTGCGGGGTTGTTAGCGTTCTATTCACGACGCCTGCTGAATAAATCTTCGGCCGTGAGTGGGGAACATTCTCTCTCTCTCTCTCTCTCTCACACACACACACACACACAAACATGAAACTGGTTAATACAGTTAAGTATATATTCCTTTCTATTGAAAATAATTCTCGTTACACTTTCAATGAAGCTAATAAAATATATATACTATCGAGGTCCTAAAATAATAAACACTACATGTCATTAAATAAAGCTCCCTTACTTGAGAACTTAAACAGTAAGAAAAAAAAAAAAAAGTAACCGAACGCTTCGATCTGATAATCTAAGAACTAAAAAAAAAAAAGGTAACTAAACGCTTCCACCAAATAATATAGTTATTTCTCACTGCTCTATCTATCGGATTTCACTCATTTTACATATACATATCTAGTATATGTATATAATGTAAAATATCTAATAAGATTTTGCCCAGTGGCAATCTATTCCGCGTATCTATTAGTCTAATAATCCACCTTTCCTGTGGTCATTGGTGATCAGTCAGTTCAGTGTCTCCTAATTACAGCTAATTTTTTCGCAGCTCTCCTTATATACCCTTCAGCTCTCATTTGCTCTCTCTTTCTCATTATAACTTTGCTTCCTATTTCAGTGTCTGTGGTTTTGGCTTGAAGGCCAAGAGGGGAGAATGTATTAAAGCAGATAGTATCGGTCGATTTTAGCTTGTTATCTACGCGTCACGTAGTCCTAGGCGCTAGTACTAAACATGGGCGCAGCTCCTTGGTACTACCCCGTGTTTAGTACTAGCCCCTGAGAGATCAAAGTATTTATATACGCCAATTTCTATATTGCATGGTCGAGAATTATATTAACAAATGATATCTTCGTGCAGTCATCTACTTTATATCTTTACCATACGGTGTTTAGTATTAGTCCCTCAAGAGTAGATCACGCGTAGCTAACGAGCCAAAGTAGTACCATATCTCCACACGTCTGCTTTAAATTTAAGTAACTTTAGAGTAATGTTTCTTCAACTTTGAAGGGTCCCTGACAACTGACTAACCGATACCAGGTGTAGGAATGCACATAGATGGGAAAATCATTATAACCCTCTTTCTATATAAACACAAGGCTATAAAGAAAGCCCGCGCTGGCATAAGCACAACTGAGTAGAATCAATTTCATAAGATTCCCTTTATCATTTCAGGTTAGGGAGGGTCTCCAAAACACGTCGTCTGTGTACCTCACGCGATGCACTGTAGGCATTACTGAATGGTCTTTGCAACGTCTCTTCGGCCATACGTATAGCTGCAACCCCTTCCATTCTTTTTAAATGATCTCCCTTCGTACATGCTGGTTGTTTCATATTCTTTCAATCGGTGAATGATCTCATAGGTCCCAGTGCTTGGTTTTTTTGGCCGTAATTTTACAGCCCAGCTCCAACTCTTACTTTTGTGAAAGATGTTTATGGATGTCTACTTTGGCTTGAAATCAAAGCGCCACCTCCGAGGAGCTAGTACTAACTAAACATGGAGGAAGCTCGATGGGACGCCGTGGTTAGTACTAGCCCGTCGGGGATCAGGGATATCGTTTATTGATATAATTTGTCGACCATACAATATAGAAATTTGCATATATAATCCTTTGATCCCCGAGGGGCTTGTCCTAAACACGGCGTCTTACTGAGCTTCCGCCATGTTTAGTACTAGCACCTAGGAGGTGACAAACAAGTAGCACAGTCTCCAGCACAAGACATTCCTGACCGTAGCGTACACAACCATCGTGGCAGACGAGGATTTATCATATAAGGACCTAAAGCTTTTGTTAACTATTATTAGAAAGGATATACAGATGGATATATGATTAAAGCACCAAAAAAGTGCAGGGATTTATACGCAGGGAGCCATAGGTTAGCACATATGATACAACCCAGCGGGAGTGTGTATCTGACTGTCTGGTGATAAATGCTACTTATTTGTGTGTAAACGAATACTAAAAGAATGTATGTTACGGGTAGATATCAAAGTAACGCAGATGATATTATTTAATATAAATGTGTGCGTGCGCGTGACCAGACATATACGGGCCACACAATGAAAGTCGAAAGTCACCCGTTGAACTTTCAGTACAAAACCAGCTGTATGTTTCATTCGGTATAATACACTGATACACATTTCTTCCCGTGATAAGCACAAGCCACTTTGATCGAGGAACCGAGCATTCATAAAACGCAAGGGCAAAAAGAATGAAAACTTCAAAATATATCTTCATTAAAGTCTCCCTTGAAACCAGAGACAAGGACGCTATAGTTCTTCCCGCTTACGTCCGAAATTCAAAGAGGTGACTCTGTGGTCCTTGGCGGTGGGGTGACAGTAACGGTCTTCCTCAAGCAGTTTGCGATTAGGAAGTGACGAACAGTGATGTGTTGTGTCGTGGGTTATCTTTCTACGTGAAGATGAATTATTCCTTGGTTGAATTGAACTTTGAATTTAATCGGTTGGTGGTCGTGAATTCGCGTCTAAATACCCCAGGCTTTGCGAAGGGTAAATTTCATTATTCATTCCTCAACATTTGTACACGTTCATCCACTTGCACCTTATTTTCCCTGTCATATTTCCCGTTATCGCAAAGCTGATGAGTGACTATATATAACGCAATAGAATTTAGTTTCCTGAACAAAGTTTTTTCGGTTTTACTTTGAAAATAGCAGCTTAAACCTTTGTGCTTTCAATGTGTAAACATAGGAATTTCCTGAACTTGTCATTGTAATATTTAACTACATATTTAATCTATGTTACATGTTCATCAATATTTTGACGGGCTTAGGCCTAATTGTATACAAGGGGGCTCATCTGTTCCCCTTGATAAAATTTTGAATTTTTTTCTTTTTTCAGGACTGGCAGATCTCTGGTGGTCCACGATGGTTAGTATTCACTGTTTAAGTTCGTAAGTACTTTAAGGAATTGGGTAATGCGGCATAAACCTTATGTGACCACCCGAATCTACCTAGTCTTGTTCAAGATTTGTTGACTTGGTATTAATTTCTTGAAGGGAATTCATATGTGAATTTCCCAAAGCTGCCCTTTATTTCTTAAACCTTGAATCTACATTGTTTTGTTCAGATATAAATACTTTTTTTTTATATAGGATATCCATATGCTATAATAATGAAAATATATAATTACTTCCACTGTTTCTTGATACATGAACCAGTTGAAGACTTGAACTACGTTTGAGTAATAATTAATATTTAAGACAATTAAGCCAAGATAACTTGACACAAGCTATGCCAAAAATGGACTTCCTTCTTCCCAGGTATGGGGTAAATAAAACTAGTTAGCTTTGTATACTAAATATACTATTTTAACCAATATATAACCTTAAGCAAGTGGATTTTAGAATGTTGGTTTTACACCTTAAGCAAAACTTTTTAAACAAATTTTGGTCATATACTTTAAGTGACAGGTTTTTAGAATGTTAGTTTTATACTTTGAAGCAAATGTTTTTTTTAGGAATATTGGTTTTATACCTTCAGCAAATAGTTTTTAGAATTTGGGTTTTATATACATTAAAGCAAGTGTTTTTTTTTTAAGAATTTTGGTTTTATACCTGAAGCAATTGGTTTTAACAGAATTTGTTTTTATACATTAAGCAATTGGTTTTAACAGAATTTGGTTTTATACCTTAACTAAATGGTTTTCAGAATGTTGGTTATATTCCTGAAGGATTTATACCTTGAAACAAATGGTTGTTAACAAAATTTGGTTTTATTACTTAAGCAAATGGTTTGTAGAATGTTGGTTTTATACATTAAGCAAATAGTTTTTACGAATGTTGGTTTTATACCTTATTAACTGACAACCACTGTGTCTTTCAGTCTTAACTGTATGGAAAGGGCTTCCACAGTAGCCTGCAACTGTACCGGACTAAAAATAGTAATTTTTTCATCAGGAGAGAGAGAGAGAGAGAGAGAGAGGGCGGAGGAATATTTTCCCAGAAGGGGGAAATATTATTGGGAGAGAGTCGTAATGCTTCAGATCAGTTACCCTACCCACTGAATTAGGTAATAAGTTCTTTGCTTGAGTGTAGTATGTATGTGTTTTATGCATACATATGTAATGGGTTTTGAGAGAGATTTTCTTCCCCTCTCTCATAATGTTGATGAGTACTCTCCTCTCCCCACTTCTTAACTTCGTTATGCAAATACAATAAATTAATAACGAGCAAGAGAAATGTAATTCGACATGGTGTAAATTACTGTGACTGGCATTTTAGACTGTATATATAACATTTCAGATGAATTATAACTTAAAGGAATTTCGGTAGCTCTAGTATAAATAAATAAATTCAATTCAGCTGACTGGGAAATACTATTTCTCTGCAAAATGAAAATAACCATTCGGACAAAATATATGGAAGTAATGTATCTTTTGTATCTAGACTGTATATTATTGTTTATTGTTTGTGTATTCCAAGCTCCTCATTGGCGTGATCGGTATGGTCTTGAGTTTCCACCTCGGTGGCCGCGAGTTCGATTCTCGGGCATTCCACTGAGGGGTTAGAGATATTTATTTCTGGAGATAGAAGTGCACTCTCGACGTGGTTCGGAAGTCACGTAAAGCCTTTGGTCCCGTTGCTGAATAACCACTTGTTCCGTGCAACGTAAAAACACAGAAACAAACAAACAAAACAATGTTGTGAAGTAGAATGCGCAAAAAACGGATTTAATTCTAATATGTCTTGGTTTTAGCATTAATAAGTACATCGTTTCCCTTTGGATCTAATTTTTAAGTGTCATTCTGAGGCAGAATTCTGAGTTATTCTAGATAGAATAGACACTTAAAAGGTGTATTTTAAGAGTCTGGCGTTATTGGCATTGTGTACAACCAGAAAACTATGGCGAAAGCGAATATGGAAAGTAATAAAGCTGAAAAGAATCCACGGACATTGGAAACTTATTTGTACTAAAGTTACAGATAAAAATATAAACATTGGAAATTGAGGAGGGTTGAAGGCTAACAGATGGAAAATAGAGGAATGAAAATGAGATTAAGTTAATAAAACAAATCTCAAAAGAAATTAAAATGAAGAAGTCTAACCACAAGAGACTAAACACAGAACAGCATGGCGAAGTTATTGAAACTGCGGGCTCCGAAGCACTGGCCATATAAATATGTAAAGCTTGGGAGATCGGATGGACTCTGGAAAGGATTGTGTCCAGTATGCACACACGGCCATTCTGGAATTTGCTGGATGGAGGTGACGGATTATGGAAGATTAGTTGTGGGTGATGGATTATGGAAGCTCCTCTGTTTGCCGTAATCTCACCGCACATACCTGTGTATATAAAACCTTTTCCCTGTAGGAGAGCGCCTCAGTGGTCGGTATGGTGTTGGCCTGCCACCTCGGTGGCCGAGGTCGATTCTCAGGCATTCCATTGAGGGGTTAGAGATGTGTATTTCTGGGGATAGAAGTTCACTCTCAACGTGGTTCGGAAGTCACGTAAAGCCGTTGGTCCCTTTGCTGAAAAACCACCGGTTCCATGCAACGGAAAAACAACATACGAACAAACAAACAATCTTTCCTGTGTGTGTGGGGGGTGGGGCGGGATGGTTGGGGTGGACGGCGACGGTTGTTTAGTACCATCATTGAACCTCTTGCAGTGCACAGTAGGCATGACTTAAGGTTCTTTGCAGCGGCCCTTCGGCCCCTAGCTGCAAACCCCTTTTCATTCATTTTACTGTACCCCCGTTCTTATTACTTTCCACCTTCACCTAACAATTGATTTTGTGAAACTGCTTTTCCCGCTGTTGCTACTTTCAAACTTATTTATTGTGTCAGTTTCTGTTCCAGCGCTGAATGACTTCGTAGGTCCCAGCATTTAGTATCTTGTCTAAATTCTATGTTTTATCCTTCTATAAAACAAAAACTCAGTTGAACACTATATTCCTTGGAAGCTTGTGGGTTTGTTTCTTATGAATAGAGTTCATAATACTAATACTAATACTGGAGAAACAAATAAACAGTTATGTATGGCTACGTATATTGAAATCGAATAGATTCATGAAAGCTCTCTGTAGAGATTTGTTATCGAAAAATATACGTATCTATACATAAG
>NC_061100.1:102403559-102406059 GCF_015104395.2 Macrobrachium nipponense | reverse complement strand
ATTCCATATTCTGTTCTGTTCTCTATAGGAAATAAAATAATATCGTACAAAACGCAGCGTTATCCATTCAGTTGCCCCCCACACACTTACCCCGCACCACCCCCCCCCCCAAAAAAAAAAAAAAAGAAAAGACACACACACACACAAACAGTCTCCAAAGTTCCCATGGAGACCTTAACCTTGGCCGAGTGATTTAGAAAATGGTATTCCTGCAAACGTCGTCAGGCCTACGATTTTTTTTTTTTCTGTTTTTGTTTCTTTTTTCAATCAGTCTCTGCGTCCCCGAGGAGAAAAGGGAAAATGGAATTGGTAAAAAGACTTGGGGAATTATTTTCTTTTTTCACTCAGGGAAGAACGAAGATATTCTGAGACGGTCAACCGTAAGATTTGAATTTTATCATAGCATCGGTTCTCCATGCTGATCCGTGTTTCTCAGAAGCTGATCTTATCTTTGTTCCTTATTTGCTGGGTCTCTGTTATCATCGTGTGTTTCCTGCTATCAGTTATCGTGGCTTTTCCAGCGCTCTGTCATTGTGACTTTTCCTGGGTCTCTGTTTATTAATATATCCATTGGTCCCTGTCGTCGGTTGTTAGATACGACAGTTAAAAGAAAGGGCAAAACCATTTAATATTCTCTCTCTCTCTCTCTCTCTCTCTCTCTCTCTCTCTCTCTCTCTCTCTCTCTCTCTCTCTCTCTCTCTCTCTCTCTTTTCATCGAATACCAACTACTGATAAAAATGAAAGGTAAAAAAATGTCATCAAAATAATCGCTTTCCATCTCTATAGAGAGGTAGGTCTACTCGGCGAAGCATTACTTATTCAGGAACTTGGTCTAGATATTTTTCCCGTAGGTGAGGCGAACCAATTCACTTTGCTGCAGATATGCCTACCTACCATTTTTACGGTAACTGAATTGGAAGGTAAATGGGAGCTTCTATACTTGACAGAGAGAGATAGATAGAGAGAGAGAGAGAGAGAGTTTTGAAAAGATGAAATTTTTTACTTGCCAATAGTAAGTTTAAATCACTCTTCAAGCTGATGATCATATTCCCAGGGACCAGGGAGAGAAAGAGAGAGAGAGAGAGAGAGAGCTGTATCTATTTGAAAGACTAATTAGATACTGTCGGCCAACGAAGAATTGGCGTAGTTTCTTAATTCATTGTTCGTTATGAAAATATTGCCATATGCAGGTGCCAAATTATTTACTTCACAATAAATACAATTTCCTTTCATAGGTGCTTTACTTGAAATATATTACATTAGAATTGAGTAGACTTAGTCAACGTATTAAAGATAATTATTTTGCAAAGTAAGTGAAATATATACCGATGGGTCCACGATTTCTAATTTTATTCTCAACTCTAGCTTCGTGACAGCATACTTAAGCTTTTGAAGTTGGCTTTGCTGCCGCTCGAGTCTTGACTCAACGTATCTACTGCACTTGGGGTGCTGTCATTTCGATGAATAATACATCAAGGCGTTAACATTCTTTGAAAACGATGTTTAATCAAATTAATGTTGTCCTTTGATCAATAAAATAATTTGCATGATATGATACATGTAGTGAGCATAAATTGGACTTTTGATTTTCACACATGATTAGCCTAGGTCTATTTTCAGCAGTATACTCTCTCTGATACGTAATATGAATGAATATTTAAATCGACAATATATATATCAATCTGCTTTATTTGGTTATTCCCGTTATTCTTGTTTTATTAGCCATGTTCGCCTTTCTTCTTATCCTTTTCATAATTGTTTTTCATGATTTACTCAGACCTAGATATTCAAAGTCAAAAAGCAATCATAAAAAAAATCAAACGAATATAATTCAGTCTTTTATTTTTTATCAAATTCCTTGAATATCATCCTGTTTCATTTGGACACGCTGGATAGCTGTGGGAGTCAAAACTGACGAATACATTAAGAAAGGCTTACTTTCATTAAAGCTTTCATAGGTTGACCTTTCTGTAGCTATTCATTTCTTCTAAATAGAAATAAATTAAAATTACTTTCACATGTATACCTAGACCTACTACCTTAAGCATATATTAAGTAGCTGAAAAGATAAGAAATATGAAAGGTGACGTTCTCGTTTAAGTCTATTTCATTTGTTTGTTTTCTTTTTTCAAGAAAAACCTACTGCTTTGATCAAGGGTTACTCTTTGACGGCTACAACAATCGTTCAGAGTGTAACACGAGTGTATGCACATATTTTGGAGAATGAAGGATAAGTTTCTTTGGACAGAAAATATTTTATAAACATGTATTTTAAGGCGTCCGTTGTCGGTGCGGGGAATTTTTAAATAACCATTATCATTAGTGAGGCTTTCATGCGATGGAGTTCGTAGCGAGAAGTCGGATCGAGTAGCCTGAGATGTAGAAGAGAGCGGAGGTGGCGTATAGGAGTGATGGAGGGATTAGGCCGATGTTAATAAAGTATCTCCCAATAAAATGTATTGTTTAGGTTTTCAAGAAAAAAATGCATGAATTATTGAGA
>NC_061100.1:102393559-102396059 GCF_015104395.2 Macrobrachium nipponense | reverse complement strand
GATGAAAAAGTTTTATACCGAACATAAAATGTTTTTTTTTTTTTTATTATACTCTCAAAATACCAAGATTCAAAAGTAATTTGATTTAAGAAAAATAATTTTTCATATTTTTTTTTCTTGATATTCTTGTCGTTCTATTTTCCAAATAGAATTAATAGTATATTGCAGAAGGAATATATAGAAATATTTTACATTTCGTTGCATAACTTTTTCCAGAAGTAGATGTATTATCCCATTGCTTATGATCCACATTCATGAAAATGACACCCTTACACCACGTAGGGGGTTATATGACTGTATCTCACGCGGTGCACTGCAGGCATTACATAGGGTTCTTTGCAGCGTCCCTTCGGCCCCTAGCTGCAACCCCTTTCATTCATTTTACCGTATCTCCGTTCGTATTTTCTTTCTTGCATCTTACTTTCCTTAACCTTCTTCTAATAATTGTTACATTTTTCGACAATCAATTCCTTTTCAAAGCTGAATGACCTCATTGGTCGCAGCGCTTGGCCTTCGGCTAAAAATCTACGTATATTCTCTTCCTATACCCGTATAGACAGGTGGTGACAATCACTGGAAAGATATAATTCATAACACATCCAGCCTACTCGGGACGCTTTTGACATAAATTAAAACGTGCTAAAATCTACGGTCAAATAGAGAGTTGTTCCACCAACGAGAATTAAAATAAATACCCTAAGTTTTATAAGGAATTATTTTTCTGTACTGTTTAACATACAAATTTATTTTTTACATTTTCATTCTAATAAATCAATCATAAATATCCTATTTTAAAATTCCTGTTTCTATAACTTAGCGCAAAACACCCTTTTCAGACCTTTTTAGAAATTGACCTTTCCTATCCCCCTACAAGAACAACAACACCAAAATAATGTGCAGGTTTACTCCCCGAGTAAGCGAAAACGTACCTAACTAAAAAGTCACTTCCAAATAACGTAGACAACAACTCAGTCGAGGTCGTTTTCATAAATTTCATATATTGCTTGATAATAATTCTGTTTTTTTAAATTATGGGACAATTAATGTCCAGTGCTGTTTCATTATTTATATTCGAGGAATATAAATTGTGTGTTATTGCGGCCAACACACATTATAAACTTTCGCTGTTTGTCAGCGCGAAGTTAGAAATGAAGTACTGGTGAAATGTGAATAAATAATTCATTTTACCCTACATTTGCTGTGTGGATGACGCCTCTGAAGATAGCCAGTGGTTGCAGTATGCACTGGTGTGTGTGTGTGTGTGTGTATATATGTGTATGTGAATGTTTTGAACGGGTAATTATTGACTTCATACGTAGAGTAAAGAGAACACTAAATAAAATATTGTGTTGCATATTACTTTATATATATATATATATATATATATATATATATATATATATATATATATATATATATATATACATACTATATAAACACTGAAGTAGTAATGCATTTCATTTTTGCATACGTTTTGGAAAATATTTTTCAATCAGAAGATTCTAAAAATAGCATCTATATGTAAAAGGAGTATGCATAATTGTTAAACGAAAACAATCACTTTAACACAGATTAAGTAGATGGACCAGAAAAAGTTTGAGAAGTAAGTAGAAATCTGTACAATAAAAGTCTCAGTGGCGTGGTCGGTATGGTCTTGACCTGCCACCTCGTTGGCCGTGAGTTCGACTCTCGGGCATTCCATTGAGGTGAGAGAGATGTGTATTTCTGGTGATAGAGGTTCACTCTCGACGTCGTTCGGAAGTTACGTAAAGCCGTTGGTCCCTTTGCAGAATAGCCACTGTTTCCATGAAACGTAAAAACACCATACAAACAAACAAACTCCACAATAAAAGACAAAAGCTTCGACAAGTAACCACGTAAACTTACTTAAATAGAATCTAGATCAAATACAGTTTAGTTGAAAGGAAATCCTGCAAAGGGTTGATTTCTGTTGGTGCTGGAAAATTGCCTCCCATTATGGTCAGGTCGAAGGTATTCCTCGAGTGGCTAGAATTGAAAGCTCTCTCTCTCTCTCTCTCTCTCTCTCTCTCTCTCTCTATCTCTCTCTCTCTCTCAAGACTGGACGTTGCTGTCTGCGAGACTGATCCTTGGTGGATGAATATTTAGTGGTCTAGTAATTGACTTGATTCGTTATAAGTTTGAATGTGAATTTTTTGGCTTTATATTTCTTTCATTATTAGTGGTTTTTTATGTTTACCAATAGATAGATAACGGTTTTCCGGAAAGCTAGGCAATTAAGAATCTGTATCACTAGTTTGTATAAAATAATTTTACTACGATGAAAATTGTCAGCTTAACTCTCCCTATCGATCTATATATATATATATATATATATATATATATATATATATATATATATATATATATATATATATATATATATATATATATATATATATATATATATATCAATGTGCACTGAAGCAATTAATTTAAGACAAATCAGTGTTGCCGAATCTTTATTCGATTAACTTTCTGA
>NC_061100.1:102386059-102388559 GCF_015104395.2 Macrobrachium nipponense | reverse complement strand
TTTCTTCATTACCCTTTCATACACTTTCATAATATGTGATGTTATACTCACAGGTCTATAATTACTTGCCTCTAGTCTTGATCCACATGTGATCATCATAATTCTTGCCTGTATCTACACTTTGCCTTAATAATATTGCAAGAGGCTTTGCGATAGAATAAATTACTTTTTTTAACAAAATAGCAGGGACACCATCAGGCCCTGCTCCTGCTCCATTTGCAATTTCATTAATAGCCTGCACAATATCAGCTTCATTAATATCTATGTCTGATAAATATTCATTATTTTCATCCCTTATTTCTGTATCATTATCTTCATTATCAATTGTAGGGGTAAATTCTCTTATATCTTTCTGCCAATATGTTGCATATTTCCTTTTTTTCATTCGTTAATCTTCCTTCAATTCTTAGAGGAACCTATTTCTAGTCTTCTTTTATCAACTATTTTGCATACGAGTACAATAGTTTAGGGTTTTGCTTGATATTTACTGGGGTTTTTTCTTCCAAGTCCCGTTTTTCATTTCCTTTTGATTGTATAATCTTTTGCTCTGCATTTCCTATCTTACTTTTCAGTTCCATTACTTTCCATGCATTTATTTATGCACTATTTTCTCTAATATTTTATATATCTCCGTATTTACCTGTATATCATCATTTACGAAAATATTATCCCAATCTTTATTTAATTCTACCTCTTGCTTATCTCTGTTTTCACTTGCTTTATAATGAATTGTTAATTCTATGACATTATGGTCTGAAATGCTCGCATTATAAACTATTATTTGTTTAACATAATTCACCTCGTTCACAAATACTAGGTCTAAAGTATTTTCCTTTCTTGTTGGAAGGTGATTTATTTGTTGAATGTTGTATTCTAGTAGCATATATAATAGCTTTTCGAATTACCTCTTATCTTCTGCACTACTATTACTCCCTTTTTTATATGTATAAATACGACAATCTCCTATTCGTTCTTTCCAATCTACAAAAGGAAAGTTAAAGTCTCCGGATAGGAGAATAGTCCAGTCCTTGTGATTTCTACATATATCATCCAATTTTTTCTATTATTGTGTCAAACTCTTTAGTATTAGGGGGTCTATATATTACTATATTCATTAATATTTCAGATTCAAATTCTACCGCTATTAGTTCACATTCTGAGTTACTATATTTCTCATATATTTTTCCTTGTTTTATGTCTTTCCCATATATCGCGGTTCCTCCTTGATTCCTATTTTTTCTATCTGATCTATAAGTTTGGAACCCTTTTATTTGATCATTACTACCAGAATCTTGGGAATACCAGATTTCACTTATATTCATTATATCTATTTTCCTTTCAATTTGGGTTTGTTCTTCTAAGAACTCTATTTCTCTTTTTGAGTTACTCGTAACTAATCCCTGTGCATTCATCATTATGATGGTTTGCGTGTTATCTCCTTCATTTAATATGGGTAATAATAAGGATTTTCCCATGTCTCTTTCCTGTTCTGGTATGTTGTCCTTTTCTTATTTCCAGAAATTCTGACATTAAAAAATCCAACTTTTCCAATATATTTGATTTTCCTTCATCATAATTATTCATTTTGTGTATGAATCAGCAATTTTCTCCGTATCTGCACCATCACCTAGTATCGTGTATACAGTATTTGTCTCTTGAGCTGTATCTTGGAGCTGATGCTTGCAAATTCTTTGCTGACACTCCATAGTGCGCTGATGGCTTATTTTTTTCCTTCACCTCATGTTCTTTGTTCCTCTCTTTATTTGTTTCTTTTTTTTTATTTTGTATTTTATTATTTAATTGATTACTTAATTGATTTTGATTCATGGCTACAGGGTGCATATATTTACATTTTTTGTTGAACTTACATCATTTTCCTTCTTTTAGGTTTTTGCATACTTTTGGATGTAGATCTCTGCATTCATCCTCATATCCGCCTAGGTATGCACATTTACCATAGGTTTCATAATTGTGACATACCTTGGGATGTTTGTAGTAACATCTTTCACCGAATCTGCAATTCCCTCTTTTCAAAAGGGTGCAGACTTTGTCTTTCATTTCTGTTTTTTCTATCTCTTTCCCATCAGTATGCAGATTTGGGTAAAGCCTCTTCGGGATTTTATTTTGTGTTGTCATGTCGTAATTTATTTCTACATATGTATGCTACTTGATTGCCTCATATGTAGTATCTATGAGTATCTCTGCATCCATACTCTTGTCTTGCTCTTTGTTTTCATTATTTTTTTCTGTCATTTCAGTTTTGTTTTCTTCTGTTCCATTTTCCTCTTCTTCCTCTTCCTCTTCTTCTTCATCCTCTACTATTTGCACATTAAGTCTTGATTTAATAACATTGTCTATCTATTAGAGACATGTTGAGCAAAATACTCTGGTATTCTTACTTGTATTTTGCATGACTTCAGCACATTGGGGATGCGTGGAAATGTTGCATGAAGAACATTTTCTGATCAGGTTTTGTGGATTGACTATGCTGTACCACACC
>NC_061100.1:102341059-102376059 GCF_015104395.2 Macrobrachium nipponense | reverse complement strand
ACTCAGAATGTCACTGTGGACCGTTAATGGTTCGTGTACCACTCAGAATGTCACTGTGGACCGATAATGGTTCGTGTACCACTCAGAATGTCACTGTGGACCGGTAATAGTTCGTGGACCACTCAGAATGTCACTGTGGACCGGAAATGGTTCGTGGACCACTCAGAATGTCACTGTGGACCGGTAATGGTTCATGGACCACTCAGAATGTCACTGTGGACCGGTAATGGTTCATGGACCACCAGTTGAGAACCACTGGCCCATAACGAACGAATTAGGAACTAGACAAGGGTGAGGTTTTCATGAGCAGAGTAAAAGGTTTAGAAGAGTGAAGAAATACAACAACAACAACAACAACAATAATAATAATAATAATAATAATAATAATAATAATAATAATAATAATAATAATAATAATAACAATAATAATAATAATAATAATAATAATAATAAAAATAATAAACTTGGAAGAAGAAAGTAGCTTCAAAGTCCCCGGTGACGGAACTGCATTGAAATGAAGTAATGCGGAACTGACGAGAATTAAGAAAATGGAAAAGAAATTCATCGTCTTTGACTTTTGCTTATCCGGCTGGAAGGAGAGGGGTCACTTGTCCTCTTCTCTGCGAGTGTAATTGAATTTCCGGAGGTAAAGTGGGAAGAAGGAAGAGTGCGAAAGAAGATTAAAGGGGAGTACAATAAAGAAAGAGAAGAAGAAATGGACAGAAGGAAAAGGCGTGAAAGGTAGTCATGGGAAACAAATTGGTGATTGATGGATTTTGGTGGAGATTTTAAGACAAAAATAGGACAATATATGAATGAAATTTTATCATATTACCGTGATTCATATACCATAGGCATTAATCTATAAATTTCCTTTGATATCTAATTCCCTCTACCTCAGAATTAATCTATTTTCACATATGTTAACCGAAGGGGAATTTTTTTTTAACTAAAAAATTCCCACTTCGGTTAACATACATGACAATATATTAATTCCGAGGTAGAGCACATTAGATATTAAAGGACTTTTGTAGCTTAATGATCCTGTATATATATATATATATATATATATATATATATATATATATATATATATATATATATATATATATATATATATATTATATATATATATATATATATATATATATATATATGATTGATTGATTGCCATATTTTAGTTGCATGTTTCATGTCAATCACATTTCCCTTCTGCCTTTTCTTCTTTCTCTCTCACCTTTCTTCTTTTTATCCCTTGACCTCGTCTCCCATACTCTCTTTCACTCTTATTTTGTACTCTTCCTTCCCCCCTCCCCCCTCCCCACCTACGGAAATTTATTAAACTCTGTTGCCCAAAGTCAAAGGCGAGAATTTTTCCCCCCCTCCCCCCCATAATTATCTTCTATTCCGTTGTACCTCATTTCGTCAATTCAATTTCATCACCGGCAACTTTGATGTTACTTTCCTCTTTCAATTTCTCCGTTGGGGGCGGTGGGGGGGAGGGGGAAAATGCCATCAGTACATGTCACGCAGGTGACCGCATGCATTAATGTTCTGTGCAGCCTCCCAAAGGCCACTAACTGCGACCCCTTACATTACTTTTGCTGCACCGTTGGTCATAGTCTCTGTCTTCTATCTTGCTATCCATCCTATACTATAAATCGTTTTCCTCCTGCTACACATTTCAAACCTTGACCCTCAATTTCCCTTTCAGCTTTGAATGACCCCAGAGGTTCCAGCGATTAGCCTTGGTCTTATATTATATGTTCCCAATCCTCTTTCAATTTTTTGCATTTCTAAATCCTGTTCTACCTTCGGCTCCACAGAGGACTAACACACCTTTGTCTGCGTCTTTCCACTTTTGTTCCGAATAATCAAATTATGTATATGTATGCATGCATGTATGTATGTATGTATGTATTCCAAGAGCTTGATGATAAGATTCCAGATATGTATCCTTAAATATCTAAAAGTTGAATCACTTCAAACTATTCTAAATTAGATTTTCACGTGCCTTTGTTCCTGCTACGTACAATACCATAGACAATATTCACACAAATCAGTATATTTTAGAAAGCATATCTCAAATTATGTATCAGAAAGGATCTTATACATGATTAATGATTGCAACTAGACCAGGTACTTGGAAATGAATTTCCAAGACTACAGACACCTCGTATTTTGGCGTCAAGTCTCACCTTTGTTCCCAGTCTCTCCAGGGAGCCCTCGCTACAGAAGCTCCAGAAAGGACGCTGCGCATTGTTGCAACTTGTGAGTCATTTGAAAAAGGGATGAGGGGTGACAATGCTGTGGCTCATTTTCCGCTGCTTGTCTTTTTCACCTCCTCAAATAAGATGAAACCTTAGACAAAAGCCTGACTCTCTCTCTCTCTCTCTCTCTCTCATCCCTTCTAGTTGCTCTGGACTCCAGTGGTGGCAATTATTATTTTCCAAGTTTTTATTTCTCTCTTCTCTAGTTTCTCTTGATTCTAGTATGCCCTGTAAAGTGCATTCCATGCGGTGCACTGTTAGCATTACTTAAGGTTCTTTGCAGCGTCCCTTCGGCTCCTAGCTGTACCCACTTTCATATTAATCCTTTTTACTCTACCTCCGTTCATATTTTCTTTCTTCCATCTTACCTCACCCATCTCCTACCCATTGACTCATAGTGAAACTGTGAGGATTTCACCCTGCTGCACATTTCAAACCTTTTTATCTTTTCAAGTTCCTTTTCAGTTCTGAATGACCTCATAGCTCCCAGCCGCGGGGCCTTTGGCCTAAGTTCTAATATTCTGCTGTTACAGGGTGTCCATAATGTCCCAGTACCATTACGAGTATTTGTTGCTCGGAATGGCACTGGGATTTTATGGACACCCTGTATTTTGTATAGCGTTGTATGGCATGAACTGCGATACAACGACGAACATCCCTCGCACTCTGCTCTACCTGACTTAATACTACCCAGTTTACTACAGTAGATTCACATCAGTGATGCATCTGATGTCTAGGCCAGTCCTTTAGGAAGCTCCTGACTGGCTATTGATAAGCCAGTCACATGGCTGGAAACTCTCAGTCCTTCCCGAGAGTTCACATAGGCAGGATCTATGTTCCACCTCTCCTTAGGGATACTTTAGAAAGACGTATCCCTCAGGAGAGGTGGAACATACATCCTGCCTATGTGAACACCCGCTAGAGACTGAGAGTTTCCATCCCTGTGATTGGTTTATCAACAGCCAACCAGGAGCGTCGTAAGGGACTGGCCTAGACATCAGATGCACGGTTGATGTGAATCTACTATAGTACCAAAAAACGGCGAAACAGTGTAGATGAATCACTGTCCCACCGTGTTTAGTACCAGTTTAGATGAATCTATGTTTCACCGTGTTTAGAACTAGCCCTCTGGGATTAAATGTTCCCGAGCTAATTGGTCATTTCCATATGCCCTACGGATTTCGTGAATTCCCTAGATTTCACATATTCCCAGTAACACACACACACACACACATATATGCATATATATATATATATATATATATATATATATATAATATATATATATATATATATATATATATATATATATTCTCTTATTGTATGTATCTAAATTGTCTAATTCATATAAACACATTTTGCCTTCTCCAAATAATTCCTTTTCCTACCCAGGGGCTGCGACATTTCCACATAATTCATATTTCTTCCATTTCACCTGAAACATAATCCATTTCAGAGTATATTTTCCCAGCTTAGCCACAGTTCTGCTAGCCATGTTTTTTTTCCCGGGACTGAGATATTTATAAGTCTATTTTTAGTCGTGCTATGAATGGTATCAATTCTCCCCCCCCTCCCCCCGTCTTTTTATGTAACTCCCTGCCTTGGAATACATTCTAATCTCTTTCCTCCATTGCTGCTGACTGGTTTTCCGAGTGTGGAATCGCATTCTCGTTACCTTCTGTCAATCGGAGCGTGAGGAGAGATTGCAAGCAATTGTTCAAGTCAAACTTACCACCTTTCTCAAACCTGATAGAAAGTCTGGTGTCTGCCTCATTTTATTAGGAACACTTTATTATTATTATTATTATTATTATTATTATTATTATTATTATTATTATTATTATTATTATTATTATTATTATGCTGGAGAAAAACATCTACAGCTATGTCTGGGTACACTTTTCAGAATATATTCGTAAATACCCATTCATAACGGTTGATATGTTTCTCCATTTCGAGACATTATTATTATTATTATTATTATTATTATTATTATTATTATTATTATTATTATTATTATTATTATTATTAAATCGGAGAAGCAACATCTACAGCTATGTCTGCGTAGCCTATACATATTAAAAATAAATATATTCGTAAATACCCATTCATAACTGTTGTTATGTTTTTCTCCATTTCAAGACTTATTATTATTATTATTATTATATTATTATTATTATTATTATTATTATTATTTTATTATTATTTATTATTATATCGGAGAAGCACATCTACAGCTGTGTCTACGTAGCCTATACATATTTAAAAATAAATATATTCGTAAATACCCATTCATAACTGTTGTTATGTTTCTCCATTTCAAGACTTATTATTATTATTATTATTATTATTATTATTATTATTATTATTATTATTATTATTATATCGGAGAAAGCACATCTACAGCTGTGGTCCTGCGTACCTATACATATTTAAAAATAAAATATATTCGTAAATACCCATTCATAACTGTTGTTATGTTTCTCCATTTCAAGACTTATTATTAAATTTATTATTATATTTATTATTATTATTATTATTATTATTATTATATCGGAGAAGCACATATACAGCTGTGTCTGCGTAGCCTATACATTTTAAAAGTAAATATATTCGTAAATACCCATTCATTAACTGTTGTTATGTTTCTCCATTTCAAGACTTTATTATTATTATTATTTTATTATTATTTATTATTATTATTATTATTATTATTTATTATTATTATTATTATTATTATTATTATAGATGAACCCTATTCATATAGAACACGCCCAGAGGGGCCAATGACTTGAAATTCAAGCTTCCAAAGAATATTATGGCGTCTGTTAGAAAGAATGGGAAATGGAGAAAGAAGTGATCACTTCTTAAAAAAAAAAAAGAAATGAAACAAACAATTAAATGACGTTCCAATTGCAGGATATCCTCAGAGAGGCTGTCCCATGGTGCAAACTCTGGGGGATAAAGGATTAGTCAAGGTCTTGTACTTTGACACTTTTTTTTATTATTATTACATAGAAGCCATCTTCACTTTAAGAGGCGTTGGAGAAAATAAACGAAATTGTTTAAACTAGTTGTTTTGTTGGAATTAGAAAGTAGTCATTGCATCATGTCACGGTAGTATTGTAACAGTGGGTACCTATATAAATTAAATAAAAAATAATAAAAATAAAAAAAAGTAATAATAAAATGAAAATACAAATGCATATACCAAAATAAATATATTCATAATATCGGTGAAAGGTTTAAATACGGTATATATGTATTTATAGAAATAGATATGCGCACGTGTTCGTTTATTTTTGATAGCAGATACTTTCTTCGCTTTTAAAAAAGGCAGCACCAAAATGGCAGAGTAATGGCATTTACAGCAAGGCTTATGGACGATACAAAATATCTGATTTTCTTAATGAATAAAACACATAGAAACCCAGCTATTTGCAGTAAAACAGCAATACGTGTCGTGATATCAGATCACATTTTACAACCGTGTAAATGTACATCTTTACGTAATTTCAATATAGTTTGTATGATAAGAATATTAATAATATTAGACTAACAGCAACGAAAGCCCTTCATGCAAGTCGTGATATCAATAACTCTTTTTTCAGATGTGAAGAGTAAATCCTCGGGTAATTGCCATGCAGTTTTTTATGACAAGAATATTTGTGCAAATGTAAAATGATGGACGGACAGCAAAGAAAGGCCCGTCTGAATTCCCGGCGTTGATGGGAGAGGAATGGCAACTTGATCGACGGCGGATCAACTAGTAGGTAGATAGATACACAGTGGGTTGTTTACCTTGACAAATGAACTTTGGCGGAGAACACCCAGAGCACATTTCGAATCGGCGATCTCTCTAGGTGTCGCAGGTTTTGCTGGAAATCTAGTGGAGGGTTTTATTCGCAAAATACGATTTTTTAAGTATTTAGTGAATGTGCTATTGTAGTATAGGAGGAAGTATGGTTTGACTTGATGGAGATGGACGATTTATTTTTTCAAAATACAATTTTTTAAGCTTTTAGCGAATGTGCTATTGTAGTATGGGAGGAAATATAGTTTGACTTGTTGGAGATGGAGGAGTTTTTGTTATTTTCAAAATACGAGTTTTAATTTTTTTTTTGGTGAATGAGTAATTTAATCTGTGGGAAAATATGGTGAGACTTGATGAAGATGGACGTATATCTGTTACTTTCAAAAAGGAGTTTTACTTTTTTTTTACGAATGATTTATTTTAGTACATGAGGAAATATGGTGTGACTTGATGGAGATGGACGACATTTTGTTATTTTCAAAATAGGGGTTTAAATTTGAGCGAATTAGTTAATTTAGTCTAGGAGAAAATATGGCGAAACTTGATGAAGATGAACTTTTTTTGAGGATTTTTTTTTTCATTTTCAAAATACGAGTTTCAATTTTTTGGGCTAATGAGTTATTATAGTCTAAGAGAAAAAAATGGTGAGACTTGATGCAGATGGACGTATTTTTGTTATTTTAGGAATAGGAGTTTTAATTTTAGGTCGATTGAAAGATCTTTGTTAAGGGAGAAATACGTTTTGACTTAATGAAGATGGACATATTGTTGTTCAGAGCAAGAGAGAGAGAGAGAGAGAGAGAGAGAGAGGAGAGAGAGAGAGAGAGAGTAGATGATAATATAATGTGAACATATATTTGTTTTTCGCTCTTAGAATGTAGGAAAATGCAGGTAGAAAAAATGTACTTATTTTCGTTCAGTCATAAAAAAAAAAGAATTACAAAGTCATAGAAAATCAAGAGAATATCTGACTGAAAGGTGGACGTATTTTTGTTTTTAATTTTTACATGTAAGGAAAATGTAAATGCAAAAGATAAAATATTTGACTAGGAATGGAGAATATGAAGGGAGATACCTCTGCTTTGTAATGATCTAAATCAATTCTAATTTAGCTGATTTCAAGGGAAATATTTACCCTTCTTTCTCCTGTCTTATATAAAATAATTTTCTTCTAGTTCTTTTGTTTTTCTTTAAAGAATTACAAATTACAGACGCGAAAAATGATACTTATTTGAAAGCTTGCTACACTTTTTTTTACCGATTTTTTTTTTTTTTTTTTTTGCAAATGAAGTTTTGTCCCATATATTACGTCTAAACATTTTTTTTTTATTTTTTTTAAGTTCGAATCAACATTCTCTCTCCTCTCTCTCTCTCTCTCTCTCTCTGTATATATATATATTATATATTATTAGTTATATATATATATATATATATATATATATATATAATATATATATATATATATATATATAAATATATATCAGCAATAGAAGAGTTCCGTGGAAATCGAGACGAATAATAAATATTAAAACCAGGGCTTGAATGAAGAGCATCTTTATTTGCGACTAGTTTCGGAGATTTACTTTCCTCCGTCATCGGGCAATCTATAATGAAATATATTTACAATTAAAATCAATGACGTAATATAAGTTACATTAAAACATAGCAAAATAAGATAAAATTACATAATTACTATAAGTTACATTAAAATTAACGAAGCAAATAAAATATAAAAATACACAATTACAAGACTTAATAACCTAAACTCGCAGCAAAATCTTAAAATATAGAGAAATACATTGTTTGTTGTCAAAGAGAGCAGAAAAAATCTAAAAATCTAAAAACACAGCAATTCAACAGACCTTTCATTATTACAAAGAGAAGGTTTATCTCTTATGGTATATAGAGACTCAACCACTCCGAGCTCCATACCGTGGTTCTGCAAGTAAGGACTGAGAAGGAATCTACATTGATAGGATGGTCATATTCTTCAGAGTGTTGACGAATGGCACTAAATGGTGGTTTGCTTAATGGCCTATTTGTCCTAACAGATCTTCCGAGATGTTCGAAGATGCGAACCCTGAACTGTCGTTTAGATTTTCCAATGTACATTGCACTACAGCAATGACACTTATACTTATACACAATAGCTGACTGCAGTTCAGTTGGTATCACATCCTTGAACCTGAAGAATTTTTGTAATGTAGATTTAGGCTTAAATATTACTCGAATGTTTACTTGTGGGTAGAATTCATGCAAAAGTTTGGTTACTCTTTTTTTAACATTAAAGGACCTATTTCCAAGAAACGTGATGGAAAAAACATAACTGCTCTGTTGACAGTGACAGTTGTAGGTTTTTGGAAGTAATAATTTTTGAAGCTCCTCCTCCTATATCGTATCAGTAAAACTTTGCTAAAACCGTTCAAAAATAGCACTGCTGATGAAATTAAACTCTAGGTTCATATTAACATAATTTGAACATATATTAAAAGCCCTCGATGTTTAGGTCGTAATCAAATTTCTTCTTGAACTAACAGGAATAAATGAGGACATTTTGGTGGTCAAACCCGTGAAAGTCGGTTTCCTATAAACAGATGTGATAAATCCGTTTTCACTGTGGCTGATTAGTATATCAAGAAAGGCCAGCTTTCCTTCTGCCTCGGTTTCTGAAGTGAATTCGATATTGCTGTGCTTTGAGTTCAAATATTCTAAAAATCGAATTCACTTCAGAAACCGAGGCAGAAGGAAAGCTGGCCTTTTCTTGATATACTAATCAGCCACAGTGAAAACGGATTTTATCACATCTGTTTATAGGAAACCGACTTTCACGGGTTTGACCACCAAAATGTCCTCATTTATTCCTGTTCAGTCAAGAGAAATTTGATTACGACCTTAACATCGAGGGCTTTTAATATATGTTCAAATTATGTTAATATGAACCTAGAGTTTAATTTCATCAAGCAGTGCTTATTTTTGAACGGTTTTAGCAAAAGTTTTACTGATACGTATATAGGAAAGGAGCTTCAAAAATTATTACTTCCAAAACCTACAACTGTCACTGTCAACAGAGCAGTTATGTATTTTCCCATCACGTTTCTTGGAAATAGGTCCTTTAATGTTAAAAAAAGAGTAACCAAACTTTTGCATGAATTCTACCCACAAGTAAACATTCGAGTAATATTTAAGCCTAAATCTACATTACAAAAATTCTTCAGGTTCAAGGATGTGATACCAACTGAACTGCAGTCAGCTATTGTGTATAAGTATAAGTGTCATTGCTGTAGTGCAATGTACATTGGAAAATCTAAAACGACAGTTCAGGGTTCGCATCTTCGAACATCTCGGAAGATCTGTTAGGACAAATAGGCCATTAAGCAAACCACCATTTAGTGCCATTCGTCAACACTCTGAAGAATATGACCATCCTATCAATGTAGATTCCTTCCTCAGTCCTTACTTGCAGAACCAACGGTATGGAGCTCGGAGTGGTTGAGTCTCTATATACCATAAGAGATAAACCTTCTCTTTGTAATAATGAAAGGTCTGTTGAATTGCTGTGTTTTTAGATTTTTAGATTTTTTCTGCTCTCTTTGACAACAAACAATGTATTTCTCTATATTTTGATTTGCTGCGAGTTTAGGTTATTATGTCTTGTAATTGTGTATTTTATATTTTTATTTTGCTTCGTTAATTTTAATGTAACTTATAAGTAAATTAGGTAATTTTATCTTATTTTGCTATGTTTTAATGTAACTTATATTACGTCATTGATTTTAATTGTAATAATATTTCATTATAGATTGCCCGATGACGAGGAAAGTAAATCTCCGAACTAGTCGCAAATAAAGATGCTCTTCATTCAAGCCCTGGTTTTAATTTATTATAAATAAATATATATATATATATATATATATATATATATATATATATATATATATATATATATATATATATATATATATATAGTGTATGTGTGTACATAAATTATATAAATCTTTTCTACGGCTTAGAAAAACAAAACGTTCCATGAAATTTAATGTACTTCGTTGTCTATAAGAGAGAAAAGTGCAAGTTTACGTTCGAAAACACACTTTTCATAGCATTTTGTCCTTCGTAAATATCAAAGTTGGAATATCAGTTGAGTGCGCCTAAACATTTCGATACTGGTCCATTAATCTCTATTGGCAAAATGAACGTAATGATGGTTTATATTCGGTGGCAATGAGTGGTCATTCATCATGTTTCCCATAACTAATTGTCACTGGTTATTGAGAGGAAAACATGATTTTATGTCTATTTTTCCCAGATTATTTCCGAGGACCAGATATACATTAATATTTTGCTAGCATATTAAAATTATTATCGTGCCCTCAGCTGTGGTTTTACTTTGCAGTAGATGTTCTCAGTCAACCCAGTTTAAGCTTTCTTGTGTGTTCCTAGCAAGATGTAATTGTTCTATATTTAACATTACCTTCACGCATGTTTTCTTGCTGTTACTCTTACCTAAAAGTAACTTTTCTATTTTAACATCACCTTAATTCAAGTTTCTTGGTGATGTTTCTATCTAGAAGTAACAGTTCTATATTTAACATCACCTAAATTCAAGTTTTGTTGATGATATTTCTCTCTAGAAGTAACAGTGTTATATTTAAAATCACCTAAATTCAAGTTTTCTTGCCGATATTTAAATCTAGAAGTAACTGTTCTATATTCAGCATCACCTTACTTGAAGTTTTCTTTATTGTATTTTTATCTAGAAGTAACTGTTTTGTATTTAACATTACCTTAATTAAAGTTTTCTTGCTGTTACTCCTATCTAGATGTACCTGCTCTATATTTAACATTACCCTAACTCAAGTTTACTTGATGATAATTCTATCTAGAAGTAACTATTCTATATTTAACATTACCGTAATTAATGTTTTATTGCTAATATTTCTAACTAGAAAATCTGTTCTATATTTAACAAAACCGTAACTCAAATTGTCTTGCTGTTACTCCTATCTAAGAGTAACTGTTCTATATTTAACATTACCTTAATTGAAGATTTCTTGCTGATAATTCTATCTAGAAGTAGCTATTATATATTTAATATCACTTTAATTAAATTTTTCTAGTCTTTTCTCCTATCAAGAAGTAACTTTTCTATATTTAACATAACATTAATTGAAGTTTTCTTACTGTTCCTCAAATCTAGATGTAACTGCATTATGTTAAATTCCTCGTCATCGCTGAAGGATACAATTCCTGTAAGGATTCTTTAGGCGAATAAAAAAAATGAGCCTTTTCAGATATACAAAAAATAAGATGCTCAAGTAGAAGGCGTTCGTGGGTAACCAGTTAAAGCTGAAGTGGTATATTTTGTCAGGCCTCTGTATAGTGTGGTCCCTTTAGGTTGCTAGGAAAACTGAAGGAGTCAGGTCCTGCCTCTTTTATATACCGTTCTGGTCACTTGTGATGCAGGTTCGATACCGTTCTGGTCACTCGGGATTCAGGTTCGATTCGCACCGCCGGACGTCTGAATTTCTTCATGTGTCTTGCACTTGGATCTAAGGCTTTGTAGTGACAAGCGCATCCAAAAAGTGTGAAGAACTCTTTGAAAGTTGAGAGGGCATTGTGGCTATTAATATTGTACATCTGGTAGAAAATGATCGATCCTATACAGTCATACATGTAGGTATGTATGAAGTGTATGAGTTTTGTTAACTGACACCTTTGCAGACAAAGAACAAAGCCTCAGATCCAAATGCAAGATACATTCTTAAGTAGCGTTTATTGATTTTCGCCAAAAAAAAACTCGACGTCACCAGATCAAATGAATTTAACAATCACTTCGAAAAAGTCGCTCCACTGACATCTGTTTAATTTGGAGAGAATTTCAACGCAGAAATAAAGCTCCTGCCAATCATTCGCGAATCCAGGTTCCAGCGAAAAATGGGTGAATGTCAGTTACGAGGGAATGAGAAAATCTCTGTCAAGCAGGATTTAAGTTTTAACTTAGTATTGTAGGATTTTTATGTGACGTTCAATTACCCGGAGAAAAAACTGGTGTCAGTAGGTAAGTCCTAGTATCTTCTAGACTCACTAGCATACACACACGCACGCACACACACACACCCATATGTATATATATATATATATATATATATATATATATATATATATATATATCATATATTATATATATATATACATACTATATATATATATATATATATATATAGCTTATATATATATATACTATATATATATATATATAAACTCTGACAAAAACCCTCATACAAAGTAGTATCCAACCAATTTCGTACCCGAATACAACAAATAAAATGTTTTTACTTGCTACCTCTCAATGTCGCGCTCTGGTCTCGAACTATTTTGTTTTTTCTGCTACAGGTCCCAGAAATTGTCATTTCGTTTCTCTGCCTGATTGCTAACCTCCCTTTACATTTTGTTCTCTCTTTTCTTTTCGTTTTGACCAGACAGTATTTTGCCACGATGCTCAGAAATTGCTTTGTGGGTTCCGGTATATCGAGAAGAAATCGACGTGGTTTATTGGAGGACAATATTATCATTATTATGGTGACCCTGTAGCTGGTAAGTCTCTCTCTCTCTCTCTCCTCATCGTCTTCCTCTCTCTCTCGTCTCTCTCCTCTCTCTCTCAATCAATCAATCAACACATTAAACAAGTATTTGATGGTTTCTTTCAACAATTCCATGCATAAAATAATGTCATTTCTCAGCTTACGGAGTAACTTTTGATAGTACTCTCTCTCTCTCTCTCTCTCTCTCTCTCTCTCTCTCTCTCTCTCTCTCTCTCTCTCTCTCTCTCTTTCAATCAACACATTAAACAAGTATTTGATGGTTTCTTTGAACAATTTCATGCATAAAATAATGTAATTTCTCAGCTTATAAATAGTGTAACTTTTGATAGTACTCTCTCTCTCTCTCTCTCTCTCTCTCTCTCTCTCTCTCTCTCATTTCTTGTTTCGTTTTGGAACTCTGCCCCCCCCCCCTCTCTCTCTCTTTCTCTCTCTCTCTCTCTTTTCTCTCTCTCTCTCTCTCACTCTAATTTCGTGTTTCGTTTTTGGACTGTGACCTCTCTCTCTCTCTCTCTCTCTCTCTCTCTCTCTCTCTCTCTCTCTCTCTCATTTTGTGTTTCGTTTTAGAACTCTCTCTCTCTCTCTCTCTCTCTCCCTCTCTCTCTGTATGTGGTTTGAAATTTATTGAGGAGGCCAACATTGAAAAAAAAAAGATTGTTCGTAATATAAATCTTTTTTGGTTTTAAAACAAAAGTTTCTCAGAATTATCCTTCGTTGCTAATCGTCTTTATACCTTGCAGAGGTGATGAAGAATTGGCCTCTTCCGTATGTGATACTGAATGTTTCGTCGTGAATAGCAAATACGTCGGTAATTTTTTAAAAGACCTCTACAAGATCAGGGAACACACCAAAGTCAATTTTATGTAGGTTTCCTGGAATGCAGAATTTTGAAAATGTAAAACTGATGGTAGAGAATGGAAGTGTGAATTCCGGTGCTGGATGGTAGTTAGGAAATGATGATTAGCGGTTTACTTAGAAAAGATTAAGAGTGGTTTACTTGCTAGAGAGTAGTGTCATCAGTGCACCTCGCGCCGTAAACTGCAGGCGTTTGCTGGTGGTATGTCAAGAATGGTGTAGTATTAGTAGTAGCTCACATACCTGCTCCTACTTTTCTAGCCCTTTTCATGTATTTGTTAATTTATTTATTTATTTATTTGTGTATTTATTTGTTTGTTTGTTTATCACCTTGGTTAGTAAGAGGAGTCTTGTGTTACTAACCCTGATTGAGAAAATGAGTTAAAAGTTCAGGACTTACATAAACCTCACTGTATGACCTTAGAATTTTTTTGCACTTCAACCAATACAGCGTATAATGCTGTATGAAACTCGCAGCCCGCTGGTGGCCTGTGTTGCCGACGTGCGATTGTGGCTAACTTTAACCTTAAATGAAATTAAAACTACTGAGGCTAGAGGGCTGCAATTTGTTATGTCTGATGATTAGATGGTGGGTGATCAACAAGCCAATTCGCAACCCTCTAGCCTCGGTAGTTTTTAAGATCTGAGGGCGGACTTACACGAATAGCCAACTCAATAGTTTTCATTACCATAAAACTAAAATGTGTGAAACGAATACAACTGTAATTCAAGGATTCACAAGATATTCGGTCATGATATTGACAGAAGACTTTCCACCATTGGAATAACATTCAAACATCGCAGTTATTAAGCCATGAACTTCGCAACATTCATATAATCGTTTTCGATACAAAAGCCGACGGGAATTCGAGAGTGAACAAAACACACGTATTTTAAAATCAGGGCAAGTTACTCGGAAAAATAATGGGATATTCCCGTTCTGGATTCCGGGAAAAATATTCGCACTTCTCTTTTTTTTCTTTTTTTTTTTTGCGACAAAAACATGTTTTCCAGAAAGTCCTTTTCTCATTCCGAGTGTGTTGCTTTACCTTTTTTTTTAATCCAATTTTCCCTATTAGTAAATCGTAATAAGCGAAAACAAAGCAATTTTAGATTGGTTCCCCATTACAATGCGCTCTCTCTCTCTCTCTCTCTCTCTCATATCCAGTTCTCCTTATTGGTACGTACATTGTAATAAGCGAAAACAAAGCAATTTTAGATCGCTTTTACATCATTATTACCAGTGCTCTCTCTCTCTCTCTCTCTCTCTCTCTCTCTCTCTCTCTCTCTCTCTCTCTCTCTCTCTCTCTCTCTCTCTCTCTCTCTCTCTCTTATGTCGTAAAGCCTTTGCCAAAAGTATTTGTTAGTATCTTCTACTAAATTCAAACACTTTAAAGCATATCGCAAGGTTTCTGTAATTGCTGAGGGAGTTACAGAATTATCTGAAATTTGCAAGCGATCTCTTAAATATAGGAATTTTTGTTTTCCACAATTTGGAAGCTGTCCTACGTGACCGCGAATGATTTAAAAGTTGCTTTCCGTTTACCAGTTGTAATAATTTGATCCTGAGATCGTGGTGGACGAAAATGTTGTCGCATTTTCAAACCAAAATGTCCTCGAAAGATGAGCTGATGAGTAGCTTTGCATAATATCAAAGTACTTGAAGCCAGTTTCCTCAGAATGTGGAAAGAATAACTCAGGCCAGTTCGTCAAAGAAGGGACGAATAAATCGTACTGTATTTCATACTTTGAAATGTAAAGTAAATGTGCACTGGAGCATTTATAAATCCCGTGGGATTTTACTACCTGTTTCATATCTATGAACACTCAACATCCTTAATCTCCTTTGTTCCTCGCATCTACTTCCAATAGCACTGTTTACACATTAGTTCTGACAGGAGATAAGGTATAGGCTCCTGGATATTGGAACCTTTCACATAAGGAAATCTCTGTATCAACATTGAATGCAGACGTAGGCTATTCTTACCCTTTCAAATGACAGGTCCTCGTTGTAATGAAAGCAGATTACAAGAGGCCTACAAGGGACCTGCGCGTTCATTCAGCTGAAGCGAAAAATATCTTTTATGTAAACCCTTACTTGAACGGGAGGCTATCGAGCTAAGCTGGATTGCCACGCTCTCTTTCTCTTAGTGCTGGCTGTAAGCGAATGAAGGGGACACTTACATACACATACATATATATTACTATATATATATATATATATATATATATATATAATATATACTATTATATATATATATATATATATATATGTGTGTGTGTGCGTGTGTGTGTGTGTGTGTTTGTATATATATATAGATTTATAAATTATATATATATATATATAATACTAAGTTCATCACTTACACAGTCGTTCTAGAATAACCCATTTCTTCCCAATTTTTTTTTCTTTGGATTTCAAATTTTTACACTAAATCTAGTTCATAAGGATCCAAAATCAGTAGAATACATAATTTTTTTCAGCTGCATTCATTGTACAATGAATAATGGAGTGTGACATATATGTCACGCTAGGCAGTAACGAGTACATTTGGGGGAAATATGAAAATTCTGTTCTATTTTGAAAGGTTTATTGTTTGCTGTTATATAAGTGACATAACTAAATACAAAAGAAGTCTACTGTTTTCATACATGAACTACCGTAGTCACAACCACCAAATGAAATGGAATTTGAAAATTACAATAAAAAAACAAGCCAAAAGAAATAGTCATTGTATTAAATCTTGCACTTAGAATCAAAACAAAGATTAAATTGCCAGTTCAAAATGCTAACATAAAATAATCAACTTTTCATTGCAAACTGATACATCATGTGGCACAGCATTGAAGTCTATTTTGTGTGAAATGCTAAATTGCAAGACAAACACAGGACCTACATCACACTTATTACACTGACTGGAAGGAGATTTGCTACACAGATTTCCAGCACATCTACGTCTTTTCTGCTTTGGGTCTCTATCAAGGTACGTGTTCTTATTCCATCAAAACGAATGTCATCAAGAACTCTCTTACAACCTGTTTCCCCCTGGGAAGGTCTCCCAGGCCCTTTAGGAGGGATCCCATATCTCTTCAGATAGCTTTCAGCAATCTGTTCTTTGAAATCTAGCTGAGGTAAACATCCACCTGACTTTTTATGAGAATCCAAGCATTTTGCACTGATACATCTAATAACCAGGTTAAAAATACACCACCACCACTTCTTACCCCTAATAGATACTCTATAATTATTCACATTCTGGTCTTGACGGTCAGTTCCACCCATGTGGTTATTGTATTCTCGAATAACTAATGGGCAGTCAACTTCTATATTTTTTTTCTCTTTTTGAGAGTATCTTTTCACCTTACTAAGGGGTTCCCTTCCATGAGCAGTTGATGCAATGGTGACAACCGAATTATCCATCCATCTGCATAATGAAATGTTATTTGCCTTATCTATGATGAAGTCTGATGTTCCCCTTTTTTTCTTTTTTCATCTCAGAAACTGCTTTCAAAGGGCATTTTTTCAGCCTATTGTCTCTTATTGTTCCCGTAGCAGTATAGTTTTGCTCACTCAGGTGTTGGAGAAGAGGAAAAAGAGGTAAAAGGTTATCAAAGTAATAGCTGTATGGGAGTTTGTATTTTATCATCTGGCAATGACTTTATATTTTTCAGAACAGTGGCTCCACATTTGCCAAACGCTTTCTCCTCATATGAATTACCTTCATAGGTTTTACCTTGGTATAAGTCAAAGCTTACTAAATAGCCTGCATCAGTATTCAGGCACCAAACTTTATAACCAAAAGCGTATTGGTTTGTTTCGAATACACTGCTTGCATCCATGGCGGCCAAATATTTCAACCATTGCCTCGTCATGAGATAGACGCTGCTCTGGTTGATTATGAGAACACAAAAATCAAGTGGAAAGTAGCCTTATCAGGGGACGGAGTTTAGCATATTTATCTGAATCATCAAGATTAGTATTATCTGCTAAATGTATGAACTGCATTATTTTATCAAATCTGTTCATTCTCATTGCAGAATACACTGCTCATTTCTAGTCACTGGAGAATTCTTCCAGTAAAGTCTCCGTGATGGAACTGGAAACAATAAGCCAGATAAAAGTAATATGCCAAGGAAAACCTTTAGTTCTTTTTTTCATTTGTTGAGAAGGAAATTTCTCCCTTGTAACGAGCATAAAGAGCTGACTGTTCTATTATCAATCTGAAAACTTCCTCATCAAAAAACAATTCGAATAATTCACATGGTGATAAGTTCCGGTATTGACTGTAATTCGCCTCAGGAAAAATTGGTTTTGGTGAAGAAAATGTTGCCTTTCTAGTCCACTTTGAGTTTTGAAGCAATACTAGAGTCATCATAGTTCTCCAAGTCCTCTCCTAAATTTCCAAGCCGAACTCCATTTGGAAGAGCTGTTTCACCTGCAGCATCTAATTGTTTACCAGAGAGATTATCAATTAGACCACCTTGATCTTCATCAGCAGAATCTTCGTCAGTCAGACCCATCATCAGCAGGCTCAATAAAAAACATCTGCAGCAATACCTTCTTTTTCTAACTCTGCTAGTATTTTCATTGACAGTCAGAGACCTGAAAATAAAAAAATAAATAAAACGTGTTATCTCTGGATTAAATTTAACAAAGTAACTTATTAATGAGTTAAAATAACTAAAGTGTAGTAAAGTAAAGTAAAAGAAAGAAAATGAAGCCATAGAATGTTTTATATCACTAGAAAGATATTACTATCAGTTTACATACAGTAAAATAGAAAAAGGCATAAATGTCCCTGTATCATCCTAGCGTAACATATATGTCACAGAAAATATAAAATGCACTGCTGCCAATATTATAAATCTTAGATATTCATTATTAGCACAGACATTTCTCTATAGCCATATTTCAAGTATTTTATCAAAACATACAATATATCTAATGAAAATGGCAAAATAATACTCACTTTTTGCCTGAACTCATTTTCACACCGGAGCAAAAACAGCACTTATGCACAGAACGGTGTCACTCCTTAAATGAACTTCTATTCCTGTAAAAAAACTTGTATGCAAGTAGATACATGTATTAGCTCTCACACACAGGACCTATCATGAAACAAGTTTCAACATGTAAACGTGTGGTGTAAGTTAACTGAACATATGTTCTACGTAACATATATGTCACGCTAGTACAAAACGGGTTAATACAGTTACTAACAGGACTTCATTGGAACTGGGGATTTTTATTAAGGAATAAACGTATCGACTACATAACCATCCAGTTTTTCGTTTTAATTTATATATATATATATTATATATATATATATATATATACTATATATATATATATATATATAAGCGAATACTATAAGAAAATGATAGGCAGAAATCCAATCGGTTTCTTCTTTACTAAGACATTTTGCCTATCATTTGTTGTGGTATTCGCTTATAAAGAAGTCACGTGCACCGCACCTACTGTGATTTTTTAAGCAAACACACACACACACACACACACGCACACACATTATACATACATATATATATATATATATATATATATATATATATATATATATATGTATGTATATATTGTGACGAAGTGCCAAATATCTGGTTACTACACTTATCATATATTAATTGTTACCTCACAGCAGCCCGACACCTGAACCTTCATCACAGGCACTAAACTACTGAGTACTTTAAAGGCAACAGTGATCCCTTAAACAACTTACCAGTATTGCAGAAAATAAGACTAAGTTCATCAAAACAGGAGTGAGGTAATCTTGTAAGTAATTGAATTAATCAAAGGGCATCACTCCATCAACAACTTTAAAAAGTAAGTTTTTCCCTGATTTCAGAAGTCTAAGTGCTTCCCTGGGTCAAACTCACTTCAAGTAATTTGTAGGAAAACATACCAATTACCACTGTTTCTACCTAAGTTAAATATAGTCATATATAAATACTGGTGTAAAGAAACACTTATAAAAATTTTAAGTACAAAAAATTTATTATTAAACTCAAAATTATAAGTGAAATTCACAATATCAGGGAAAATTACCGTTACTTGAAAACAAAGTAAAGTTTAATTAATTCTTGAATCAATTAAGTAAAATTAAATCAAGATTAATTTATCACAAAATTCAAGAAAATTAATTCAATTGAAATTCAAAATTGTTAGGTAATTCTAAAATTTGGAAATTAATTCACAAGTGCTAAACAACAATGTCTAAGTATAAATCTTTACGTTACTTTAATATCAATTATGGAGAGGGAGAGAGAGAGAGGGTGAGAGGAGGTCTGAACGCTATGTGGTTCTAGGTTACAATGAAAAACTCTTCCTTACAAAAGCTGGACAATGGAAATGGCACAAAACGTTTTGGGCATGAGGAAGATGATACAATGCTTATAGAAACTTCGAATATGATGCAACTTTACATAAAAATTGGGAAATCTACACGTGGTTTCGGCAAAGATATGCGCGTATGAAACAAGTTATGAACGAGTCATGTATGTAGTATTCTCAACAAAGACACGTATTCGATGAAAGCAAAAGTCCCTATCAGATGTGATGACAGGAATCCAAAGTACAAAGGAGATCTCTAATCAAACGTGTTGACAGGTTAGGAAAGCAAAGCAGAAACATCGGGTCTCTTATCGCAAGGCGTTGACATAATAAAGAAACAATTCTAGCTTCGAACGGACAAAGATAATCTCCCTCTCTTTCTTTAAATTCTATGTTATAGACTCTTTTACATTGTGTTATGCGACATCTGAACACACATTTTAAACATCCTACAACTCTAACTAGCTAAGGAATCTGAAAGATGTTGCAAAACTCTATATATAACATTTATACAGTCAAAGAGTAGATATATGCATTTTGAAAGTAGTAAGATAATAATAATAATAATAATAATAATATAATAAAGTATAATAATAATAATAATATATAGATATATATATATATATCATATATATGATATATTATATAAGTAGAATATATAATATAATTATATATATATACAATTAATACATATATATATATATATAGATATATATATATAGATATATATATATATATATTATATATATATATAGGATAAATCTATATAATATATGATATATATATATATATATATCTATATAGGTATATATCTATATATATATCCTATATATATATAATATATATATATATATATATATATATATATATATATATGATATATATATATAGATATAATATGTATATATATATATATAAATATATATATATATATATATATATATATAATATAAGATATATATATATATATATATGATATATATATATATATAATATATATATATGTGTGTGGTTATATCCTATATATATATATATATATATATATATATAATATATATATATATATATACATATATATATATAATATATATATAGATATAAAATATATATATATATATATATATATATAGTGATATATATAATAATTATATATATAATATAATATGATCATATATATATCACAAAAAATATATATGTAAATATACTATATATATATACTATAATATATATATATATATATAATATACTATATATATGTGTGTGTAAATAAATATAAATGTATATATATATATATATATAGCTATATTATATATATATATATCATATAATATATATATATATATATATCTATATTATATATATATATAATAATATGTATATAATATATATATATATAGTATATATATACTATATATCCCATATATCTATCTATAATATATATATATATATATATAATATATATGGATAATATATATGTGTGTTAAATAAAATATATATATATATATATATATATATATATATATATATATATATAGTATATAATGTTATATATATATATATATATATATATATATATATATATATATATATATATATACATATATATATATATATATATATATATATATATATTATATATATATATATGTATATATATATATATATCGTATATATACACACACACACACACACACACACATATATATATATATATCTATTATTTATATATATATATATATATATATATAACTAAACTTATACAAACACAGGCGTCATTGCAATGCAGAATGGAATCCTTGTATCCCTCCCAAAGGTATTATTACGTCTTGCGGTAGAAACACAACTTTAAATGGCATTAATACCATTGCCTCAGGAACAGCCGCTGTTATCCAGCGATTTCCAATGAAAATGAAGGACCTGGAATCACTCTCTCAAGTTTCGTCTCTTTCTCGTTTTAAAAGTTTTCTTTTCATTCTTATCGATGCCAAGAAATGGCTAAATCAATCAACCAACAATGCAACAATGTGCAATCTTCTGCTTGGCAAAGCCGTTCTGGATCGGTAAAAGGGAAACCATATGATTAACTTTGGTTATTTGAGTTTTTTTTTTTTGGGTGGGGGAGCCCATTTTCAGTTCCGAGATTGATGTCGTTGCTACAATGTTGGGGGAGGGGACATGTTTTATGGCCTGTACATGAACGTTTTGCTTGATTGATTTTGTATTATATCCAGTACTTATTCATGACATATCATAAAAGCGCGATATCCTTTTGATAGTCTGTTCATATGAATGACAGCTCTCTCTCTCTCTCTCTCTCTCTCTCTCTCTCTCTCTCTCTCTCTCTCGACCGCCACACAAAAATATAAATGATATGATTGGAATGTCATCAGACATTCTGAATAAATAAATCCTGTGCATAATAAGGCTTGACAAGAGGAGTATTTTAGAATGGTGACTTACTCACTTAGATAAATGACAAAAAATTATTCTTAGGCCAGTGTTACATACCATCAAATCAGCTGTCTGATGGAGATAGGTTTAATTTTTACTCTAATTACAGAACCAGAATTTTGCAGGTTGATGTTGATTCTAAGTACAGAACCAGAATTCTGATTTTGATTTTAAGTACAGAACCAGAATTCTGATTTTGATCCTTGAGTACAGAACCAGAATTCTGATTTTGACTCTAAGTACATAAACAGAATTATGATTATGATTCTAAGTAGAGATCCAGAATTCTGATTTTGATTCTCAGTACAGAACCAGAATTCTGATTTTTACTTAAATACAGAAATGGATTTCTGATTTTGATTCTCAGTAGAGAACTGGAATTCTGATTTTGATTTTAAGTACAGAACCAGAATTCTGATTTTGGTTTTAAGTACAGAACTAGAATTCTGATTTTGATTCTATGTAGAGGACCAGAATTCTGATTTTGGTTTTACTTTTGATCCTTGAGTACAGAACCAGAATTCTGACTTTGGTTCGAAGTACATAAACAGAATTATGATTTTGATTCTAAGTACAGATCCAGAATTTCGATTTTGATTCTCAGTACAGAACCAGAATTCTGATTTTTATTCTAAGTACAGAACTGGATTTCTGATTTTGATTCTCAGTATAGAAACAAAATTCTGATTTTTATTCTAAGTACAGAACCAGAATTCTGATTTTGATTCTAAGTAGAGGACCAGAATTCTGATTTTTTGGTTTTACGTACAGAACCAGAATTCTGATTTAGATTCTAAGTACAGAACCAGAATTCTGATTTTGGTTCTAAGTAAAGAAACAGAGTTCTGATTTTTTGATTCTCAGTACAGAACAAGTATTCTTATTTTCATTCTTAGTACAGAACCAAAATTCTGATTTTTAATCTTAAGTACAGAACCAGAATTGTGATTTTGATTCTAAGTACAGAACCAGAATTCTGATTTTGGTTCTAAGTAAATAAACAGAATTAAGATTTTGATTCTTAGTACATAACCAGAATTCTGATTTTGAATCTTAGTATAGAAACGGAATTCTGATTTTGATTATAAGTACAGAACCAGAATTCCAATTTTGATTCCAAGTATAGAACAAGATTTCTTACTTTGATTCTCAGTAGAGAACCAGAATTCTCATTTTGATTCCAAGTACATAACCAGAATTCTGATTTTGATTCTAAGAACAGAACCAGAATTCTGATTTTGGATCTTAAGTACAGAACTAGAATTGTGATTTTAATTCTTAGTACAGAACCAGAATTCTGATTTTGATTCCAAGTTCATAACCAAAATTCTGATTTTGATTCTAAGTACAGAACCAGAATTCTGATTTTAAATCTAATACAGAACAAATATTCTGATTTTGATTTTAAGTACATAACCAGAATTCTGATTTTGAATCTTAAGTACAGAACCAAAATTCTGATTTTGATTCCAAATACATAAACAGAATTATGATATTGATTCTCAGTAAATAACCAGAATTCTGATTTTCATTCGGTGTACATAAAAAGAATTACGATTTTGAGTCTCAGTACAGAACTGAATTCTGATTTTGATTCTCAGTACAGAACGAAAATTATGATTTTGATTCAAGTACAGAACTAGAATTCTGATTTTGATTCTCAGTACACAACCAGATTTCTGATATGATTCTCAGTACAGAACTAGAATTCTGATTTTGATTCTCAGTATAGAACTAGACTTCTGATTTTGATTCTCAGTACAGAACCAAAATTCTGATTTTGATTCTCAGTACGGAACCAGAATTCTGATTTTGAATCTTAAGTACTGAACCAGAATTATGATTTTGATTCTAAGTACTGAACCAGAATTCTGATTTTATTCCAAGTACAGAGCCAGAATTCTGATTTTGAATCTAATACAGAACCAGAATTCTGATTTTAATTACAATTACAGAACCAGAATTCTTATTTTGATTACAAGTACAGAACCAGAATTCTGATTTAGAATCTTAAATACAGAACCTGAATTCTTATTTTGAATCTTAAATACAGAACCAGAATCCTGATTTTGATTCTAAGAACAGAACCACAATTCTGATTTTGATTACAAGTACAAAACCAGAATTCCGATTTTGATTACAAGTACAGAACCAGAATCCTTATTTTGAATCTTAAGTACAGAATCAGAATTCTGATTTTGATTCTAAGAACATAACCTGAATTCGGATTTTGATTCTAAGTACAGAACCAGGTTTCTGATTTTAATTCCAAGTACATAACCAGAATTCGGATTTTGATCACAAGAAAAAAACCAGAATACTAATTTTGAATCTAATACAGAACCAGAATTCTGATTTTGATTCCCAGTACAGAATCAGATTTCTGATTTTGACTATCACTACAGAACCAGAATTCTGATTTAGATTCTAGAATTTCGATTTTGGTTCTAAGTACAGAACCAGAATTCTGATTTTGATTCTCAGTACAGAACCAGAATTCTGATTTTGATTCTAAGTACAGAACCAGAATTCTGATTTTGGTTCTAAGTACAAAACCAGAATTCTGATTTTGGTTCTAAGTACAGAACCAGAATTTGATTTTGATTCTAAGAACAGAACCAGAATTCTGATTTTTAATTCTAAGTACAGAACCAGAATTCTGATTTTGATTCTAAATACAGAACCAGAATTCTGATTTTGGTTCTAAGTACAGAACCAGAATTCTAATTTTGATTCTAAGAACAGAACCAGAATTCTAATTTTTAATTCTAAGCACTGAACCAGAATTCTGATTTTCATTCTCAGTATAGAACTAGAATTCTGATTTTGGTTCTAAGTACAAAACCAGAATTCTGATTTTTGTTCTAAGTACAGAACCAAAATTCTGATTTTGAGTCTCAGTACAGAACCAGAATTCTGATTTTGATTCTCGGTATAGAACTAGAATTCTGATTTTGGTTCTAAGTACAGAACCAGAATTCTGATTTTGAATCTTGAGTACAGAATCAGAATTCTGATTTTGATTCTAAGAACAGAATCAGAATTCTGAATTTGATTCCCAGTATAGAGCCAGAATTCTGATTTTGATTTTGATTCTAAGTACAGAACCAGAATTCTGATTTTGATTATAAGTACAGAACCAGAATTCTGATTTTGATTCTAAGTACATAAGCAGAATCATGATTTTGATTCTAAGTACATAAACAGAATTATAATTTTGATACTCAATATAGAACCATAATTCTGATTTTGGTTCTAAGTACAGAACAAGAATTCTGATTTTGATTCTCATTACAGTACCAGAATTCTGATTTTGAATCTCAGTACAGAACCAGAATTCTAATTTTGAATATCAGTACAGAACCAGAATTCTGATTTTGAATCATAAGTACAGAACCAGAATTCTTATTTTGATTTGAGCACAGAACCAGAATTCTGATTTTGACTCTAATTACAGAACCAGAACTCTGATTTTGAATCATAAGTACAGAAGCTGAATTCTGTTTTTGATTCTAAGTACAGAACCAGAATTCTGATTTTGAATCTTAAATGCAGCAGAATTCTGAATCTAATTCTAAGTACAGAACCGGAATTCTGATGTTGATTCTAAGTACTTAACCAGAATTCTGATTTTGAATCGTAAGTACAGAACCAGAATTCTGATTTTGATTCCAAGTACATATCCAGAATTCTGATTTTCAATCTTAATTACAGAAACAGTATTCTGCAGGTATATGTACAGCTGAATCGACCTCAACTTAAGTTCCTCTTGCTGGTTAATTCGTGTAAGTCACTATTTATTGTCGTTTCTAAACCTGCCAACGGTTCGAACCCTGCTGGGTACGACGCACTTAATTATTATCATTCCCTTTGGGTGTTGTAAGTTATTCACTTGGTTTTTACAGAGTATAGGAGATTCATATTAAGATAAATAATTCAATAAAAATTAACTTACGATAATCGACATTTAAGTTAGATTCTTTGCAAAGTCTCTTCGACCTCTAGCTGCATCCTCTCTCATTCATTTTACTGTATCTCCATTCATATTCTCTTTATTCCATCTTCCTTTCCCCAGCCCTCACTTAACAAGTGATTGTGCAGCTCCTTTGAGGTTTTCCTCCTGTTACACCTTTCAAACCTCCTTACGTTCAACCTCCCTTTCAGCATTGAATGGCCACATAGGTCCCTGCGCTTGGCTCTTGGCCTAAATTCTATATACATTTTTATTCTGTCATGACGAGTTGAAGGAAAAAAATAGTGATTATGCGGTGATAGATTAACGATTCATTCATCACCAATTGTGAAATGGAAATCACAGTGATCACTTAGACCCTCAGTTAGGGGAAGCGAACGACTGATCTGTATACTAGAGATATTTGAGGGGAGACGGGAACTGCATAATGATGCTTTTGTATGCACAAGAAGGGGAAACTTCAATTATTCCCGTTTTGGCATTGACAGCAAAGGCCATGTGTGTGTGTGTTAAATGGAGTTAGATACGTTTCAGTCATCACCAGTGCTGTGATAGAGTTCATGGAATATATATATAGATATATATATATATACATATATATATATATACTATATATATATATATATATATATATATATAATGATATAAAATATATATATATATACACACACACGAATTGATGTAGTGAATGATCATACTCCGTCGTTTTCGTCTTTATTTTGATATACAATTACTTATTTGCTTGCGTGATTGTGAAAGTAATTGGTTGGATTATGGTAACTGCTTGAATATATGAAATTCATAATTATATACTATTTTCACCTTTTACATAATATTTCTCTATATTACTCTCTATAGAATGTATTATCCATGTATAATGAACGATATCCCCTCTCTCTCTCTCTCTTTCTCTCTCTCTCTCTCTCTCTCTCTCTCTCTCTCTCTCAAGCTTGTCTTGTATCCCCTTTATCTTCGTGATTGGGTGTTCAGAGGTACAACGAGAGAATTGGAGGACAGGGATTAATCTTGGGAACATTGGATTTGTCTTTAGTTATTCCAGTTAACAAAGAAAAATATTTGTTTTAACTGGAATTACAGAAATGTAATGTAATAACGAATAATTATAGACAATGTTAAAACGGAATTCATCTTGGAAATGAGAGAGAGAGAGAGAGAGAGAGAGAGAGAGAGAGAGAGAGAGAGGTTGGAAAAATAAGTTTGAGCCTTATACAGTAAGACGCAGAAGACTAAGGTCTCTAGCAACAATACTGAAGAATAAATGAGCGTCTTTTGCCCTCCTGAATTCGTCAGGTGATCGACTTTACGACGAGTACCTACGGACATAATTCTGACTGAGAGAGAGAGAGAGAGAGATAGAGAGAGAGAGAGAGAGTCGTTTACTGCAGATGGTTACTTAAATTCTAGTAAGCCCTGTAAAGTGTATCTCATGCAGTGCACTGTTGGCATTACTTAAGGTTCTTTGCAGCGGCCCTTCGGTTCCTAGCCGTACCCACTTTCATATGAATCCTTTTACTATACCATCGTTCATATTCACTCTCTTCCATCTTACCTCACCCATCTCCTACCCATTGACTCATTGTGCAACTGTGAGGATTTCCTCCTGCTGCACATTTCAAACTTTTTTTCCATTACAATTTCCGTTTCAGCTCTGAATTACCTCATAGCTCCCAGCCGCTGGGCCTTTGTCTAATATTCTGTTGATACCTTTATGGACAACCTGTATTTTGTAGAGTGTTGTATAGCATGAAATGCTATACAACGACGAACATCCCCTGCACTTTGCTCTACCTGACTTAATACTACCCAGTTTACTACAGGTGATTCACATCAGTGGTGCTTCTGATGTCTAGGCCAGTCCCTTACGACGCTCCTGATTGGCTGTTAATAAGCCAGTCACAGGGCTGGAAACTCCCAGTCTCTCGAGAGAGTTCACATAGCCAGGATCTATGTTCCACCTCTCTTAGAGATACTTTAGAAAGACGTGTCCCTTAGGAGAGGTGGAACACAAATCCTACTTATGTGAACACTCCAGAGAGACTGAGAGTTTCCAGCCCTGTGAATGGCATATCAACAGCCAAACACGGTGAAACAGTGTAGATGAATCACTGTTTCACCGTGTTTAATACTAGCACTCTTGGATCAAATGTTCCTATGCTAATTGGTTATTTCTCATATGCATAAGTCTATGGATTTCGTGAATTCCCTGGATTTCACATACCCCAAGTAACATATATATATATATATATATATATATATATATATATATATATATATATATATATATATATAATATATATATATATATATATATATATATATATATATATATATATATATATATCAATTCAGGAATGCCGAAGACACATGGATGTTTTAAAAGATATATTAATTAAGAAACGTTTCGCACATGACTATGTGCATCATCAGTCTGAAAAAGGACAAAATAATAACATTAAAAATACTAAAAATACACAGGATTCTTAAAATGACAATTAAAAACATTAAAAGACTAAAAAATGAAGCAAAGTAAAAACAACTGCTGTTACACCAACCTTCAGGCACAAAGAAAGAAGACATAATGACCAAAGAAGGAACAAGAACCTCCAAAGACGACTAGGCCAGATATAGTTGAGCAGAGGAGCAGCCACCGTTTTAATGATGGAACGAGTCTTTTAATATATAACGATTCTAAGGTAGTCAGATAATCTGCATCCTTAGAATACCCTAATATGGAGAAGTGCTTCTTCCTGACCTCAATTTTAAAATTGATAGCATGATTTTTTATATTGGAATGTTCTGGTCTGCTCAACCTTTGCCCCGTTCTAAAACTCAACCCTAAGTGACTGTAATAACGCATCTGCAACAACCTTCTCGTTGATCCAATATCTCTGGAGGTTCTTGTTCCTTCTTTGGTCATTCTATCTTCTTTCTTTGTACCTGAAGGTTGGTGTAACAGCAATTGTTTTTACTTTGCTTCTTTTTTAAGTCTTTTTTAAGTCTTGAACAATTGCAAGCAATTGTTCAAGTCAAACTTAACTTTTTCAAACCTGATAGAAGGTCTGGTGTCTGCCTCCTTTTATTACGAACACTTTATTATTATTATTATTATTATTATTTTTTTTTTTTTTGCTCTATCACAGTCCTCTAATTCGACTGGGTGGTATTTATAGTGTGGGGTTCCGGGTTGCATATCCTGCCTCCTTAGGAGGTCCAGCCACTTTTCTTTATATGTGTGTTCCGGGTTGCAATCCTGCCTCCTTAGGAGTCCATCACTTTTCTTACTATGTGTGCCGTTTCTAGGATCACACACTTCTGCATGAGACCTGGAGCTACTTCAGCCTCTAGTTTTTCTAGATTCCTTTTCAGGGATCTTGGGATCGTGCCTAGTGCTCCTATGATTATGGGTACGATTTCCACTGGCATATCCCATATCCTTCTTATTTCTATTTTCAGATCTTGATACTTATCCATTTTTTCCCTCTCTTTCTCTTCAACTCTGGTGTCCCATGGTATTGCGACATCAATGAGTGATACTTTCTTCTTGATTTTGTCAATCAACGTCACGTCTGGTCTATTTGCACGTATCACCCTATCCGTTCTGATACCATAGTCCCAGAGGATCTTTGCCTGATCGTTTTCTATCACTCCCTCAGGTTGGTGCTCGTACCACTTATTACTGCAAGGTAGCTGATGTTTCTTGCACAGGCTCCAGTGGAGGGCTTTTGCCACTGAATCATGCCTCTTTTTGTACTGGTTCTGTGCAAGTGCCGGGCATTCACTTGCTATGTTTATTATTATTAATTCTTATTATTTTATTATTATTATTATTATATTATTATTATTATTATTATTGATTATTATTATTATTTATTATTATTATTATTTATTATTATAGCGGAGAGAAGCACATCCACAGCTATGTCAAGGTACACATATTTAAAATTAAATTATTCATAAATACCCATCATTATTACTGATATGTTTCTTCATTTCGAGACATTATTATTATTATTATTATTATTATTATTATTATTATTATTATTATTATTATTATTATTATTATTATTATTATGTTTTTTTTTCTTTTTGCTCTATGACAGTATTCTAATTCGACTGGGTGATATTTATAGTGTGGGGTTCCGGGTTGCATCCTGCCTCATTAGAAATCCATCACTTTTCTTACTATGTGCGCCGTTTCTAGGATCACACTCTTCTGCATGAGTCCTGGAGCTACTTCAGCCTCTAGTTTTTCCAGATTCCTTTTCAGGGATCTTGGGATCGTGCCTAGTGTTCCTATGATTATGGGTACAATATCCACTGACATATCCCATATCCTTCTTATTTCTATTTTCAGATCTTGATACTTTTATCCATTTTTTTTTCCCTTTCTTTCTCTTTCAACTCTGGTGTCCCATGGTATTGCGACTTCTATGAGTGATACTTTCTTCTTGATTTTGTCAATCAACGTCACGTCAGGTCTATTTGCACATATCACCCTATCTGTTCTGATACCATAGTCCCAGAGAATCTTTGCCTGGTCGTTTTCTATCACTCCTTCAGGTTGGTGTTCGTACCACTTATTACTGAAAGGTAGCTGGTGTTTCTTGCACAGGCTCCAGTGGAGGGCTTTTGCTACTGAATCATGCTTCTTTATACTGGTTCTGTGCAAGTGCCGGACATTCGCTTGCTATGTGGTTTATGGTTTCATTTTTCGTATTGCACATCCTACATATGGGAGAGATGTTATTTCCATCTATCATTCTTTGGACATATCTGGTTCTTAGGGCCTGATCTTGTGCCGCTGTTATCATTCCTTCAGTTTCCTTCTTGAGCTCTCCCCTTAGTAGCCATTGCCACGTGTCATCGCTGGCTAGTTCTTTAGTCTGTCTCATGTATTGTCCGTGCATTGGTTTGTTATGCCATTCCTCTGTTCTGCTTGTCTTTCTCCTGTCTCTGTATATTTCTGGGTCTTCGTCTACTTTTATCAGTCCTTCTTCCCATGCACTCTCTAGCCACTCGTCTTCACTGGTCTTCATATATTGCCCCAGTACTCTGTTCTCGATGACGCAATCATCTATGCTTAGTAGTCCCCTCCCTCCTTCCTTTCGTGTTTTGTATAGTCTGACCTTATTTGCACTTGGGTGTTGTGCTTTGTGTATTGTCATATGTTTCCTCGTTTTCTGGTCTATGCTGCAAGGTTCTGCCTTTGTCCATTCGATTATTACTGCTCTGTATCTGATTACTGGCACTGCACATGTTTTTATGGCTTTTATCATATTTCCGGTGTTTAGTTTTGAGTTAAGTATCGTCTTGAGTCTCTGCATATATACATTCTTTCCTGATCGTGTCCTTCATCTCTTGATGTTTTATATCCCCTCCTTCCATTATTTCCAGGTATTTGTATCCCGACTCATCTATGTGTTTGATGTTGTTCCCAGCTGGTAGCTTTATCCCTTCAGTCCTTGTTACTTTGCCCTTTTGTATGTTGACTAAGGCACATTTTTCTATTCCAAACTCCATCCTGATGTCCCCAGATACAATCCTTACAGTCTGGACTAGAGTATCTATTTCCTTGATGCCCTTACTATACAGCTTGATGTCGTCCATGAACATCATATGGTTAATTCTGCTGCCTCTTTTATTGAGTTGTTACCCAGCATCCATCTTCTGCAGTACTTTTGTCATGGAAATCATGGCTACTACGAAAAGTAGTGGGGACAGTGAGTCGCCTTGGAAGATCCTTCTCCTGATATTAACCTCTGCTATTCTTATTCCAGAGTTTTAAGTATTTTATTCCAGTTGCGCATTGTTTTTTTGAGGAAGCTGATGGTGTTTTCCTCTGCCCCATATATTTTCAGGCATTCTATTAGCCATGTGTGTGGTACCATGTCATGCTTAGGTTGGTTTTCCTTCTCTTACTGTTCTTCATTACCATTTTGTCTATCAGGAGCTGGTCTTTTGTGCCCCTACACTTCCTTCTGCAGCCCTTCTGTTGGTGGGGGATGGTGTTTGTATCCTCTAGGTAGTTGTATAGCCTTTCGCTGATGATACCTGTAAGTAACTTCCACATTATTGGTAGGCAGGTGATAGGCCTGTAGTTACTGGCTAAATTTCCTTTACGCTTGTCTTTCTGGACTAAGGATGTTCTTCCTTTGGTCATCAATTTGGGAGCATGGTGATTTGTGATACAATGCTGGAGTTGTTCTGCTATTCTTGGGTGTAGGGCATTGAAGCTTTTGAGCCAGTATCCATGGACTTCATCGGGACCTGGGGCTTTCCAGTTTGGCATTTTCTTTTGTTGGTGTCTGACTGTGTCTGTCGCGATGTTAGTAAATGTTTGTTTTATTCTCCCTGTTTCTTCAGCCTTGACTTCCTGGAGCCATGTTGCATGTTTGTTGTGTGATACCGGATAGCTCCAGCTGTTTTCCCAGAGTCTCTTACTTGCTTCGGCTTCAGGAATTTCTTGGTGGTTGTCTTCCCCTCTTAGTTGGTTGTATAGTCTTTCTTGTTGGTTCCGAATAGTTTGTTCTGTTGGTATCCCTTATTCCTGTTCATGTACCGTTGGATCTTATGTGCTTTGGCCTTAAGCCTCTGTTTTACATCTTCTATTGTGTTGTTTAGTCCCCTCTCCTGTACTTTGTATTTCTCGTTCAGTTCCTCGCTTGTTTTCTTGCTTCTGAGCCTTTTTTCTGCCATCTCTTTCAGTTTACTCAAGTCCGATCTCATCACCATGATTTGCTTTTCCAGGCGCCTTTTCCAAGGCGGTTGCTGTTTTGGTTTCTGCTGGGTTGGTTGTGCTGGTGGTGTTCGTATCCCCATCAGTTCTGCTAATAATCTTGCTTCTGCATATGTCAAGTTATTTGCTTCTGTGATATTGGTGGTGTGTATTAGTCTCATTATTTCATTGACCTCACTTGTTTTCTCCCTTTATTTCTTGGTGTTGTAGGCTTTCATGGAGGGGATCTTTGTTCTCTTTTTATCTGGTTTCATCCATTATCTGATCTATTATTATTATTATTATTATTATTATTATTATTATTATTATTATTATTATTATTGTTATTATTATATCGGAGAAATATATCTTCAGCTATGTCTGGGTATACTTTTGAGAATAAATATATTCGTAAATACACCAATCCTTACTGGATATGTGTCTCCATTTTGAGACATCACCATCATTATCATTATTATTATTATTATTATTATTATTATTATTATTATTATTCAAAAGATGACCCCTATTCATATAGAACACGCCCAGAGGGGCTATTGACTTGAAGTTCAAGCTTCCAAAGAATATTATGGCGTCCGTTAGAAAGAAGTAGCAGAAGCTAATGGGAAATGGAGAAAGAAGTGATCACTTCTTAAAAGAACGAAAGAAATTAAACTAAGAATTTAATTGAGTTCCAACTGCAGGATATCCTCAGAGAGGCTGTCCCATTTTGCAAAGTTTGTAGACTAAAGGACTAGTCTACGTCTTGTACTTAGACACTTTTTATGTTTTATGACATAGCAGCCATCTTCACTTTAACGAGGTACTGGAGAAAATAAACGAAGTTGTTTAAACTAGTTGTTTGGTTGGAGTTAGAAAGTAGTACCTGTTTAGATTGAAATATAAAAATAATAAAAATAAAAGTAAAAATAAAATGGAAAACAAATGAATATACTAAAATAAATTGGTGGAAGGTTTGAATGGGTATATATGTATTTATATAGATAGATATACGCGCGTGTTCGTTCATTTTTGATAGCAGATATTTTATTCGCTTTTAAAAACATCAGCACCAAAATGGCAGAGTAATGCCATTTACAGCAAGACTTATGGACGATACAAAATATCTAATTTTCTTAATGAATAAAACACATGTAAACCCAACTATTTACAGTAGTAAAACAGCAATATGTGTCGTGATATCAGATCACATTTTACAACCGTGTAAATGTAAATCTTGATTTAATTTCAGTATAGTTTGTATGATAAGAATATTAATAATATTAGACTAACAGCAACGAAAGCCCTCCATACAAGTCTTGATATCAATAAATCTTTTTTCAGATGTGAAGATTAAAACCTCAGGTAATTGCAATGCAGTTTTTTGTGATAAGAATATTAGTGCAAGTGTAAAATAATGGACGGACAGCAAAGAAAGGCCCGTTTGAATTCCCGGCGTTGATGGGAGAGGAATGGCAACTTGATCGATGGCGGATCAACTAGTAGGTAGATAGATACACAGTGGGTTGTTTACCTTGGCTAATGAACTTTGACGGAGAACACCCAGAGCACATTTCGATTCGACGATCTCTCTAGGTGTCGCAGGTTTTGCTGGAAATCTAGTGGAGGGTTTTATTCGCAAAATACGATTTTTTAAGCTTTTAGCGAATATGCTATTGTAGTATGGGAGGAAATATAGTTTGACTTGTTGGAGATGGAGGAGTTTTTGTTATTTTCAAAATACGAGTTTAAATTTTTTTATCGAATGAGTTATTTTAATCTGTGGGAAAATATGGTGAGACTTGATGAAGATGGACGTATATTTCTTACTTTCAAAAAGGAGTTTTCCTTTTTTTTGACAAATGATTTATTTTAGTACATGAGGAAATATGGCGTGACTTACTGGAGATGGACGACTTTTTGTTATTTTCAAAATAGGGGTTTAAATTTTTGGCG
>NC_061100.1:102318559-102338559 GCF_015104395.2 Macrobrachium nipponense | reverse complement strand
TGATCTATATTTAATCACCTTAATTGAAGTTTACTTGCTGATAATTATATCTAGAAGTAGCTATTCAATATTTAACATCACCTTAATTCAAGTTTTCTTGCTGTTACTCCTACCTAGAAGTAACGTTTTTAAATTTAACATCACATTAATTTAAGTTTTCTTGCTGATATTTCTATCTAGATTTAATTGTTCTATATCTGACATCACCTTAATTCAAGTTTTCTTACTGTTCCTCAAATGTAGGTGTAATTGTCACTCCAGTGAAAAAGGTAACTGTCTTATGTTAAATTCCTCGTCATCGCTGAAGGATACAAGTCCTGTAAGGATTCTTGAAGTGAATAAAAAATAAGCCTTTTCAGATATATAGAAAAAGGAGAGGTCCAAGTAGAAGGCGTGGGCGGGTGACCAGTTAAAGCTGAAGTGATATATTTGGTATATTCCAAGGGTATATTGACTAGGTATTTTTCAGGCCTCTGTATAGTGTGGTCTCATTGGGGCTGCTGGGAAGACTTGAAAGAGTCAGGTCCTGCCTCTTTTATATACCGTTCTGGTCACTTGTGATGCAGGTTCGATACCGTTCTGGTCACTCGGGATTCAGGTTCGATTCGCACCGCCGGACGTCTGAATTTCTTCATGTGTCTTGCACTTGGATCTAAGGCTTTGTAGTGACAAGCGCATCCAAAAAGTGTGAAGAACTCTTTGAAAGTTGAGAGGGCATTGTGGCTATTAATATTGTATATCTGGTAGAAAATGATCGATCCTATACAGTCATACATGTAGGTATGTATGAAGTGTATGAGTGTTGTTAACGGACACCTTTGCAGACAAAGAACAAAGCCTCAGATCCAAATGCAAGATACATTCTTAAGTAGCGTTTATTGATTTTCGCCAAAGAAAACTCGACGTCACCAGATCAAATAAATTTTACAATCACTTCGAAAAAGTCGCTCCACTGACATCTGTTTAATTTGGAGAGAATTTCAACGTAGAAATAAAGCTCCTACCAATCATTCGCGAATCCAGCTTCCACCGAAAAATGGATGAATGTCAGTTACGAGGGAATGAGAGAATCTCCGTCCAGCAGGATTTAAGTTTTAAATTAGTATTGTAGGTTTTTTATGTGACGTTCAATTACCAGGAGAAAAAACTGGTGTCACTAGGTAAGTCCTAGTATCTTCTAGACACACTAGCATACACATACGCACGAACACACACACCCATATATATATTATATAATAATAATATTACTAGTATATTAATATATATTACATATTATTAACAGAGTATACATTATATTATATACTATAATATATGTGTATGTAAATAATAGTAGGTATTATATTATTATGTATATAGTATATTATTTAAATATATATGTAATATATATATATAATAATATAATATAATATAATTATAAAAATTATATATAGATATATTATATATATAATATATAATATAATATATATAAGGTTATGTATATATATTTATATATATTGTATCTATAATATATATATATATATATTATATATATATATAAACTCTGACAAAAATCCTCTTGCAAAGTAGTATCTATCCAATTTCGTACCCGGATGCTACAAATAAAATGTTTTTACTTGCTACCTCTCAATGGCGCGCTCTGGTCTCGAACTATTTTGTTTTTCCTGCTGCAGGTCCCAGGAATTGTCATTTCGTTTCTCTGCCTTACTGCTAACCTCCCTTTACATTTTGTTCTCTCCTTTCTTTTCGTTTTGACCAGACTGTATTTTGCCACGATGATCAGAAATTGCTTTATGGGTTCCGGTATATCGAGAAGAAATCGACGTGGTTTATCGGAGGACAATATTATTATTAATATGGTGTCCCTGTAGCTGGTAAGTCTCTCTCTCCTCTCTCTCTCTCTCCCTGCTCTTTCACTCTATCGTCTCTCTCTCTCTCTCTCTCTCTCTCTCTTATTCAACACGTTAAACAAATACTTAATGGTGTCTTTCAACAATTTCATGCATAAAATAATGTTATTTCTCAGCTTATGGAGCAACTTTTGATAGTACTCTCTCTCTCTCTCTCTCTCGTTTTTAATTTTTCAGTGTCTTCTAAGGTTAAATTTGATAAGTTCATCCCATACAAAATTAGGGACAACTTGAAACAAATGTCTGCCGCAGCGAGGAAGTCTAACTCTGTGCTAGTATTGCTTAACCTTAATGTTTGTTTCTTTAGTACATGAACCCTGTAGGATGGTAGCGCCATCAGTGCACTTAACGCGGTGCACTGTAGGCATTACTGAAGGTTCTTTGTAACACGCCTTAGGCCTATAGCTGGAACCCCTTTCTTTTCTTTTACTGTACCTTCGTTGATATTCTCTTTCTTCCCTCTCTTAGCAATTGCTTTATAGTGCAACTGCTTTGAGGTTTTCCTCCTGTTACACCTTTCAAACATTTCTACTGTCAATTTCTCTTTCAGCGGCGCATTATACTTTTCTGTACATCGTATAATGAAGGTAGTGGCCTAGCCTATATCGTTCCCAGACGCACGATTATGGCTAAGTTTAACCTTAAATGGAATTAAAACTAGTGAGGATAGAGGGCTGCAATGAGGTATGTTTGATGATTGGAGGGTGGATGTTCAACATACCAATTTACAGCCTTCTAGCCTCAGTAGGTATTTAAGATCTGAGGGCAGACAGAAAAAAGTGTGGACAGAAAAAATGCAGACAGTAAAGTGGGGACAGAAAAAGTGTGGGCAGAAAAAGTGTGGACAGAAAAAGTTGGGAAAGTAAAAGTGTGGGCAGAAAAAGTGTGGACAGAAAAATAAGGACGGCAAAAGTGTGGACAGAAAAAGTTGGGAAAGTAAAAGTGTGGGCAGAAAAAGTGTGGACAGAAAAAGTGGGGACAGAAAAAGTGTGGGCAGAAAAAGTGTGGACAGAAAAAGTGGGGACAGAAAAAGTGTGGACAGAAAAAGTGTGGACAGAAAAAGTGGGGACAGAAAAAGTGTGGACAGAAAAAGTGCAGACAATAAAGTGTGGATAGAAAAAGTGTGGGCAGAAAAGTGCGGACTGAAAAAATGAGGACAGAAAAAGTGGGACAGAAAAGTGGGGACAGAAAAAGTGGGGACAGAAAAAGTGGGGACAGAAAAAGTGTGGGCAGAAAAAGTGCGGACTGAAAAAATGAGGACAGAAAAAGTGGGGACAGAAAAAGTGGGGACAGAAAAAGTGTGGACAGAAAAAGTGGGGACAGAAAAGTGTGGGCAGAAAAAGTGCTGACTGAAAAAGTGAGGACAGAAAAAAGTGGGGACAGAAAATTTGCGGACAGAAAATTGTGGACAGAGAGTGCGGGCAAAAAGTGTGGACAGAAAAATAAGGACGGCAAAAGTGCGGACGGACAGGAGAGACAAAACCGGCAAAATAGCTCACTTTTCAGGAAACTAAAAAAAAAAAAAAAATGAAATTAGCAAAAGACAAAACGGAATTGTATCGTCTCAACACCCTTATTTCCAGTGCCGGGGAGATTAGGAGGGAAGGGGCTGGGGGTTTAGGACCGGCGGAAGTCAGATTGGGCAAATCAAATAGTTCAGGTCGCGGATGATTGGTTTCATTTACACGACCGGAGAGACCTCATTCGGTTATCACTGTGTATACAGGGTGTAGGCCGAGGATACCAATTGAATAACAATGACCTCGTTGGCAACTCCTGCTGCAGAGATACGAGAATTGCTTCGGGGACTGGTTGGGTCAGGTTAGGTCGGCAGTGGGTTGGATAATGAGATCAGTTATAGCTCTCTCTCTCTCTCTCTCTCTCTCTCTCCTCTCTCTCTCTCTCTCTCTGTATATGGTTTGAAATTTATTGAGAAGGCCAACATTGAAAAAAAAAAATTGTTCGTTATAGAAATCTTTTTTGTTGGAGTTTTAAAACAAAAGTTTCTCAGAATTATCATTCGTTTCCAATCGTCTTTATACCTCGCAGAGTTAATGAAGAAATGACCTCTTCCGTATGTGATACTGAATGCTTCATCGGGAATAGCAAATACGTCAGTAATTTTTTACAAGACCTCTACAAGATCAGGGATACATAAAATCATTTTATTTAGTGCCGTCAGTGCACCTCGCGCCGTAAACTGAAGGCGTTTATTGGTGGTATGTTAAGAATGTTGTAGTATTAGTAGTTCACAGACCTGCCCCCATTTTTCTAACCCTTTTCATTAATTAATTAATTTATTTATTTATTTATCACCTTGGTTAATAAAATGAGTCTTGTGTTACTAACCTGATTGAGAAAATGAGTTAGAAATTTCGGAACTTACACAAACCTCTTTTCAACAGAAACCTCGTTTCAACAGTTCAATGTTTGACCTTTGAATTTTTTTGCACTTAACCTTATACAGCGTTACAATGCTGCATGAAACTCAGCCCGGTGGTAGTCTGTGTTGCCAGACGCGCGATCATGGCTAACTGTAACCTTAAAGGAAATAAAAACTACTAAGGGTAGAGGGTTGCAATTTGGTATGTCTGATGATTGTATGGTGGGTGATCAACATACCAATTTGCAACCCTCTAGCCTCGGTAGTTTTTAAGATCTGAGAGCGGACTTACATGAATAGCCATCTCAATAGTTTTCATTTCCATAAAACTAAAATGTGTGAAACGAATGCACCTATAATTCAAGGATTCTCAAGATATTAGGTCATGATATTGACAGAAGACTTTCCACCATTGGAATAACATTCAAACATCGCAGTTATTAAGCCATGAACTTCGCAACATTCATGTAATCGTTTTCGATATAATAGCCGACGGGAATTCGAGAGTGAACAAAACACACGTATTTTAAAATCAGGGCAAGTTACTCGGAAAAATAATGGGATATTCCCGTTCTGGATTCCGGGAAAAATATTCGCACTTCCTTTTTTCTTTTTTTTGCGACAAAAACATGTTTTCCAGAAAGTCCTTCTCTCATTCCGAGTGTGTTCCCTTACCCTTTTTTTTTTAAATCCAATTTTCCCTGTTGGTAAATCGTAATAAACGAAAACAAAGCAATTTTAGATTGGTTCCAAATCATTATTGCAAATTCTCTCTCTCTCTCTCTCTCTCTCTCTCTCTCTCTCTCTCTCTCTCTCTCTCTCTTTCTCTCTCTCTCTAGTAGTGCCATTTTGCTTGGTGAGACGTACCTGCGCACAGTCTGATTAATCAACAGAAATCACGCGTTTAACATAAGTCTAGAAATTGAAAAATATCTAGAAGTGTTCGTGAACTGTCAGTGATAAGAATAGTGTGAAAATAGTAGGATGAAGCGTCTACTAAGTTAGTTTATCAAGTGAAATATTGTAAATCAGATCAAGATGGCAGTAAGTTCCAACTGAGCTGTGGAAAGAAATGGAGAAATCTTGCGTGTCTAGCAGATTCGCAATATGATGAGGTAGCAGGAAGGGAGCTGGTATTTCTTATCTATGAGATCAACAACAGCCCTTATCAAAAAGATACAAAAGCATTCATAGACATATTAGAAGGATATGATCCTTCAAACTGGAACATATCAACAGAAAACATCTTGAAAATAATAGATGTTCCAAATAAAATCCAATTGGTCAAGAGACTCATAAAGAAAATTTACATCAATCAACATATTCCGACAAAGAAAATGATTAAGGTGAACATTGTGAATATACTAATTGATGCAATAGGAAAAAATACCAAAAGCATGCAAACTGTGTAAGGTGGGGTATAGCATAGTTAATCCACAAAACCTGATCAAAAAATGTTCTGCATGCAACATTCCAACGCATCCTCAATGTGCTGAAGTAATGCAAAATACTAGTAAGGATACCAGAATATTTTGCTCAACATGTCTATCATGGATAGACAATGTTATTAAATCAAGACTTAATGTACAAATAGTTGAGGATGAAGGAAGAAGAAGGAAGGTAAAGGAATAAGAAGAATAAGAGAAGAAGAAGAAGAAGAAGAAAACAGAAGAAAAAAAAACAAAACTGAAATTACAGAAAAAAATAAGGAAAGCAATGAACAAGACAAGAGTGTGGATGCAGAGATACTCATTGAAACTACATATGAGGCAATCAAGCAGCATACATACGAAGAAATAAATTACGACATGACAACACAAGATAAAATCCCGAAGAGGCTCTACCCAGATCTGCACACTGATGGGAAAGAGGAAAAAATAGACAAAAAAGATAAAGTCTGCACCCTTTTGAAAAGAGGGAATTGCAGATTCGGAGAAATATGTTACTAAAAACATCCCAAGGTATGTCACAACTATGAAATCTATGGTAAATGTGCATACCTAGACGGCTATGAGGATGATTGCAGAAATCTACATCCAAAAATATGCAAAAACCTAAAAGAAAGAAAAGGATGTAAGTTCGACAAAAAATGTAAATATATGCACACTGTAGCCATGAATCAAAATCAGTTAAATAATCAATTAAATAATAATATCCAAAATAGGAAGGAAACAAATAAAGAGAGGAACAAAGAATATGAGGTGAAGGAAAAAAGCAAGCCATCACCGCGATATGGAGTGTCAGCAAAGAATTTCCAAGCATCAGCTCCAAGATTCTACAGCTCAAGAGATAAATACTCTATGTATGATGCTAGGGGATATAGCAGATACAGAGAAAATTGCAGAAACAGACACAAAATGAATAATTATGATGAAGGAAGATAAAATATTATAGAAAAGTTGGATTTTTTAATGTCAGAATTTCTGGAAATGAAGAAAAGAACAACATACCAGAACAGGAAGGAGACTTGGGAAAATCCTTATTATTATCCATATTAAAGGAAGGAGATAACATGCAAACCATCATAGTGATGAATGCGCAGTGCTTAGTTACGAGTAACTCAAAAAGAAAAATAGAGTACTTAGAAGAACTAACCCAAATTGAAAAGAAAATAGATATAATGAATATAAGTGAAACCTGGTATTCCCAAGATACTGGTAATGACAATCAAATAAAAGGGTTCCAAACTTATAGACCAGATAGAAAAAAATAGGAATCAAGGGGGAACTGCAATATATGGGAAAGACAAAAAATAAGGAAAGATATATGAGAAATATAGTAACTCAGAATGTGAACTAATAGCGGTAGAATTTGAATCTGAAAAATTAATGAACATAGTAATATATAGACCTCCTAATACTAAAGAGTTTGACACAATAACAGAAAAATTGGATGATATATGTAGAAATCACAAGGACTGGACTATCCTCCTATCTGGAGACTTTAACTTTCCTTTCGTAGACTGGAAAGAAAGAATAGTAGTGCAGAAGATAAGAGGCAATTTGAAAAGCTATTAGATATGCTACTAGAATACAACATTCAACAAATAAATCACCTGCCAACAAGAAAGGAAAATACTTTAGACCTAGTATTTGTGAACAAGGTGAATTATGTGAAACAAATAATAGTTTATAATGCGAGTATTTCATACCATAAGGTCATAGTATTAACAGTCCATTATAAAGCAAGTGAAAACAGAGATAAGCAAAAAATGGAAAAGTGGGAAGGATATGGAAAATACAACATCTACAGCAAAAATATAAAATGGTCAGAAATAAATGAAGAATTAAATAAAGATTGGGATAACATTTTTGTAAGCGATGATACAAAGGTAAATACGGAGATATTATATAAAATTTTAGAGAAAATAGTGGATAAATATATACCGAAAAAGAAAAGTAAACGTCAGTCATACATACCAAGAGACAGAAGGATCTTGTTCCAGAAAATCAGAAAGTGGAAAAAAAGTCTTGCAAAAGAAAAAAAATGCATTAAAAGTGATGGAACTAAAAAGTAAGATAGAAAATGCAGAACAAAATATTATACAATCTAAAGAAAATTAAAAATGGGACTTAGAAGAAAAAACCCTAGTAAATATCAAGCAAAACCCCAAATATTGTACTGGTATGCGAAAAAGATGAATAAAATAAGAATAGAAATGGGCCCTCTAAGAATTGAAGGGAGATTAATGAATGAAAAAAAGGAAATATGCAACATATTGGTAGAACGTTATAAGAGAGAATTCACCCCTAGAATTGATAATGAAGATAATGATATAGAAGTAAGGGATGAAAATAGTGAATATTTAGCAGACATAGATATTAATGAAGCTGATATTGTGCAGGCTATTAATGAAATTAAAAATGGAGCTGCTGCTGGGCCTGATGGTATCCCTGCTATTTTGTTAAAGAAAGTAGTTCATTCTATCGCAAAGCCACTTGCAATATTATTAGGACAAAGTGTAGATACAGGCAAGATTTATGATGAGTACAAATTAGCATATATTACCCATACTTTCAAAAGAGGATCAAGACTAGAGGCAAGTAATTATAGGCCAGTGAGTCTAACATCACATATTATGAAAGTGTATGAAAGGGTAATGAAGAAAAATATTATGAAACATTTAATAAAAAATAATTTGTTTAATATAGGACAACATGGTTTTGTACCTGGAAAAAGTACACAAACCCAACTGTTAGTCCACCGTGAGAACATATACAAAAATATGAAAAGCGGAAATGAAACAGATGTGGTTTATCTAGACTTTGCAAAAGCTTTTGACAAAGTAGATCATAATATATTAGCGAAGAAAATTAGAAAACATAATATAGTGGATAAAGTAGGAAGATGGTAAAAAATTTGTACACAACAGAAAACAGATAGTTATTGCAAACGAAGAGAAATCGGATGAAGCTAAGGTAATATCTGGTGTGCCACAAGGTACGGTGTTAGCTGCATTACTGTTTGTTATTATGATTGCAGACATAGACAGTAATGTTAAGACCTCGGTAGTGAGTAGTTTCGCCGATGACACAAGAGTAAGTAGAGAAATTACTTGCGATGAAGATAGGAGCGCGCTACAAAGAAACCTTAACAAAGTATATGATTGGGCAGAGGTAAATAGGATGGTATTTAACTTTGATAAATTTGAATCAATAAACTATGGAGACAGAGAAGGAAAGCTATATGCACATAGGGGACCTAATAATGAGACAATCAAAAATAAGGAAGTAGTTAAAGACCTTGGTGTGATGTTGAATAGGAACATGTTATGCAATGATCAAATAGCAATTCTATTGGCAAAATGTACAGCTAAAATGGGAATGTTACGGCACTTTAAAACAAGAAAAGCTGAACACATGATTATGCTTTATAAAACATATGTTCGTAGTCCGCTTGAATATTGCAATATGATATGGTACGCACACTATCAAAAGGATGTTGCACAAATAGAGAGTGTACAAAGGTCCTTTACAGCTTGAATAGAAGAAGTTAAGGATCTTAACTACTGGGAAAGACTAAAATTTTTGAAATTATATAGTCTAGAAAGGAGAAGAGAATGCTACATGATAATTCAGGCATGGAAACAGATAGAAGAAATTGCTGAAAACATCATGGAGCTAAAAATATCAAACAGAGCAAGCAGAGGTAGATTAATAGTGCCCGAAACCATACAAGGAAAAATAAGGAAAGCACACAGGACATTAATCCACTACGCACCAGCATCGACAATGCAGCGTCTATTCAATGCGTTGCCAGCTCATCTGAGGAATATATTAGGAGTGAGCGTAGATGTATTTAAGAATAAGCTCGACAAATTTCTAAGCTGCATCCCAGATCATCCAAGATTGGAAGATGCAAAATATACCGGAAGATGCACTAGCAACTTTCTGGTAGACATTAGCGGTGCCCACACTGAGGGACCTGGGGCAACCCGAACAAGATGTAAGGTCTGTAAGGTAAGGTCTCTTGTGTGTCTTATGAAATGTAAATCTCATTCGTTAATATAAACCTAGGTCAATAAATTCTCTCTCTCTCTCTCTCTCTCTCTCTCTCTCTCTATCTCTCTCTCTCTCTCTCTCGTCTCCTCTCTCCCTCTCTCTCTCTCTCTCCCTCATCTCTCTCTCTCTCTCTCTCCCTCTCTCTCTCTCTCTCTCTATCTCTCTCTCTCTCTCTCTCTCTCTCTCTCTCTCTCTCTTTCATATGCAGTTTTCCTTATTGGCACCTACATTGTAATAAGCGAAAACAAAGCAATTTTAGATCGCTGCTACATCATTATTACCAGTGCTCTCTCTCTCTCTCTCTCTCTCTCTCTCGTCTGTCTGTCTCTCTCTCTCTCTCTCTCTCGTCGTAATGCCTTTACCAAAAGTATTTGTTAGTATCTACTACTAAATTCGAACACTTTAAGGCATATCGCAAGGTTTCTGTAATTGCTGAGGGAGTTACAGAATTATCTGAAATTTGGAAGCTGTCCTACATGACCGCGAATGATTTAAAAGTTGCTTTCCGTTTACCAGTTGTAATAATTTGATCCCGTGATTGTGGTGGACGAAAAATGTTGTCGCATTTTCAAACCAAAATGCCCTCGAAAGATGAGCTCATTAGAAGCTTTGCATAATATCAAAGTACTTGAAGCCAGTTTCCGTAGAAAGTGGAAAAAAATAGCTCATGCCAGTTCGTCAAAGAAGGGACGAATAAATCGTACTGTATTTCGTACTTTGAAATGTAAAGTAAATATGCACTGTAGCATATATAAATCTCGTGAGATTATACTACATGTTTCATATCTATGAACACTCAAAAAAAATTTGTAATCTCCTTTGTTCCTCGCATCTACTTCCAATAACACTGTTTACACGCTACTTATGACAGTAGATAAGGTATAAGCTCATGGATATGGGAACCTTTCATATAAGGAAATCTCTGTATCAACATTGAATGCAGACGTAGGCTATTCTTACCCTTTCAAATGACAGGTCCTCGTTGTAATGAAAGCAGCTTACAAGAGGCCTACAAGGGACCTACGCGTTCATTCAGCTGAAGTGAAAAATATCTTTTATGTAAACCCTTACTTGAACGGGAGGCTATCGAGCTAAGCTGGATTGCCACGCTCTCTTTCTCTCAGTGCTGGCTGGAAGCGAATGAAGGGGACACTTACATACACATACATATATATACTATATATATGTGTTTGTATATATATAAATTTATAAATTATATTTATAATACTAACTTCATCACTTACACAGTCGTTCTGGGAATTAATACAATTACTAAGAGGACCTCATTGAAACTGGAGGAGAAGGTTATTAAGGAATAAATATATATATATATATATATATATATATATATATATATATATATATATATATATATACAGATAAGCGATTACCAAAGGAAAATGATAAGCAGAAGTCCAAACGCTTTCATTTTTACTAAGACATTCTGGCTGTCATTTTCCTGTGGTATTCTCTTATTTAACGAAGTCACGTGCATCTACTGTGATTTTTAAGCATATATATATATATATATATATATTATATATATATATATATTATATATATATATATAATATAGATATATATATGATATATATATATTGTAATGTAATTAATATATTTGATAAATTTTTATATTGAAGTTATGCTTTTGACTTCACACATTTAAAGTAAATTTCTGTTTGTTTTTGTCCAGTTTATTTATATATGTCTTTTGAAGGTTGGACTTGGGGTTTTTACCTCCCCCCCTCTAAGGGTAGTTATAGTTTTAATTGGTAATTAACCCTTGTAAATGTTTTTCTTTTCATGGTTGACGGTGTTTCGACTGTTTGTGACCCGTTTTGTTTTCATCTCCGCTTCTGATATGGGAACTTGCGGAGTGATGAAGAGTTAGTTAACGGCTCCCTGTAGAGAGGTTACCAGCTCCTATATTTTTCCTGATGGCTTGTGGTAAATTACTCCGATGTTCTGAAGACGTCCTCGACTTTGTGAAGCTATTGGCATCTTGGAGGTGTTCCTTTTCATCCCCCTACGAACAGTACTTTTTGTAGACGTCTCTGCGGTCTGTGTAAAGAAATCGTGTGACGCTCTTCCTTTACAAGACGTATACTTCGGGGTTGTGATGCCCTAACTTGCTTGATGTACTTTTGGAGGCGAACCTCGCCCGTCATTTGCCCTTGCCCTCAGTTAGCTGAACCTCTGGAGTCGTAAAGAGGCCTCCCAGGGTCGAAGAAGAGGGTAAGATCCCAGACCCTGTGTGTATTTACTATAAATATTCTCTCTTATAGACGACCTGAGTTGGGTGTTTCATCCTTAGTGACACAATTGGAGTTAACCGTTGAAGACGAAACTTCGCGCTAATATTAAAGAGACGATTTACTATGAAGCACTGGAATAGTGGAGTGATAGTTAATTTTTCTTGACTACAAGATAATTATGTTTCATAGTCCTAATGTACGCTTATTCGAATGTGTGGTTTGATTAGGTTTAAGGCTATTTTTCTTACTTTGTCTCTTACTTTCGTAACGACCAGTGCATCTGTGTTTTCTATCTCCCCCTAGTAACTTTTTCTTTTACTTTAGTATGATAGTTAGCTAGGCGAATGTATTTTTGGATTTTTTTGTGATTGTGAGTTTTGTTTTGCTCTTTCTTCCCTAAAGTACAGCTTTCAAGGGATTTCTTTGTAATGATAAGACCTTTTTGTTGTAATAAATAATTAAGTATATGTTTAGTCTCTGTATCCTTCTCTTTGAGGAAATACTTTGGATTGTTGATGCTCTGGTTATGAGTCCTACTCATTACCATAGTGGTAAGGACTTTAGAAGTGGATTAAAGAACCTCTGAACTCATTACCATCTCTAAGAGTTCATAACATAATTGGCGACCGTTTAACAGGATCTACTACCAGACATTGACATTCAGAGGGTTTTCTCGAGGAGGAGTGCAGAGAAAGGTGGGAAAAGGATAGGTTTGCTTGATAGGCTTTTAAGTGATAGGAGTTTTATTTTCCCTCCCTCTCTCTTGTTCCCCATTTAACTTAGAATATGCCTTATTTCGAGTTTCAAGTTGAGGAGGCTGCGGCCGAATTTTTCAGTAATCCTGATTGGGAAGAAAATATTTTTGATTTGAAACGTGAGGAGTTGTGGTTTTTGTCTCAGTTTTTGCGTTTGGAACTGCCAGCAGAAATTCGTAAAGGACAGTTACTCAAAGAAGTGCTGAAAGCTGCTAAAGAGTACCAAGGGAAGGTGAGTGTCTCGGATATGAACAAAAATCAAGAACAGGGCAACGTTACTAACGATGGAAACCGGGAACTAGATGAAAGTAACATTCATCAGGTAAGTGAGTTGAGACTCAGTATTTTGAGGGAGGAAGCGAAAATTAAAGAGTTGGAGTTAAAAGCTATGCAGTTTCAAGCAGAAGAAAAAGCTAAAGAAAGGGAACACGAGATTATCTTGCGTAGAATGGGTAACAATAATAGTGATAATAATAGTAATAGTAGTGGCTCTGTGGGTAATTTTAATGTAATGTCAGCGTTAAAGTTAGTACCTTTGTTCAATGAGGAAGATGTCCCAGAATTTTTCACTTCTTTTGAGAGGATAGCTAAAAGGTTGGTTTGGCCGAAAGATATGTGGACCACTATGATACAATGTCGTTTGAAAGGGAAGGCTCAGCGTGTATATAATACACTTAATGAAGATCTTTGTAACGATTATGACACAGTGAAAGCCATAATTCTCAAGGCCTATGATTTAGTTCCTGAAGCTTATAGGCAGAAATTTCGCAATTTCAAGAAAGAGCCAGGGATGACATTTGTAGAATTTGCGAGGCAGAAGGAACAGTTTTGTGAGGACTGGTTGAAGTCTAAGGATATTGACAATTTTTCTAAATTAAAGGAATTGATTTTGATAGAAGAATTTAAAAGGACTGTGACTAGGGAGTTAAAAATACATTTGGATGAATTAAAACTGGACTCATTACAGGAGATCGCTATTGCGTCGGACGAGTACTCTCTCACCCACAAACAGGAAAAGTTAACAAGGGTAGTATCTATAAACAATAGGAAATTTTTCAATGGTAGTTGGAGAAGAATAACCAGAACAGACAACAGGAGTCTTACAAACCCGATTTTGACAGGAATACGAGTAATAAGAATAGTAATTATGATAATAAAACTAGTAGTGTAAATAGTGTTAGTTCTCGTAGTTATGTCAATACTAGTAGGAACGTAGGTAACACTAAGGCTATAGAATCAGGAATAGTTTGTTTTTGGTGCAGTAGGAGGGGTCATGTGGAGTCTCAATGTTTCTCGAGAAAGAAATATTTCGAAAGAAACCCGAAACCTGTCAGCGTTGTAACAGCAGATAAACCGCCTAGGGAGGACGAATCTAGATGACTTAGATTTCGTAAGTACATAACGGACGGATTTATTTTCACGGATGAAACTAAACAGATTGAGACAAAAATTAAAGTATTGAGAGATACTGGGGCTGCTCAGTCATTAATTTTACGAGGGTCTGTCCCGGATGGATATGTTTATAAGAATGATGAGTATGTAGTATTGGGTGGTTTCCCGAATACAGTGGATTCATACCCACTAGAAACTTTTATCTAAATACTAATTATTTTTCAGGTGAAGTAAAATTGGCGGTTGTTGATAGTTTGCCAATTCCTAAGATAGATTTAATTTTTGCTAATGATTTGTCCATTACTGATGAAGCTTGTATCTTTCCAATTCTGTCTGTGGTCGGAGTAGGGGACGACCACTGTCCTATGAGTGATATTTGTAAACCTATCTCGGTAATAACGAGGTCAAAGGCAAAAGAGGTTGACCTGGCCGAGGTTGATTTGGATTTGGATGTGATTGATGAACTTAAGAATGACTTTTGTGACAAAATAGTTACACTTACTTTTCGAGACGTAGAGTGGGATTCCAAGGCTTTTAGAAAAGCCCAAACTGTTGAATTTCATGAATTTATTATGAGTGATGGTAATGATTTATCGAAGCCAGTATTCTGTAAAGAGAGAGGTTTACTCTACAGGGTTAGTAGGTCAGCTGATGCACCTGCTGATCAGGTAGAGGTTTCCCGTCAGTTGGTAGTTCCTGAGAAATATAGGAATAAAATTTTGTCATTGGCTCATGAAAACAATCTTGCTGGGCATTTCGGAGTCAGAAAAACGTTTCAGAAGGTTGCACGGTATTTTTATTGGCCCCGAATGCGCCGAGATGTAAAGCACTATGTACTGTCTTGCAGGGTTTGTCAGTTGGTGGGGAAGCCTAACCAGAAGATACCTAAAGCCCCACTTATTCCCATACCTTCAGTTGGAGAGCCTTTTAGAGAGGTGGTGATTGACGTTGTGGGTCCTCTCCCGCGGACGCGCGGGGGCAATGAGTATTTGTTGACAATTGTGGATAGGATGACTCGCTTCCCGGAGGCTGTCCCCTGAGGAGTATTCGGAGTGAAAAGATTGTGGATAATTTGATTAGCTTCTTTACTAAGTTTGGCATACCTCGCACTTTGCAATCTGACTGTGCTACTAATTTCACCAGCAAATATTTTAGGAATAAAATGTCTGAATTAGGGATAAAGCACATTACCTCTTCTCCGTATCACCCTGAGAGTCAGGGCCAGGTGGAAAGGTTTCACCAGACCCTGAAGTCTGTTTTGAAAAAGTTTTGTATGGAGTCAGGAAGAGAGTGGGATAAGGAGGTCCCGTATGCCTTATTCGCTATTCGTTCCGTTCCAAATGAAGCTTTGGGATACTCTCCTTTCGAGCTTGTTTTTGGGCATTGTGTGCACGGGCCTTTGGAGGTTGTACGTGAGCATCTGGAGGGGGAGACTCCCGAGGTCAACATTCTTGATTATTTGTCAGGGCTTCAGGAGAAACTAAGAGAGGCATGGGAGTTTGCTAAAGAGAATTTAGCAGAAAGCCAGGAGGTGATGAAAAACAGATACGATGTTGGGACTCAAAAAAGGGTGTTTAAACCTGGAGATAGTGTTCTAGTTTTGTTGCCCTTCCCAGGAAATCCTTTGAGGGCACAGTTTTCAGGGCCCTGGAAGGTTCTGAAGAAATATAATGACGTGAATTATTTGATAGAGACCCCAGGTAAAAGGAAGAAAACTAGAGTATGTCATATTAATATGCTCAAACCTTATATAAGTAGAGATGTAGAATTAGCTGAAGATGCAGACGTGGACCCCGTCACTTTAGTCAATGTAGAAGTAGACACAGAGGTAAATACAGTAGAGTCTGTAGTTAGTAATAAATTATCTGTTACACCCGATGCATTGAGTAGCAATTCTGAAATTTTAAATAATCTGCAAATTAAATTTCAGCACTTGGATCCCGGCAGGTCTGTATCATTAATTAACCTGATCAATGAATATAGAGATATTTTTCAGGACACTCCAGGTAGAACCACGGTCCTCGAACATGATGTGGATGTGGGGGATGCAAAACCCATTAAGCAGTGCCCCTACCGACTTAACCCAATAAAGAGAGACATATTGAAAGAGGAAGTGCGATACATGCTAGACAATGATTTAATTGAACATAGCAGTAGTCCGTGGAGTTCACCTGTGGTGCTAGTTAAGAAGGAAGGCGGACAAAACCGTCTGTGCTTCGATTACCGAAAGGTGAATGCAGTAACTACGACTGACTCCTTTCCTCTACCCAGGGTGGAAGACTGTATTGATCGTGTTGGGTCTGCAAAGTTTTTGACAAAATTGGATCTTTTGAAAGGCTATTGGCAGGTGGGTCTTTCCCCCCGAGCGAGACAGATTTCGGCCTTTGTGACAGGTGACGGCCTTTTCGAATGCAAGGTGATGCCATTCGGAATGAAGAATGCGGCTGCCACATTCCAGAGGCTGATGAATTACATAACCCAAAATTTGGAAGGTTGTGTTGTCTATATAGATGACCTTATCATTTATAGTGATGATTGGAAGACTCATCTTAAAAGATTGAGAGCTTTGTTTCAGGTGTTGCGGAAGGCTGGCCTAGTGGTAAATCTTAAAAAGAGTGATTTCGCTCAAGCAAAGGTAATTTACCTCGGTCATGAGGTGGGCCTGGGTAAGGTCGCCCCCAAGAAGGCTAATGTGGAGGCAGTTGCAGATTTTCCAGCACCTCTTAATAAAAGGGGCGTTAGGCGTTTCCTTGGTATGGTCGGCTATTATCGCCGATTCATTTGCAATTTTTCTGAAATAGCCAACCCGCTCACAAACTTGTTAAAGAAAGGTGTCAAATTTATTTGGTCTCCTGAATGTCAGGAGGCTTTCGAAAAACTGAAAGCTACCTTAATTAGTTATCCTTTGTTGCGATCACCAAATTTCAAATTGCCTTTCAGGTTAGGTACCGATGCCAGCGATTTGGGACTTGGTGCTGTTCTGTTGCAAGAGGATGACGCGAAAACACTACACCCTGTTGCTTACTTCTCTAAGAAATTGTCGCCAGCAGAAAGAAAATATTCTACAATAGAAAAAGAGGCATTGTGTCTAATAAAGGCATTGGCCCATTTTAATGCAGACCACAACCCTTTAGTCTTTATCCAACGTTTCAAAGATAAAAATATGCGAATTCTTAAGTGGAGTTTGACTCTCCAAGAGTATGATCTCGAGATACGGCATATACCAGGTAGAAACAATATAGTTCCCGACGTTTTGTCTAGGTCCTTTGCAATAGAATGATTTTTCCGTTATAACAACCATTATTTTTTTCAGGAGTTCACTTAATTTGTTTCTTGCTTTGTTAAAAAGTTAAAGTAATCTTTAAGGTAATTTTATTTAGTTTTTGAATTCTTAAAAAAAAAAAAAAAAAAAAAAAAAATTCTTTTAGATCATTTTTTTTTTCCTTTTTGGCGGGGAGGTGTAATGTAATTAATATATTTGATAAATTTTTATATTGAAGTTATGCTTTTGACTTCACACATTTAAAGTAAATTTCTGTTTGTTTTTGTCCAGTTTATTTATATATGTCTTTTGAAGGTTGGACTTGGGGTTTTTACCTCCCCCCCTCTAAGGGTAGTTATAGTTTTAATTGGTAATTAACCCTTGTAAATGTTTTTCTTTTCATGGTTGACGGTGTTTCGACTGTTTGTGACCCGTTTTGTTTTCATCTCCGCTTCTGATATGGGAACTTGCGGAGTGATGAAGAGTTAGTTAACGGCTCCCTGTAGAGAGGTTACCAGCTCCTATATTTTTTCCTGATGGCTTGTGTGGAAATTACTCCGATGTTCTGAAGACGTCCTCGACTTTGTGAAGCTATTGGCATCTTGGAGGTGTTCCTTTTCATCCCCCTACGAACAGTACTTTTTGTAGACGTCTCTGCGGTCTGTGTAAAGAAATCGTGTGACGCTCTTCCTTTACAAGACGTATACTTCGGGGTTGTGATGCCCTAACTTGCTTGATGTACTTTTGGAGGCGAACCTCGCCCGTCATTTGCCCTTGCCCTCAGTTAGCTGAACCTCTGGAGTCGTAAAGAGGCCTCCCAGGGTCGAAGAAGAGGGTAAGATCCCAGACCCTGTGTATTTACTATAAATATTCTCTCTTATAGACGACCTGAGTTGGGTGTTTCATCCTTAGTGACACAATTGGAGTTAACCGTTGAAGACGAGACTTCGCGCTAATATTAAAGAGACGATTTACTATGAAGCACTGGAATAGTGGAGTGATAGTTAATTTTTCTTGACTACAAGATAATTATGTTTCATAGTCCTAATGTACGCTTATTCGAATGTGTGGTTTGATTAGGTTTAAGGCTATTTTTCTTACTTTGTCTCTTACTTTCGTAACGACCAGTGCATCTGTGTTTTCTATCTCCCCCTAGTAACTTTTTCTTTTACTTTAGTATGATAGTTAGCTAGGCGAATGTATTTTTGGATTTTTTTGTGATTGTGAGTTTTGTTTTGCTATTTCTTCCCTAAGTACAGCTTTCAAGGGATTTCTTTGTAATGATAAGACCTTTTTGTTGTAATAAATAATTAAGTATATGTTTAGTCTCTGTATCCTTCTCTTTGAGGAAATACTTTGGATTGTTGATGCTCTGGTTATGAGTCCTACTCATTACCATAGTGGTAAGGACTTTAGAAGTGGATTAAAGAACCTCTGAACTCATTACCATCTCTAAGAGTTCATAACAATATATATATATATATATATATATATATATATATATATATATATGTATATATATATATATAAATATATGTATATATATATATATATATATATATATATATATATATATATGTATATATGATATATATATATATATATATATATATATATATATATATATATATATATATATATATATACAGCACAGACGTCATTGCAATATATAATAGAATCCTTCGAATGGCATAAATTCCAGCGCCTCAAGAACAGCCGCTGCTATCCAACGATTTCCGATGAAAATGAAGGACCTGCAATCACTCTCTCGAGTTTCGTCTCCTTCTCGTTTTAAAAGTGTTCTTTTCATTCTTATCGATGCCAAGAAATGGCTAAATCCAATCAACCAACAATGCAACAATGTGCAATCTTCCGCGCGACAAAACTGTTCTGGGTCGGCAAAAGAGAAACGGTATGGTTTACTTTGGTTATTTGATTTTTTTTATGGCGTTTTCAGTATCGGGTATAATGTTGCTACAGCGTAAGGGGGGGGGGGGGGTGAGGGGGGGGGGGGGGGGCGGGGCATGATTTATGGCCCGCACATGAACCCTTTGCTTGATTGACTTGCTATTATATCCAATACTTATTCATAACATATCATAAAAGCGCTGTATCACTCTGTTATGCAATTCGTATGAATGACAGCTTTCTCTCTCTCTCTCTCTCCACCACCTCATGAAAAATAAATAAATAAATGAGTTGACTGGAAAAATTAATCCTGTGCATGATACGGCTTCACAAGAAGAATATTTTAGAATGGTCAATTACTCGCGTGAATAAGTGACAAAATTCATACTTAGGCCAGTGTTGCAAACCATTCAATCAGCTGTCATGATGGAGATAGGTTGATTTTGATTCTAAGTACAGAAACAGAAGTCTGATTTTGATTCTCATTACAGAACCAGAATTCTGAGTTTGATCTTCAGTACAGAACCAGAATTCTGATTTTGATTCTAAGTGCAGAACCAGAATTCTGATTTTGATTTTAATTCTAAGTACAGAACCAGAATTCTCCTAGTTGATTTTGATTCTCAGTACAGAAGCA
>NC_061100.1:102301059-102311059 GCF_015104395.2 Macrobrachium nipponense | reverse complement strand
CCAGCATTGTATCACAAATCACCATGCGCCCAAATGGATGACCACAGGAAGAACATCCTTAGTCCAGAAAGACAGAGTAAGGGAAATATAGCCAGTAACTACAGGCCTATCACCTGCCTACCAATAATGTGGAAGTTACTAACAGGTATCATCAGTGAAAGGCTATGCAACTGCATAGAGGATACAAACCCCATCCCCCACCAACAGAAAGGCTGCAGAAGGAAGTGTAGAGGCACAAAAGACCAGCTCCTGATAGACAAAATGGTAATGAAGAACACTAAGAGAAGGAAAACTAACGTAAGCATGGCATGGATAGACTATAAGAAAGCCTTCGACATGGTACCACACACATGGCTAATAGAATGCCTGAAAAAATATGGGGCAGAGGAAAACACCATCAGCTTCCTCAAAAATACAATGCACAACTATAATGAAATACTTACAACCTCTGGAATAAGACTGGCAGAGGCTAATATCAGGAGAGGGATCTTCCAGGGCGACTCACTGTCCCCACTACTCTTCGTAGTAGCCATGATTCCCATGACAAAAATACTGCAGAAGATGGATGCTGGGTACCAACTCAAGCAAAGAAGCAACAGAATTAACCATCTGATGCTCATGGACGACATCAAGCTGTATGGTAAGAGCATCAATGAAATAAGTACCCTAATCCAGACTGTAACAAGGACTGAAGGGATAAAGCTACCAGACGGGAGCAACATCAAACACATAGATGAGACGGGATACAAATACCTAGGAATAATGGAAGGAGGGATATAAAACATCAAGAGATGAAGGACACGATCAGGAAAGAATATATGCAGAGACTCAAGGCGATACTCAAGTCAAAACTCGACGCCGGGAATATGATAAAAGCCATAAACATAGGGGCAGTGCCAGTAATCAGATACAGCGCAGGGATAGTGGAATGGAAGAAGGCATAACTTCGCAGCATAGATCAGAAAACGAGGAAACATATGACAATACACAAAGCACCACACTCAAGAGCAAATACGGAAAGACTATACATAACACAAAGGAAGGAGGGAGGGGACTACTAAGCATAGAGGACTGCGTCAAGATCGAGAACAGAGCACTGGGGCAATATATGGAGACCAGTGAAGACGAAGGGCTCAAGAGTGCATGGGAAGAAGGACTGATAAAAGTAGACGAAGACCCAGAAATATACAGACAGGAGAAAGACAAGCAGAACAGAGGAATGGCATAACAAATCAATGCACAGATAATACATGAGACAGATTAAAGAACTAGCCAGCGATGACGTGTGGCAATGGCTACTGAGGGGTGAGCTAAAGAAGGAAACTGAAGGAATGATAACAATGGCACAAGATCAGGCCCTAAGAACCAGATATGTCCAAAGAACGATAGATGGAAATAACATCTCTCCCATATGTAGGATGTGCAATACGAAAAATGAAATCATAAACCACATAGCAAGCGAATGTCCGGCACTTGCACAGAACCAGTTCAAAAAGAGGCTTGATTCAGTAGCAAAAGTCCTCCACTGGAGCCTGTGCAAGAAACACCAGTTACCTTGCAGTAATAAGTGGTACGAACACCAACCTGAAGAAGTGATAGAAAACGATTAGGCAAAGGTCCTCTGGGATTATAGTATCAGAACAGATAGGGTGATACGTGCAAATAGACCAGACGTGACATTGATTGACAAAATCAAGAAAGCATCACTCATTGATGTCTGTCGCAATACCATGGGACACCAGAGTTGAAGAGAAAAAAAGGGAAAAAATGGATAAGTATCAAGACCTGAAAATAGAAATAAGAAGGATATGGCATATGCCAGTGGAAATCATACCCATAATCATAGGAACACTAGGCACGATCCCAAGATCCCTGAAAAGGAATCTAGAAAAACTAGAGTCTGAAGTAGCTCCAGGACTCATGCAGAAGAGTGTGATCCTAGAAATGGCGCACATAGTATAAAAATGATGGACTCCTAAGGAGGCAGGATGCAACCCGTAACCCCACACTATAAACACCACCCAGTCGAATTAGAGGACTGTGATAGAGTAAAAAAAAAAAAAAAAAATGATAATAATAATTTGTAAGTAAGCCAATGTTACTTGAAATTGTCAAAAGTTTTTGAATTTTATACTGTTATTGTTATTGATAGAAACAAACAATATATAATATTATTCAGGATGACCCTCACATAAGAATATTCCTATTTTTATTATACACACACACACACACGCACACACACACACACACACATATATATATATATATATATATATATATATATATATATATATATATATATATATATATATATCTAATAAAAGGAGCCCATAAAAAACACCAAAAATGTAGAGAGAAAAGTACTATATTTCAGAGGACTGCTGTCTCTCTCTTCAGGTATATGAACATATACCTGAAGAGAGAGACAGCAGTCTCTGAAAATATAGTACTTTTCTCTCTACATTTTGGTGTTTTTATGGGCTCCTTTTATTAGATGGAATTCTGTTGTTACAGAACACTTTTACCAGTCATCTATATATATATATTATATATATATATATATAATATTTATAATATATTATATATATATTGAGCTACAAATGTCCTAATATCTAAATCGCTCTACCTCGGAATTAACATATTTTCATATATGTTTAACCGAAGGGGAATTTTTTTAGACGATAATAGAATTGCCGGCCGACGGGCACACACACACCACACACACACACACACACACACACACACACACACACACAGACACACAGATATATATATATATATATATATATATATATATATATATATATATATACAATTCTTCGTGTTACGGTCTTTTATGCGAAAAAATTACTGCGTGTTACTATCTATTAAAAAAATAAAAACTTATCATATTACAAATCTTTTATACGAAAAGAAAAATTCTTGTTACGATGCTTTATGCGAATAACTTCTCCATTTTACGATATTTTACATGAAAACCGTGTCGTGTTACGATCTTTTATATAAAGAATTATCATATTACGATCTTTTATAAGTCAAAAAACTTCTCCAACTTACGATCTTTTATTAAAACGCCGCCATGTCACGAACTTATAAAAATATCATATTACGATCTTTTATACGAAAAACAATTGTGACGATATTTTATATATTAAGAAACCTTCTCCGTGTTACGGTCTTGTATAAAGAATACCTCCATGTTACGATCTTTTATACTAAAATAACTTCGTCATGTTACGATCTTATAAACAAATTTTCCATGTTACGATCTTTTATACGGAAAAAAATGTTTACGATATTTTATGAAAAAAGAAACCTACTAAGTGTTACGATCTTTTATTAAAAAAAATACCTCCACGTTACGATCTTTATACCAAAATATCGTTGCCATGTTACGATCTTATAAAAAAATCTTCATGTTACGATCTTTTATACGAGAAAAAATTATGTTACGATATTTTAAGGGAAAAACCGTTCTCCGTTACGATCGTGTATAAAAGGATACCTTCTTGTTACGATTTTGTATACGAAAATAACCTCTCCATGCTGCGATCTTTTATACGAAAAAAAAACTTCATGTTATACGATCTTTTATCCGATGTTTACTTTTCATTACGCTGAAGGTCAGTTAAGGACTGGGAAACTGGCATCGACCCAAAGGGAAGAAAAGAGGGAAGGAGGGAGGAAGGAGGCAAGTAGCCTTTTATTTTTTTCTCTATTTTTTTATGAAGTTCCTGAAAGCGTCTTCCTTCTAAGCATGTAGAGCAAAATCATCTCAACCTGTTTTGTGTGTTTATATGAGTTTCCGAGAAGTTGGATGCATGATAACAAGTCTAATGTGGAAGCCACTTCTCGAAGGCTGTTTTTACTTTGCAGAATAGTAATATATGTATAGCTCTCGACGTGAAATTAAATATGAACTATTTCATTGAATAGATGGTTTTCTTTGGGACAGGGACCAGTGGAATAAGGATTAAAGGATTCATTTTAACCTTGCTGGTAAACGTAGATATCTTCACACTGTTTCACATGCACTCACACACCCACACTCAGTTTTCATATAAAACACTCACAGATTACACAAACACATACACACGTATGTGTATATGTATATATATATATATATATATTATATATATATATATATATATATGATGTATGTCTATTTGTATATAATCTGTGAGTGATTTGTATGAAAACTGAGTGTGGGTGCGAGAGTGCATGTGAAACAGTGAACTTATTTACGTTTACCTGCAAGCTTTGAAGAGAAAGAAAGTTTGAAGTATATATATATATATATATATATATATATATATATATATATATATATATATATATATATATATATATATATATATATGTGTGTGTGTGTGTGTGTGTGTGTGTGTGTGTGTGTGTGTGTTGAAAAAAATTTTACTCTAATCTAGCAACACCCAAAACATTTGTAATGGACCAAATCATTTATTCCCCTCGACGAAAACCATTGGTCCGGGTCACGAATGAATTTGGGAGGTTGCTGAGTGACTAATAATTTTATATAAAATGTGCATTTGAAGTTTAACGAAACTGGTGGTACTGAGAAAAAGGGGGCGGAGACCACATGATGAAGTAAATATATACGTGTGTGTTAGTGTGTATATAAACAGTGTGAGTTAAACCATATATTATAACTTCTGACTTAAGAAATTGTATGCCTTTAAGTCATTAGTTCCTTGATTCAGAAAATCATTGATAAAAAATACCTTCTCAATTTTGTAGCGTTTTGTGTCATGCAATAGGATAATGGGTGAGCTGGACATCTGTAGTGTTTACATATTCGTTCCCATTTTGTCCAATATAAAGGTAACCTATATTTACTGACAGAAAAATCACTGTATCCAAAGAGTTTAAAAGGGAGGACCTCGTTGCATTCAGGCTGATTAACTCCTCTGTCATTGGTATGCCATTCACTCTGGCCCCCTGCCGTGTGAACCAATTAGCAGAAACTACAGTTGAATAAACTCTCAAATAGGTCGGCGAGAGAGAGAGAGAGAGAGAGAGAGAGAGAGAGAGAGAGAGAGAGAGAGAGAGAGAGAGAGAGAGAGAGAGAGAGAGAGAGAACCATTCATATACCTAGCGAAACAGTTTAAACGCCAAATGTTGCATTTGGTTAAATAAACACAGAAGTTCTTTTGAGGGTAACTAAAATCATCAAAGGTGCCGAAAACTCGAAATTGGGGGGCAAGCAAGTTGGCACCCTTAGCAGGTCATAGAATTGTGGATTCAAATCAACCGTATATATGATGTCTAGGCCCATCCCTTACGACGCTCCTGATTGGCTGCTGATGAGCCAATCACAGGGCTGGAAACTCCCAGTCTCTCGAGAGAGTTCACATAGGCAGGATGCATGTTCCACCTCTCCTGAGGGATATGTCTTTCAAAAGTATCCCTCAGGAGAGGTGGAACGTACATCCTGCCTATGTGAACTCTCTCGAGAGAGTGAGGGTTTCTAGCCCTGTGATTGTCTTATCGACAGCCAATCAGGAGCGTCGTAAGGGACTGGCCTAGACATCAGATGCACGGTTGATGTGAATCTACTTCATAGGTCACCAGACATCTTGACCTTTCTGCACAGGGACATTTTTAGGGAAGGTTGAGCTGTCTCATGAGAGGTAGAAGCTAATGTTTCTTTTACTTAGATTTATACCTGACGTTTAAATGGGAAATATGATCACAAAATTTAATTGTAAACTAGACTCAATAATGGTGTTCTGTTTGTAACGATAAATTCATGCAATGAAGATAGCTAAACCTGCAAAAAAGATATTGATGTTGTATGTCAATAAAGAGGAAATATGGCCGGATGACTACCATAAAATGCTAACATAAAATTCATTTACTAATTCTGAAATGTGTTTGTAAATTTTTTAATGTGTGAATGAAAGGCCATAAGCAGTACTCTGCATTGCAGTAAAATGAACATTGTAGACTTAAAAAAAATCTACATATATATATATATATATATATATATATATATATATATATATATATATATATATATATATATATATATATGACTTTCCACGATGAGATGAATTCCTTCCTGAACCCACACGCGGGACGTGTTAAACTATTAAAGAAAATAAACTTAATGTCTAAAGTTTACCTTTAGGGAAATTTCTCCTACAATGTTTTTGATTGATTTTTTTCCCCTAGGAGTAACTATGCACGAACGCTAAGAATTATACGTCACTGACCGTTTATTCTTGTAGTTCTCACCGAAGCTATTTTTTGCAGATTCAAATACATGTGCTTGATGCAACAGCATGAAACCGTTTTTTTAAAGGTTATTTTGGATTTAATTTCTTTTAAGCAGGATAAAAATACATGTAATGTCAATACAAAGTCCAATGTTCTATTCGGGCAGCCTCCGCTTCCAAATCCTTGATAATTTAAAAGCTCAAAAAGGAAAAATTAAGGAAAAATTAAGTGATGTTTTAAGTATCCTTCCCCACAATGTGTGTGTGTGTGTGTGTGTTAGTTAGGTTGTCATGATATTTATCATAAGTCGAAAGTATTCTAGGTTAAAAGTAATTCAGGTTAACAGCAATTTAGTACGTTATTGCACGTAGTCCTGGTTGAAACTAATTCTGGATAAGAATAATTTAGTAAGTTACTGAAAGTAATCTAGTTTAGAAATGATTTACTAAGCTATTGAAAGTAATCTAGGTTAAAAGTAATTTAGCAAGTTATTGAACGTAATCCTGGTTGAAAGTAATTGTGGGTAAGAATAATTTAGTAAGTTACTGAAAGTAATCTAGGTTAAAAATAATTTAATAAGTTATTGAAAGTAATCCAGGTTAAAAGTTATGTAGTAAGTTATTGAACGCAATCCACGTTGAAAGTAGATCAGGTTGAAAGTTATTTAGTAAATTATTGAACGTATCCCGGTTAAAATAATTCAAATTAAAAGCAATATAGTAACTTATTGAGAGTAATCTAGGTTATAAATAATTCAGGTTAAGAATAATTTGGTAAGTGATTGGAAGTAATGTAGGTTAAAAGTAATTCAGGTTAAAAATGATTTAATAAGTTATTGAAAGTAGTGAAGTTTAAAATAATTCAGCTAAACAAATACTTTAGTATGCTATTGAAAATAATCTATGTTAAGAGTCATTCAGGGGTAAATGTAATTTAGTAAGTTATTGAAAGTAATCTAGGTTCAAAGTAATTAAGGGGAAAAACTTAATTTATTGAAAGTAATTAGATTAAAAGTAATTCAGATTGAAAATAATTTATTAATTGAAAGTATTTTAGTTTAAAAGTGATTCAATATGTTATTGAACATGAATTACCAGTATTTCATATTAAAAGTAATCCAAGTTAAAAGAAATTTAGTAAGTTATTGAAAGTAACCTAGGTTAAAAGTAATCCAGGTTAAAACTAATTCAGTAATTTAGAATAGTATTGACAGATTTCCAACCACTACAAATGAACAAGATTCCTGTTAACACAGACGGAGCTGAACAAACGCTTGTAGTTCCCACAACATTCTCAACATTTAGCCATCTCCCGGCATTTCAGAATTCCTGCGTATCAACTTTGGGAAACGAGTTTATCCTCCTACGAGAAATATAGAGAGGCGTCGTGTCTATTTCCAAACCTGCAATTCTGCTGTGAAACCGAGACTAAAGTTTTATAGGCTAAAGTTGCTATTATTCATTTCTGATGGCGATGAAGAAAGTAACTGACATGCGTTTCAAGAATGACAGGGTTGTAGTGTTAGGAAACGATAAGATTTCACTTTAGTCCGGTTCATGTGAGCAGAAAGGACTTTGGTAGACGATACCTACCGCCACACTATATGAACGGACTAGTCCCTCTTGTGACCAAAAAATGCACCTGTGCAGTACGGGACGAGAACGCTTTCTAAATCGATCTCTCAAGATCGTCAGCTGTCTATCTTAGATCTTTGTATGTAGAGCGCCTCAGTGGCGTGATCGGTATGGTCTTGGCCTACGAACTCAATGGCCGCGAGTTCGATTCTCGGGTATTCCATTGAGGGGCCAGAGATGTGTATTTCTGGTAATAGAAGTTCACTCTCGACGTGGTTCGGAAGTCACGTAAAGCCGTTGGTCCTGTTGCTGAATAACCGCTGGTTCCATGCAACGTGAAAACACCATACAAACAAACAAACTAGATCATTTTACATTATTTTGAATAATGATTATCATGGTCTCTATCAAAGAAACGTCATGGATAAGCTATATGCACATCCATCATTGAGATGTAAACCTACCGGAGTTTTAGTTCTCAGTATTGCAAAGAAGTCACTGATTAACCAGTGATATATATATATATATAATATATATACATATATATATATATATATATATATATATATATATATATATCTTACAGGTATGAACTGATGTGCCAGCTGCTCTTGCTTGGAGACAGAGTGAGCTGTAGAGGTAGCCTTCTTGAATGAAGGAATCTGATGCGTATGCATTTTAAGCTGGAGGTGTGGTGATTATGTATATTCATTTGTACGGATGTCACAGGTCTAACCGACCGAGGCACTTGGGGGAAAGACACATTCTTTTTGTGATAGGAAAGAGAACGGTTGAGAAAACACCAGGTGTTGGGAGATGTAAATGTTGTCCAAGAATATTAGATAACTGACAGGTTTTTTTTTCTTGTTCTGTCAGATGCTGAAATATTGCTTAATCATCGCCCTGGGGTTGATGGCGCTCGCGAAGATGAAAGTACATCTGGGTCCTGGAGTGCTTATTGAGGAAGACTACTTAGTATGGTTGTCATCTGATAAAGTAAGAATAAGTATCGAGTTCGAGAGCCTGGGTTCAGCCAGATTGGAACTCGAGGAATCGTGTAGCAAAGTTGAAGGACTGGTAAACACGCTAAACGAACTTGTGGCTACAAGAAAGCTGTCCACATCACTGGGACGTCTTTTAGCAGAAATAAAAATAACTGCAAACAGGGTACAAGGCAAGATCGTAGAAACACTCACTTGGGTCCCAGAGACAAAGCCAGTCAGGGGGAGGGACCCGTCTAGAAGACAGAAAAGGGCAGTACAGCTGTTGGCAGCCGGTGGGCGTAGTTATTGCAGCCATAGCTGGAGTAGCAATAACAAGTTTGGTGAAGGTTGGGATATTAGAGGCGGAGCTCGCCGAACATGGTAAAGCTCTGAATTCTCTAAGAGGGAGAAATTACAAATTAGAAAATGGATTTAATGAGTTGAGGAAATCAAGTAGCATATTACACGCGATAGTAAATGGAGTCCGGGAAGACCTAGACGTCACCATTGCGATTTTCACTATACACACTAAACTGGTAGAACGTTGAAAGAGAAACAGAAATCTTTGTTGGATGAAATTAAAAGCCAAGTGGAAGCAGTTGTAGCAGCTTCAGGGGGGAAAATTTCAAGGGAAATGTTGCCGTTGGGAACTTTGGAGTCAACCTTAAAAGACGCAGCGTATGAATGTGGATCAAATAATATTTTTACAGGAGATTTACTTTATAGATACTATGGGATTTTAAAGGTACAGTTATCAGATAAGGGGTTACTTGTTGACATACCAATCAGTGATAAAAAACTGTTTCACAGCTATATATTTAGGCCATTTCCTAGTTCTTTCCAGGGGTCTGTAGTGGTTTGGACAGGGGTAGAGATTATGTATATATTAGCTGAAGAATTCCAGTCCTCGGTATTTGACTATGAACTAGGATGTGTGTTAGTTTATGATAGATATGTGTGTGAAAGTAAGATATTCTTCTTTGACGTATTGGCCTGTCAGGTTGTGAACTAGAATTAGCTCACAAGAATTTACCGACTCACTGTGACTTTAGAGAATTCCCTGATCCATATCAAGTAATATCGACTGAGACAACGACAGCGGTCCTCTGCACCAGATGCAAGATTTCTACTATATGCAATGAGGACAACAATTTGCTCGTCCTACAGGGATCCAGTTGTTTGATGGTTCCTGCCATGTTCTCT
>NC_061100.1:102291385-102300559 GCF_015104395.2 Macrobrachium nipponense | reverse complement strand
GTGCGATGGCGTGCCTACTTTCAACAGTCGCTTAAGGAAAATTAGTACTAAAAGCTTAACATAATCTCTAACTAGCAACATCTTGTCATTTTATTGAAACATCTTTTCGATTTACCAATTAAATGGAGATATCTACTTTGTTAATGATTTATCCAATTATTTATGGATGATAAGTCTGAGCTTTTTGTGTTTTTATTCCAAATTTATTTATAATAAGCTTGAATTGTTTTTTTATCCCGCTTGGAAAAATATGAATTATGAACTAAACATTTCCAGATAACAGATTAAAAGCAAATGATAGAAATAGAAAAAGTAAAAAAAAATTAAATACGCTTCATTCAAAAAGATAAAAAAGAACTTTAAATGCCATAGAAAGAACTCGGTTGTCAAGACAGTAAAAAATATTTAATTTATTTTATTTATTTATTGGTTATTTATTGTGAAAATAACAAGCTCGTCTCTTCCAGAATTCAAATGTGTCACATTGCTGGAGTATCGCTGAAGTATATTTCAGTAATATCCTTTCAAATTATGTATCTGAAAATTTTAACTATTTTAGTTTTGTCTAAAAGAAAACTGAGAATGCTTTGCCTTTCCGTCAGCACTTTTTCTATCCCCCCCGCCCAGATTTTAGAAACTGCTGAGGCTAGAGGGCTGCAAATTAGTATGATGTTCATCCACCGTCCAATCATCAAACGTACCAAATTGCAGCCCTCTAGCGTCAGTGGCTTTGATTTTATTTAAGGTTAAACTTAGCCATGATCGTGGCTGAGAGTTCCATGGGCTGTAGCTGAGATTTTCATATGGCATTATGTGCTGTACATAAATCTCGATTGTGCTGAAGAAACTCGAGATTGTGTGCTATATTTGAATACACGGCAGCTGGGGTGATTCTTAAACACGTATATACATATACAGGGTGTCCATCAAGTCCCAGTGCCATTACAAGCAATAAATACTTTTAATGGTACTGGGACTTTATGGACGCCCAGTATTTGTACTTACTGAATACATTCACCATTATCGATTGCAAGGATAAGTTAATATGAAAATGTATGAAATATATTATGAAAATAATGTTTTCCCAGCATACTACAAACTCAAACGATACCGTATTTCATACATTAGTTGCTTTCTGTCGACGTTATGTGAAAATAAATGTGAAAATAAGGAAAAGAGAGGAGATAATAATACGTTCGATTCTGAGAAGAGAGACATAGAACATTATGAAAATAAGTTTATTTTTCACGGGAGTGATTCACGTCTCGCTGTGACGAATTTAGATGCGAGCTAGATTCGTCGATGAGTGTCTGTTTCAAACTAAAAGTGTCTTTTTACAGAAAAGTTAAAACGAAACATTTAAGTTTTTCTCTACATATATGGTAAAACGTTTTATTTTTTCCATTTTACTTCGATATTTAGTTGTGGCCTGTCCACATTTTCTACTTCTAACTTAAACTTTTTTTCCTGTTTTTTTACATCGATATTTAGTCACGTACCTTATGCTACACGTGGAACTCGAAAGGAATATATTTAATACCGAGAAATTAACAGCATTTTAATTTATGAAGTACATGTCTTTCTTCAGTAATGATTTTTGTAGTTGTATGGAAATACGAGAGTATTATTTTTTCAAGAAATATTCAGTATTTTACTATGAAAAATGCATCAGCATTTACAAGCTTTAAACGTTAATGCTGTTATAAAAGTTAAAGGAAAAATATAAATTTATGATTGTACCCCAATTTTAATAAATGTTTGCTATCTTTTTTCATGCTGCAAGTCATTAATATATATATATATATATATATATATATATATATATATATATATATATATAATATATATATATATATATGTGTGTGTGTGTGTGTGTGTGTGTGCGAGTGTGTCTGTTATACACATATATATATATATCTATATATATATATATATCTATATATATATATATATTATATATATATATATATATATATATATATATATATATTATATGTATAATGCTAACATTTATTAAAAGTGGGGTACAGCCATAAATATACTCATCTACTGTACGTACATTTAAAGACTTGTCAACCCATTTCCACTTAACCAATAATACTTCTTTTTATGAAAGAAGTCCATCTTCTTAATCATTTCCCACATTAACAAAGTTCTTGTTGGTCATGAAAGTAACTCATGGAACGGACTTCGGTGATTTAACATAACCAACGAGAACTATGCCACACGTTATATGAAACCAGATCTCAGCCGTGAGTTAGTCTCGTCCTTTCTCTTGAAATGTGGACAAAAGGACCTGAGGCTGAATGCCAGCTGAACAAACTGAATGTCATGAGTTCACATGTTACGAAATTATACAGCCTCCAGGAGCAGGAAGCACTGTTTGTATAGTTTGTCCTAAGTTAGTTTGCTGTTTGATCGTCAAGATATAAGAATGTTGTTATCACTTTCCCTATTCTTTGGAAGCTTGAATTTCAAGTCAGTGGCCCCTTTGGCGGGATTGTTCCATATGAATAGGTTTCATCTTCTGGATGATATAATATAATAATAATAATAATAATAATAATAATAATAATAATAATAATAATAAGTCTTACTAAATGTTATTGCTGCTTCAGCACTGTTAATTCTATAGAGTACTTCTTTCTTTACGTTTCTTATAGAGAAGTTACTAAATAGAATCAACAGTGCTGAAGCAGCAATAACTTTCAATAAGACTTGTTTAAAAGAGGCTCTACTACCTAAAACAAAATAATAATAATAATAATAATAATAATAATAATAATAATAATAATAATAATAATAATAACACCACAGGAAGAACATCCTTAGTGCAGAAAGACAAGAGTAAGGGATATATAGCCAGTAACTACAGGCCTATCACACCATCCCCCACCAACAGAAAAGCTGCAGAAGGAAGTGTAGGGGCACAAAAGACTAGCTCCTGATAGACAAAATGGTAATGAAGAACAGTAAGAGAAGGAAAACCAACCTAAGCATGGCATGGATTGACTATAAGAAAGCCATCGACACGATACCACAAAAAATGGCTAATAGAATGTCTGAAAATATATGGGGCAGAGGAAACACCATCAGCTTCCTCAAAAATACAATGCGCAACTGGAATACAATACTTACAAGCTCTGGAATAAGACTAGCAGAGGTTAATATCAGGAGAGGGATCTTCCAGGGCGACTTACTGTCCCCACTAATCTTCGTAGTAGCCATGATTCCCATGACAAAAGTACTGCAGAAGATGGATGCTGGGTACCAACTCAAGAAAAGAGGCAACAGAATTAACCATCTGATGTTCATAGACGACATCAAGCTGTATGGTAAGAGCATCAAGGAAATAGATACCCTAATCCAGACTGTAAGGATTGTATCTGGGGACATCGAGATGGAGTTTGGAATAGAAAAATGTGCCTTAGTCAACATACAAAGGGCAAGGTAACAGGGACTGAAGGGATAATGCTACCAGATGGGAGCAACATCAAATACATAGATGAGACGGGATACAAATACTTGAGAATAATGGAAGGAGGGGATATAAAACATCAAGAGATGAAAGACACGATCAGGAAAGAATATATGCAGAGACTCAAGGCGATACTCAAGTCAAAACTCAACGCCGGAAATATGATAAAAGCCATAAACGCATGGGCAGTACCAGTAATCAGATACAGCACAGGAATAGTGGAATGGACGAAGGCAGAACTCCGCAACATAGACCAGAAAACTAGGAAACATATGACAATACACAAGGCACTACGCCCAAGAGCAAATACGGACAGACTATACATAACATGAAAAGAGGACTACTAAGTATAGACGACTGCGTCAACATCGAGAACAGAGCACTGGGGCAATATCTGAAAACCAGTGAAGACGAGTGGCTCACGAGTGCATGGGAAGAAGGACTGATAAAAGTAGACGAAGACCCAGATATATACAGAGGCAGGAGAATGACAAACAGAACCGAGGAATGACAAGTGGTAATGGTTACAGAGGGGAGACCTCAAGACGGAAACTGAAGGAATGATAATAGCGGCACAAGTTCAGGCCCTAAGAACCAGATATGGGAAGTGCAGTACGAAAAATGAGACCATAAACCACATAGCAAGCGAATGACCGGCACTTGCCCAGAACCAGTACAAATAAAGGCATGATTCAGTGGCAAAAGCCCTCCACTGGAGCCTGTGCAAGAAACACCAGCTACCTTGCAGTATTAAGTAGTACGAGCACCAACCTGAAGGAGTGATAGAAAACGATTAGGCAAAGATCCTCTTGGACTATGGTATCAGAAACAGATAGGGTGATACGTGCAAATAGACCAGACGTGACTTTGATTGATAAAGTCAAGAAAAAAGTATCACTCAAAGATGTCGCAATACCATGGGACACCAGAGTTGAAGAGAAAGAAAGGGAAATAAAGGATAAGTATCAAGACCTGAAAATAGAGATAAGAAGAATATGGGATATGCCAGTGGAAATTGTACCCATGATCATAGGAACACTAGGCACGATCCCAAGATCCCTGAAAAGGAATCTGGAAAAACTAGAGGCTGAAGTAGCTACAGGACTCATGCAGAAGAGTGTGATCCTAGAAACAGCGCACATAGTAAGAAGAGTAATAGACTCCTAAGGAGGCAGGATGCAACCCGTAACCCCACATTATAAATAATAATAATAATAATAGTTAAAAAGCATCTTCGCTTCAATATCAACTCATCCTAGAATCATAACAATTTCTCTTTGGCTCATAATCCATTGATATATAGAATCAATACTTTATTTAACGCATTTACGAATCAGAGATTAATAAGTCCATAGTTTTTCACGTTAACCTTTTGAAGGTGGAGACAGAGAAATTGGTATTTTCGGGTCTTCGTAAATTCTGGCATTTGCCGACATATAAAAATATCAACAAGCTGAGCAGGAAGAAGTAAACGCGATTGAATTTATCAGTGAGAACACAAACACAGAAACGGTCTTGCAGAAAGAAATATAATTGAATTGAACTTTTTTTTTATTTTAAATGCCTACATTAGTAGCAAATGCCATGTCTCTCTCTCTCTCTCTCTCTCTCTCCCCAAGGAGAAATTTCTTTCTCTCTCTCTGCCCTTTTCCCACCAGAAGAAAACTCTCTCTCTCTCTCTCCTCTCTCTCTCTCTCCTCTCTCTCTCTCTCTCTCTCAGAAGAAGAAGAAATTTCTCTGTTTCTCTCACTCCTTATCCCATCAGTAGAAAACTCTCTCTCTCTCTCTCTCTCTCTCTCTCTCTCTCTCTCTCTCTCTCTCTCTCTCAGGAGAAATTCCTCTCGGTTTCTCTCACTCCTTATCCCATCAGGAAAAACTCGCTCTCTCTCTCTCTTTCTCTCTCTCTCTCTCAAGAGAAATTTCTCTCTCCTTACCCCATGAAGAGAAAAAACTCTCTCTCTCTCTCTCTCTCTCTCTCTCTCTCTCTCTCTCTCTCTCTCTCTCATGAGAATTTTCTCTCTCTTTCTTCTCCTTATCCCATTAGGAGAAAACTCTCTCTCTCTCTCTCTCTCTCTCTCTCTCTCTCTCTCTCTCTCTCTCTCTCTCTCTCTCATTTTTCCTATTGTAAGAAAACTCTCTCTGTCTCTCTGTCTCTCTCCCTCCCAGGAGAAATTTCTCTCTTTGTGATTTTTTCCATCAGAAGTAAACTAACTCTCTCTCTCTCTCCTCTCTCTCTCTCTCTCTCTCTCTCCTTATCCCATCAGGAGAAAACTCTTTCTCTCTCCTTATCCCATCACCCATCAGAAGAAAACTCTCTCTCTCCATCAGGAGAAAATGAAGGAGACGCCTTTCGTACCTTCCATCTCCTTCATTAGGTAGTTCCCCAGGGCTTACATCTTTGAAGGACTCGCCTCTCATTTCCTTCTGATGACGCAAAGCACTAAGGTCCTTTCTCCATTCACTCTTCCCTTTTTTTCTCTCGTATCTCCTTCCCTCCTCCTCTTTTGTACGTTGACCCCAGTGTGTTTTAAGAAATTCGCCCTTTTTCTGTCTTTTTCTTCATTTTTTATCTTTTCTTAAATCTTGTTTTGTTTCAGTGTGGGGGCAGAGAACGTCACACTAAAGGAATACTTTTTTTTTTTTTAACTTTTCGCTTGCAAATAGATTTCTTGATCAGTGGAAATATGTGATATGGGATATAATAAGCTTTCATTTTCATAAGAAATATAGTTTCTTCTGACTGATCCTTTATTATTATTATTATTATTATTATTATTATTATTATTATTATTATTATTATTATTATTATTATTATTATTATTATTATTATTATTTTAAGTTTATTTCTTCGCTGAACCAAGCAAAAGAAAAGTTAGAATTTATGATTGGAGATGAAGCAGCCTTTAATTTCCTAAATAAAAATCTGCTTTAGTTTCTGCTTCCGGTGGTCCTTAGTGCTTTTTGACATGCTGTAGTTGGAGGTTAGCCCTTAATGGCTGTCCGACTTTAACATTTGTATATATATATATATATATATATATATATATTATATTATATATATATATATATATATATATATATATATGTGTGTGTGTGTGTGTGTGTGTGTGTGTGTGTGTGTTGTATGTATTATGTATTTATATATATATATATATATATATATATATATATATATATATATATATATATATATGTATATATATATATATATATATACATATATATATATATATATATATATATATATTATATATATATATATATATATATATATATAATATAATTACTGGGTGTTTCGAAATTAGACCCCTCCCCCCCCTCTACAGCACAGACTAAAATTGATATGAGCAAAAACAAAAGTAATTCAGAACAGGTATTTATTTAAGTTTCTCTCTGAGTATTTATTATTTTGTGTGGCCTCCATCTGCCTGTACCACAGCCTGGATTCTTGAGGGGTACGATTTCAGCAAATCGCAAAAAAGCTGAGACTCAAACTCCCTTTCCCTGAGCACTTAATTCACCTACCTTCGCAGGTCGTCGAGGATTGGTATACCATCATAGTTCACTGTGCGCGCTTTAACACGAACCTTTATGATACTACCAATGTTTTCACACATATTAAGGTCAGGGGAGCTACCTGGAAATTCACTTGAGAAAGAATCGATACCACTGTTTCGAAGCAGCTCCTGTGTCTGAGGAGCCTTGAAACATGGTGCCTTATCATGCAAAAATGTGAAATTTCCTGAATGTTTGTGAATTTTCCTTTGTTTCACAGCTAACCGGTTAATGTGGATCATCAAAGAAAAAGGACAGTCATGGAATGGCGATTACTTCAGAGAAACTGTGCTTACTGTATTTCCTTTTCTCAAAGATCATGAAAATGTCATCTACTGAAGAAGTCACATTTTTGCATGATAAGGCACCACGGTTCAAGGCTCTTCAGGCACAGAAGCTGCTTCGAAACAGTGGTATCGATTTTTTCTAGTCAAGTGAATTTCCAGGTAGCTCCTCCCCTGACCTTAATGTGTGTGAAAACATTGGTAGTATCTTAAACGACCGTGTTGAAGCGCGCACAGTGAACTGTGTTGGTATACCAATCCTCGACGATCTGCGAAGAGAGGAGACCGAAGTGCTCAGGGAAATGAAGTTTGAGTCTCAGCTTTTTTGCGATTTGCTGAAATCATACCCCTCAAGAATCCAGGCTGTGGTACAAGTCGATGGAGGCCACACAAAATATTAAATACTCAGAGAGAAACTCAAATAAATATCTGTTCTGAATTACTTTTGGTTTTGTCCATATCAATTTTAGTTTATGCTGTTGGGTGGGGGGGGCTGGAGGGGGGGGGGGGAGGCTCTAGTTTCGAAACGCCCTGTAGTATAGTCATAGCTTTTCTTAATGGGTATGATTCACAACTGTATGGGGATAAATTTTAATTCTGTTAATATTATATCCAAATTTTAACTTTGCATTCACTTAAAGTTCATTTAAGAAATAACTCACGAGATTGCAGATCCTAAAGCACTGTTCTTTATCTAGGTAATATTTATTTTCCAGCAACCTAGCTTTTGTAGAATTGCTGCATCAACCACATTTGTTTACAAAGACTAACCGTTGGTAAAATAGGCTTACTAAGGCAAATTGTGAGAACAGGTACTGCTGAAATATCGTCTGTTCATTTGGCAGTATTAGCAGCCAAGATAATAAAGAAGAAAAACTTTAGTTATTATAACGAAGGTAATTAACTTTTAGACATAACTTCGACACTTTGAAATCCATGATATAAAGCTATACAGTGTTCTTCTAAATTACATTTCATTTTCGTAATCACATAACGAAAGATAGATAATTCTAGAATTTAGTTTTTATCTTTGACGTCTTATGAAATGTATATTTCACTAATTTTAATTTTAAAGTAATTAAATTGTCATTTCATATGATAATAATACCAATAATTCCGTTCAGTGGTTCTTTCAAGAAAAGATAACATCCGTTTTAGATGAATATTGAGTGCTTCAGTGGCCGCGAGTTCGATTCTCGGGCATTCCACTGAGGTGTGGGAGATGTGTATTTCTGGTGATAGAAGTTCACTCTCGACGTGGTTGGGAAGTCACGTAAAGCCGTTGGTCCCGTTGCTGAATAACCACTGGTTCCATGCAACGTAAAAACACCATAAAAACAAACAAACAAACAAACAAAATAGATGAATATTGTTTATTAATTGCCTTTGCATGTTACTTTTCATAAGAATGTTGATAGAGAGACAGAATATTACAATGTTCACTTGCTTATTCATCTCTGTGTTTAACTTCCGGGTTATTTTTCTTTTGAATCAAACCATTTCACATATAACTGTTTCCTCCGCATCTCCTATTATTGCCAATTAGCTTTGTTCATTACAAAGGCGTATAGATAAAATGTGATATAATTACCAGGATATGTACGCGCTCATCTGTGCGTGTTTGCGTAAGCATGTGCAAGTTGATGCGTACAGAAATAGAATACGTGCTCATGTGTGATTTGTCTCATAAAAGCATGTATAAATTAATGTAACAGAAATTGAGCTCTATATAATTATTCTATTATTCATTTTTCTATTGTTACGCTTAGTTATTCTTCCCAGACATTTCTATTTTTCCAAAAATCTTCTCCCCCGAGTCGTAAAATCCCAGTCATTTTTCATTTGCATCGCAAGTAT
>NC_061100.1:102281385-102286385 GCF_015104395.2 Macrobrachium nipponense | reverse complement strand
GTATAACTAAATCACGAAAGTTAGGAACGTGATAAATCCATAAATAAAGATATATGCCACGAAGGAAAAATAAACGAAGGAGTAACTGCGAGACCTATCGACGTTTCCACGTCCTTTACTAGTATATATATCTGTGTGTGTATTCTTTAAAATCGAATGCACTACTGGGTTTCTTAATTTTAAAAGTAGCATATTTTGCTCTGAAAACTACTTTCTTTATTATTTTAATTATTAACGAAGAACCATCGACGAAAATCATTCATTTCAAAGACTTAGATGGTGTAGCCATGGTAAAAATATAGCACTACAGGATGCAAACTCGTTTATGTTTATTAAAGTAACAGATTATTCAAAGTTTTATGCTTCCTTCTGAGTCATCTTCAGATGGTGATTAAATGCATTTTGCCTAGCGAGAATATACAGCTCGTTGGCCTTTTCTTATGGCTGGCGAAGTGCTTGGCATAAATGCCTAAATCATTTGTTCAAATTTAGTAACACATCTCACAGAAATTAGAAGGGGAAAAAAATAACACCGTGGAGACGTCTCAGAAGAAGGTGTTTAGCTGATATCAATAGTCTATGGATACAGAACATACAGCAGGTGCAATGCTGTTACCCTGAGGTGCACCAGCTATACCAATGGCATTAACAGCACCAGTGCAGCGCCTCAGTGGCGTACACGGTATGGTCTTGACCTGCCACCTTGGTGGCCGCGAGTTCGATTCTCGGGCATTCCATTAAGGGGTTAGAGATGTGTAATTCTGGTGATAGAAGTTCACTCTCGAAGCGGTTCGGAAGTCATGTCAAACCGTTGGTCCCGTTGCTGAATAACCACTTGTTCCTTGTAACGTAAAAACACCATACAAACAAACAAACAAACAAACAAACAGCACCAATGCCAGTTACTGAAATGTATGATTAATGATCGATAACTTAAGTCAGTCTCTAGTAACAATAGAAATTGTGTGTATGTGTTTTTTTTTTTTTTTTTTTTTTTTTTTTTTTTTTTTTTTTTTTTTACCAAACAAATCTAGGTTATTTCCAAAATCCAAATGTTTTTGCCAAATTCAGATTTATGGGAAATAGTTATCAGAATTCTAAACATATTTTTCCGCATATCTGAGTTAGAGTTTTGTTTTTGATATTTACTTAAAGAAACGATAACCATCGGCATTTATAGACTAATATAGACATCAGCGAAATACTGGAAAATTAAAAGGCCCATTCCAGTTTATGTAAGAATGATTAAAGGTCGAAAATATTTGTATAGCTTTTTATATCTATATATATTTTAGAGTTTAGATTTTTACATATATAATTTAGAGTTTAGACTATCTTACGGAAAGTCAGCTTCATGACCCATAAAAGCCATCAAATGGTCTTTTTTTCTTTTTTATATATGACTCATTATGAACCTAAATAGCTTCTAAAGTAAACTTCCGCCAGTTTTTAATCCAGTTTTCGTCACCTAAAGGGAAATATAAAACCACGCAAAATGCTTGACCCAAAGCCAAATAATTCAGTAACCCCCGCCCTCTCCCAACCGACCCCCCCCCCCTCCCCCCCACCCCCCCCCCCCCCCCCACCCAATTACTTATAAAACTTACAAAATAAAGAGTAGCATGGGTCAAGGGGTAGCAGCGTCTGCTGCGGGTTTAGAAAATGAAATTTAGGCCATATGTTATACACCCGGGTAGCTTTAGCTGTACTTTACATATGGATAGATAGATAGATAGATAGTTAAATAGACAAACACACCTATATAGTGGGGATTCTTTGGCAAAATAAGTGTAGCAGGAGGCATGTGTAATCATCTAGTAAGAACATAATATCGGAGGAGTTTGAGAGAACTATCATATACACGAATGACTGGTGACAGAAATTCACTTGGGTTACCTATATATATTATTTAAATAAAGATCATTAATAGAATTACCACTTACCAGTTTTCAGTTTTAAATGCTATTTACTCTTTTGTTGGCTCCGTTTAACTTTTATCTATATCTTTCATCTATTTAATTTGAATTGGCTTACTTTGAAAGTGCTCGTGAGTTTTAGTCCTTTTCGCTTTTATTATTGAAAAAGTAATTCGTATCCGAGTTAATATCCAGGTATTTGAGGTGATTTGTGAATTATCACGACGACTTTCTTTGCAATCTAAATACTGAAAAGATGCTGCGAATAAAATCCTATGGTATTAACCCCGTTTCATTTTGCAATCAAATCCTGCTATGTTATTAACCCCGTTCTATTAGCTCTACGGATTACTCTCTTTCCCAAGAACGAAATTGCAGCCAAAATCGTTTCAAAACTCCTAAAACCAGCAAACAACGTCTCTAAATGGTTTTAGAGAAGACTGCAAGTCAGGTGTTTCCCATTTCAAGCTCAACATAAAATGCAGTTTCATAGCAAAATCTCTCGAACGTTCAACGTTCATTGTCTACGAACCACCAGTACCGAGATGAGGTCGCTACTTCAGTGTGTGAGAAAACTCAGGTGCAGTTCATTCGATGTAAAAAATGCATTCCATTTGAGGTAAAAAAAAAAACATTGGAAAAACTATTTTTTAGAGAACTTGTTGGAAAAACATTGAAGAAATTGCTAAATGTAATGAACAAAATAGTTTCACGTTGCATGCAAACATTTCAGTTGTCATTTCCTTTACCTCTTAGCATCTTTTCCTCTCCTGACCTCTACTTCTTTATATTCTTCAAATCACGAGATGACAGACCGTAGTAATTCATTTAATATCTCTCAAAGCAGGCAGCAATACCCCCAGCTTATCTCGACATGGTCGACGCCAATGTTACCGGGGAAAAACATAGCCGTTTCTGACGTTTATAATTCCTGCCAATCACGAGAAGTTATTTTTACCTCGATTGTCGAATGTTCCGTCGATCAGTGAAGATGTTTTTGTACTAAATTGGCTTTGAAACACGGGGTAAAATATCAATACCACTGAACAATTATATAGCTTAGGAAAAGCACGTGTACAGAAACACGCTTCTCTCTCTCTCATCTCTCTTCTTCTCCCATCTTCTCTCTCTCTCTCTTCTTATTATATATATATTATTATTAATATTATTATATAGTATATATTATATTATGTATGTTATATTATTATAATATTTATATATTATGCTGTATGTAACTAAATATATATATATTATATATATATAATATTTATATTTATATTATTATTATAATATATGTACATGTATATATATAATATAATATATAATGTATAATATAATAATAAATATATAATATATTATATATATATAATATATATATATATATATATATTCTGAAATATCTTATTATATTATATATATATATATATATATATTATATATAATTATTATTATATAATTATATTATATATTATATATTAATATATATTCTAATATATATATATTATTATATATATATCTATATATATAGTATTGTATATATATATTAATATATTAATATATATATATTATTTATATCATATATATTATATATATAATATATTATGCAATAATGTGTGTTATATATCTATATAATAATGTATATTATTATAATATTATATATATATATTGTGTGTGTTTGGTGGTGTGTGTGTGTTAAGGTAATGCTATGTTGTTATTCTTCCCCACTCTTTAAAAACACTTTCCTCCTACAGACATACACTACATAACCTCATCAAACACTTATAGATTCCTTCATATCAGTACCTCAGCATATCAATTGTAATTCCACTAGCTCCATGTTTTCTTAATCTTTTTAGCGTATACTTTCCCTCCTTAAATCCTCAACCCTCTTTTCATGAACCATCTCAAACTTATCACCACCCCTTCCACTCCAGCATCAGTCACCTCTGCCTCATTTTTATCATCCACAATCACCTGACCTTCAGAAAACTGCATCTATCGACTCAGAGCAGCATTCTCTTCAGACAGTAGTCATCCAATGGCATCTTTTATTCAGAGAGCAACTGGTGTGCATTGACCTTTCTCTGCATTTATTTCTCTCTAGAACAACTTCATATTCTCCTTGAAGTTCTTACTCATCTTTCCTAACTTTTATGATGTGCATTCCTTTTATTTATTTCGTTCGTCTTGGCAAATTTATTCATCCTCATTATCTAAACACAATACTCCCTTCTGCTGTGCTAAAAATACTTCAGATAATCCTCTTATTTCCTTCACTAATCTCTATATTTATTTATCTCGCCTGTCACTGCTTGTCTTGCAATAACATTCAAAATAACCCCCTCTTGTTTCCTTCACTGAAATCTATATTACCTTATCTGTTTTACCAACTAAGCTTAGATGTTGCTTAAGAAACATCAATCGAAAAAATCCCACCTTCCTTCTGGCTTCAACTAAAGTTTGAATTTCATCATCTCCTCTGACACTGCTTGTGTTGTAAAAACATGTCAAATAGTTCTTTTTTTCCTTCACTAAACTTTGAATATATCTAACTCATCTGTCACTGCTTAGTCTTACAAAAGCTCCTCAAGTATAGGCCCTTTTTTCTCCACTAAATATACATCCTTGTCTAATGTCACTGCTGACTGGTTTTATTCCTTCTGTCACCCCTATTAAACCAGTAGTTGCTTCCTGCTGACTGCTAATCCCTTCTTGGAATTTTACATTCTCTTCGTATGCTCTTCACCATGTTTTCAACCTTAGAATATTTTGTAACATTTTCTCCTTGTGTGCCCTTCTCACTTACTCCTTAATAAACTCACTTGTTTTAATGATCATTTTAGCAATTTGTACACTCTCCGTTCTCATTTACTCAAAGGACTTATCAGCCCACAATGCCTTCTTCATCAGTCGCCAGTCGCAACTTTAGGCATGCCACAGTACATATTGTCATTTCAGCTATCGTAACTTTTGTCCATGCCACGATACATTTTATCATTTCAGCTATCGTAACTTTTGCCAATGCCACAATACATATTGCCATTTTAGCTATCGTAACTTTTGTGCATGCCACAATACATTTTG
>NC_061100.1:102256385-102271385 GCF_015104395.2 Macrobrachium nipponense | reverse complement strand
ATGGATATATATGCCTCAACAAACACTAAATTTTTTTGCATTATGTAAAGTCTAGGATTCAAAATCGTCTTCAAGATATCTGTGTATCATTGCCTTTCTTGCGTTGCGACATTTGCTGCCTCTGATACACATACACACACACACACACGTGTAAGCTGCTATTATATTTCCTTCAAAGCTAAACAGCAGATTATAATTATCATTAATAAGCATTACCATGGGATTGCCAGACAGCCAATCATGCAATCGGCTTTACAACTGAGCGAAAACTGGCTCTTATGCAGATTTCCAAAATAAATAAAAAATGCACCTCGATCAAGCTGGTATATATTGATTATTAACAATATTTAAGGATATTGACGGGTAATTTTCGATACTTGAAGAATTAAAAGTTCGCAGTGCATTGTCCAATACTGTATCAGGATATTTGATTTAATGGCTACATTCCTAATTTTAACTTTCTGCATCGATATGCTCTGGCTACATAGACGTAACACTCTTTACTGTGATTTTAAGCGAAGAAGAAAACTGCATATATCCGGTCATGTAGATCGATTTTTTTTCTAGACACTTGAGATAATCTTATAATTAAACCTGTTTATTTCACTTGTAAAACAAAGCGTTTGGATATGCATGTACCATTCAGATGGTATATCGTCAATGTAAGGAAAGTTCGGTACACTGTGTGGGTTAATATTGCTTAATATTCTGCTTATAAAAAGAAAATTTTTCTGAATAATTTCATCCACACCAAAGAGCCTTCTGTGCTAAATGGAAATTTACATTGATCGACAAATACTAGTTGATAACAGACTCCATCGACTGGACTGGTAGGTGAACTTGAAACCAGCACAACTAACCTCTAACTAATGATATAAAACAAATCTCTCAAAAGTACAAAAGTTCCTGAACCCTGTCTCTCTATCGTACTGCTTACTTATGCTAAAGTAGTGTTTGTAAAATAGATGTACTTCGCTTACAATTATAAACTTTATTACGTTTCTGCGTGGATTTTTGAAGACCTGCACAGCTTTTTTTATATATATAAATAAAAAACTTCTGGCCATTTCTGTTGAGTGAAAAATGACCAAGGATTCGAAATTTTGCGGGGTATTTCTTTGTTTTGCAAAGGAATTATGTAAATTTTTCTATTTAATTGGACGAATACTTTCTCGATGAAAAACTATATCTCATGAAAATAGAACTGAAATCATAGGAAGAAAGAAAATCAGGCTTGGAAGAATAAATTAATTAGAGGAAATAATATTCGCATGTGTTGGTCTCATCTCGTGACATTTTATTTTTCCCAAAGTCCTCTACACTGGCTTCAGGGTATAGGTATAATGGTGTGACCTTCAAATAAAGGAAGAAATGTCATAGATATTTAGAAAAAACAAAGATTATGTTCTTGCAAAAAGGTTTTGGAGACTGGATCAAAGAGATATTATTTGGCAAAGCTTGTTTTAGTTCAATTAAACTCGGGGTACAGATACGACGATTTGATCTTAACTTACTGTACAAAGAAATGCCCTTATCTCCAAGCCGATGAACAGTCATTTTATTGAAGATTCAGCAATCGTATTTCATTAAAAAAAAAATGTAAGGGTGGGAAAGGTCATCATCGTATCACCTCTTGTGTCAACGACAAAGCTCCAATAGACCCGCTGAAATAAAAATGGACACATCAATCACTTTAATGCGCAGCTGTACCGAAACTCAATATTGTTGAAATGCACTTCCGCCCCGCCCGCCATATCACAAACCCTGATCTCGCCATTTTTCATGAACAAATCTAAAAAGTGTCAGAGAGAAAATGAAAGTAAAATGGTAAATTGGTTTCTGATAATCCCGCAAAAAATAAATTCACACGCACGTGCCGTCATCCCATTGTTATATCGACGTGTTTGATAAATCCCTTATTGTTGTTTACGCATTTTCACGGGAATACATTTTTTTTTGGGGGGGAGGGCCGAGAGAGAAAGAGGACGTGAGAGAATCTTTATTTGTGCTTTCATCTAAGCAACTCTGACCATTAACCTTTAGGAGAACGTTAAATTAGCGCTAGCAATGATTAAATCAAACTGATTTAATCAAGTGCTTAAATCATTGATTTTTTTCATAATAAAGATCATGATTTTTCAATTTCTTAAATTACTTTTTTATTTGAGAGCAAATAAAATGAAAACTGTGGTTTGGAGGTTAATAAAAACTTAAGCATAACTGTGCCGCATTTATTTATTTTGATATAAAAACAAATGCAAGTGCATACTTTAGACCAGAACTGGAAACCTAAAGATAAATCAATAGTAATTCTGTCATAAAATACATTTCGAGGTAAAAAAAGGATTGAAGAAATTTCTAACAAATAAAAAACAAATAAAAAAATCAAATAAATCACTGATTTTTTTAATGTTTTTATTTAAAAAAAGATTTAAAAATCACCAACCCTGCATTAAACGTACGAGGTTGCTTGCGAATACGAGCAAGCACACGGGCTAAATCACGCAGTTTCAGTGGGTCGGTATTTTCCTCCTTAATGATAAACTACTGCATTGACGGGTGGTATAGACGTAGCCTATAAAATAAATAACCTTCCATGATGTGTCGTAGGTAATGTAAATGAGGTCGACAATGATTCCGTTGAGTGATGGAAGGTCATAACTCGAGTTATTTGAGGGTCATGGTAGGAGGTAAGGTCACTGATAAATATAGATAAAATATATCGAATGTAATCGTGATGATATATTGTAAATAACTATGAAGGGACATAGAAAGGATCTTGATAAAAAAAAAAAAAGACTGGTTAAAAATTCGCTGAGATCAAATATTAATACAATATTATCTCGAATGTATTCATTCTTATGATATATTGTAAATGACGATGATGAAGAGTCGTAGATTGTAAATCTTGGTGTGTCGTTGAAAATACACTGAAATCAAAATATAGACAAAGATTATATGGAATTTAATGATAACTATGATATATTGTCAATGACGATGGATGGTCTTGGAGGGAAAGATCGTCATGATATAAGACCCTTTTCTCAAGTATAAATCTTGGTGAGTTGGAGAAGATACACTCAAATCATTTTACCTTTACGGGACAACTATGAGGTCAGTAGAACTCGAAGATCTTAAGAAACTTCAGTTTATTTTCAACAATACATCAAGAGTTAATTTCGAGAAAATGATCTTATTTTATTCTCATCCACAAAGAACGTGACCTTCCTTCATTATTCTGTAATGAGACGACTGTAAAAGAATTCATGGCTGGCGATTTACACAATCACAACTTTAATAACGCAGCAGCCATTAGTCGATAGTGAATAATATATCACTGACGCTGATTCTGAAAAGAAAATTGTTTTCTATTTTAATGATGGAGTCCACGAAGGTAATGAGGAATACAGAAATATGAGAGCTAATGGAAATGAATAAATAAATTCATGATATGAATTATAATGGCTATTTCCTTGCTAGATATTGAATATGTTAACGCCGTTTGGTCAAGTAGAAATTAATTTACAAATACGTCTTATCAAGATGCTGTAAAATGAACACCTTCTCTACAGTTGAATTTGTAAAAATTTTGTAAATTGTGCATATTATAGATATGGGATATGAACTCGAAAAAGAATTCGGATGTAGTAATGTTTTCAATAAAGAAAAGTAGATAAATTACTGCTTGTGAATAGTATGAATTCTCGTCAGCAGATGAATTATATTCCAACAGATGTAAGAAAGAATATTTTTTTTAGAAAAATAGATATATTTACAGTCAAATGTCAAATGGGCAGTTATGGGAAAAATTATCGTAAAACAAGAAAGAAAACATAAAAGGAGAATGATAAGAAGCAAGAAGAATAATGAGAGAATTTAAGGACACACGCAAATGAAAGATATTAATATAAAACGTTGGAGAGTTAGAGAATGCATATTATGTAAAATGCCGAAAAATCCAAGATATTTTTTTTTTTTCAAAAACGAACCCAAAACACAAGACGGGAAATTTTCTTCTCTTCGAACCCAAGAAAAGAAGAGAGAGAGAGAGATAGAGAGAGAGAGAGAGAGAGAGAGAGAGAGAGAGAGAGAGAATAATGAAGATCTGAGTTACGAATGGCGTCCCCCTAATTAAAAGAAGATCGAATCGGGTCAGGCAGCCCTCGAGCGGGGAAAATATTAAAACAGAATTTCTTTCAGACATCAGACGTCCTCTTCCATCCGACCAGATATTGTTTTGCAAAGGAAAAATTGCGAAATGTGCCCCAAGCTCGCGTTCGGAAATATTAAAAAAAAAAAATTTTTTCCTTTGCTTTCAGACGCATATATATATATATATATATATATATATATATATATATATATATATATATATATATATATATATATATATATATATATATAGTGTGTGTGTGTGTGGTGTGTGTGTTTACGTGGATAGGGAGAGAGAAACAGAGACAGAGACAAGGAAAGAGATCATAGATGGAATTATTTCGTTTTTCGTCATCATATTTCTTCTGCGGATTCATACTTCCTTATTGCTAATTAATATTAGAGAGAGATAAAAGGCATTAACTTGCTTCCATAAGTTTTTTGAAAATGAAATTCAATAATAAATTCAGAAGTAAAATTCTCTGCAATCGATTAGAGAATACACAATGGTTGATGGACCGGTCTCTTGATCCATAACTTATTAATGGTGACTGGTATATTGTTATGGGGATTTTATGAAGTTGCTAATAACCAGACAGATTAAGAACTTTTCGCTTACTCAGGGAGTAAGCCTACGAACTACTTTGTTGTTGTTTTTGTTATTGCTGTTGTTGTTCTTGCTGAGTGGGAATGAAAACCTAAAAAAGGTCTGAAAAAGTGTTTCGCGTTGAGTTAGAGATACATGAATTTTAGGATTGGATATTTATGATTTATTTATTAGAATTAAAATGTAAACCAATAAATAATATGCATGTTAAATAGTATATAACAATTATTATTAATAAAATAAAGTATGATTTTTTTATTAGATGAAATTGTAAAATAAATAAATAATGCACATTTTAAACAGTACAGAACAACTATTTTTAATAAAATAAAACATTTATTTAAATTTTCGTTGGTGAAACAAGGCTCTATTTGACCATAAATTTTAGCACGCGCCTCGAGTAAGGTGGAGGTCGGATCACGCCTTGTTACTCTAAAAAATAGAAATTCATTTCGTGGTCAGGGCATTGCATAGAGCTGTATGGTTATGACTTTCCAAATGCTCGTTTATGATTGCAGTTGCATTAAATATTTATATTTTTTTATATGAGAATATTGGGCATCAATTTTATTATGAATATTGTTGAAGTCCAGCCGATGAACTTAACTTATTTCAAGTATTTAAAATATCCATTCTCTCTCAGTTGTTCTACAAGCAAGCCACACGGTTATCAACCAGGGTTATCTATGAAGAGCATTTACATCATGTCATTTCCTACGTTTTTGTAGAGAGTTCTCTAGATATTTTTCCACCAACGCGGAATCAGAGATATTTATTTCTGGTGATAGAAATTCATACATCGATGTAGTTCGGATCCCACAATAAGCTGTAAGTCCCGTTGCTAAGTAGCCAAAAGGTTTCTAGCCACGTCAAAATATCCAATCCTTCGGGCCAGCCCTGGAAGAGCTGCTAATCAGCTTAGTGGTCTGGTTAAACTAAGATATACTTTTTAACAATAGTCATTTAAGCGCATGATTCATTCATTAACATAGATTTTGAGGTAACTATTTATTTTATTAAAATTCTGTGAGCTTGAAAGAAAATTCCCTGAAGTAAACCCTACCAGCTATGCCTCTAAGTAAAATGTATAGTAAAGAGCAGAGAGAAATTGGCGAAAAATACCTCCAGGCTCCATTAACCGTCTATAATATTTCATTGCAGTTAAGTGCCTTAACTTAGCGTACCGTTTTAACTATAATTTCTAATCCTTTTATCCTCTTAGCATTGGGCGACGGTTTTCGCTTACTCAGGGAGTAAGCCTATAAACTATTTGGTTGTTGTTGTTGTTCTAGTTATTGGGGAGGGAAAGGTCTATGGAAGAGCCTAAACAGTTCTGAAAGGCGTCTCGCGTTGATTTAAATATACAGTAATTTTAGGATAGGATATTTATGATTTATTAGAATGAAAATGTAAAAAACAAATCATGTGCATGTTGAACAGTATACAGAAAAATGGTCCCTAATAAAATATAGCTTATTTATTTAAATTTTCTTTGCTGAAAGAAAGCTCTATTTAACCTTAGATTTTAGCACGTTTTAATTGACGTTAAATTAGGAATATAATGTTTACAACTTACGCGTGAGGGGGAAATATTGCACGCGTCCTGAGTAGTAAGCTGGAGGTAGGATTACGCCTTTTCATGCTTATTATTTTTGTCCCAGGGAAGACAGGATATGAAAAGATATACAGTAGATGATATAGTGTATGAGAATATACCCAGTCTAACAATTTACCTCATAGTTACAGTTTACGGTTTGGCGATCTGTATGAGTAGCCTGAATCTGCTAAATTCTTTGGTTACTTTTGCAGTTGTAAAAAGAGCATTGTCAAGTAATAAAAGGCTGTTCTCACTGTAACTCTTCTGTTATTATTATTATTACTATTATTATTATTATTATTATTATTATTATTATTATTATTATTATTATTATTATTATTATTATTATTTATTATTATTATTATTATTATATTAATATAATAATAATAATAATAATAATAATAATAATAATAATAATAATAATAATAATAATAATAGTACATCCTTAGTACAAAAAGACAAGAGTAAGGGAAATATAGCCAGTAACTACAGGCCTATCACCTGCCTACCAATAATGTGGAAGTTACTAACAGGTATCATCAGTGAAAGGCTATACAACTACCTAGAGGAGACAAACACCATCCCCCACCAACAGAAAGGCTGCAGAAGGAAGTGTAGGGGCACAAAAGACCAGCTCCTGATAGACAAAATGGTAATGAAGAACAGTAGGAGAAGGAAAACCAACCTAAGCATGGCATGGATAGACTATAAGAAAGCCTTCGACATGATACCACACACATGGCTAATAGAATGCCTGAAAATATATGGGGCAGAGGAAAATACCATCAGCTTCCTCAAAAATACAATGCGCAACTGGAATACAATACTTACAAGCTCTGGAATAAGACTAACAGAGGTTAATATCAGGAGAGGGATCTTCCAGGGCGACTCACTGTCCCCACTACTCTTCGTAGTAGCAATTGATTCCCATGACAAAAGTACTACAGAAGATGGATGCCGGGTACCAACTCAAGAAAAGAGGCAACAAAATCAACCATCTGATGTTCATGGACGACATCAAGCTGTATGGTAAGAGCATCAAGGAAATAGATACCCTAATCCAGACTGTAAGGATTGTATCTGGGGACATCAGGATGGAGTTTGGAATAGAAAAATGCGCCTTAGTCAACATACAAAAAGGCAAAGTAACGAGAACTGAAGGGATAAAAGCTACCAGATGGGAGCAACATCAAACACATAGATGAGACAGGATATAAATACCTGGGAATAATGGAAGGAGGAGAATATAAAAACACCAAGAGATGAAGGACACGATCAGGAAAGAATATATGCAGAGACTCAAGGCGATACTCAAGTCAAAACTCAACGCCGGAAATATGGTAAAAGCCATAAACACATGGGCAGTGCCAGTAATCAGATACAGCGCAGGAATAGTGGAATGGACGAAGGCAGAACTCCGCAGCATAGATCAGAAAACCAGGAAACAAATGACAATACACAAAGCACTACACCCAAGAGCAAATACGGACAGACTATACATAACACGAAAGGAAGGAGGGAGAGGACTACTTAAGTATAGAGGACTGCGTCAACATCGAAAACAGAGCACTGGGGCAATATCTGAAAACCAGTGAAGACGAGTGGCTAAAGAGTGCATGGGAAGAAGGACTAATAAAAGTAGACGAAGACCCACAAATATACAGAGACAGGAGAAAGACAGAAAGAACAGAGGACTGGCAACAACAAACCAATGCACGGACAATACATGAGACAGACTAAAGAACTAGCCAGCGATGACAATTGGCAATGGCTACTGAGGGGAGAGCTAAAGAAGGAAACTGAAGGAATGATAACAGCGGCACAAGATCAGGCCCTAAGAACCAGATATGTTCAAAGTACGATAGACGGAAATAACATCTCTCCCAATGTAGGAAGTGCAATACGAAAAATGAAACCATAAACCACATAGCAAGTGAATGCCCGGCACTTGCACAGAACCAGTACAAAAAGAGGCATGATTCAGTTGCAAAAGCCCTCCACTGGAGCCTGTGCAAGAAACATCAGCTACCTTGCAGTAATAAGTGGTACGAGCACCAACCTGAAGGAGTGATAGAAAACGATCAGGCAAAGATCCTCTGGGACTATGGTATCAGAACGGATAGGGTGATACGTGCAAACAGACCAGACGTGACGTTGATTGACAAAGTCAAGAAGAAAGTATACATCATTGATGTCGCAATACCATGGGACACCAGAGTTTGAAGAGAAAGAGAGAGAAAAAAAGGATAAGTATCAAGATCTGAAAATAGAAATAAAGAAGGATATGGGATGCCCAGTAGGGGGGGAAATCGTACCCATAATCATAGGAGCACTAGGCCACGATCCCAAGATCCCTGAAAAGGAATCTAGAAAAACTAGAGGCTGAAGTAGCTCCAGGACTCATGCAGAAGAGTGATCCTAGAAACGGCACACATAGTAAGAAAAGTGATGGACTCCTAAGGAGGCAAGATGCAACCCGGAACCCCACACTATAAATACCACCCAGTCGAATTGGAGGACTGTGATAGAGCAAAAAAAAAAAAAAAAAAAAAAAAAAAAAAAAAAAAAAAAAAAAAAAAAAAAAAAAAAAAAAAAATAATAATAATAATAATAATAATAATAATAATAATAATAATGTATATGTATTTTTCAAAATAAAGGGTCCACAACAATACTAAATTTTTATTAAAAGAGTTCGTGTATAATTTAACAACGCTTTACAAAGCTTTCGAACCCTTCCCTTATTACTATTATTTTTTTTCTTCTTTTTTGTTTGGGGGGGGGGGGGGGGGTGGGGGGGGGGGGGAGACTGAAGATAAACCCAGGGAAGGATTCGAAAGCTTTTTGTAAAGTTTTAAAAAGTATACACGGACTCTTAACACTTTTTATCATTTTTTATCATTGTGGACCCTTTTGTATTATTATTATTATTATTATTATTATTATTATTATTATTATTATTATTATTATTATTATTATTATTATTATTATTATTATTATTATTATTATTATTATTATTATTCAGATGAAACCTTTTTCACACTGACTTGAAATTTAAGCTTCCAAAGAATATGCCGATTAGAAAGTAAGAGAGGAATGGAAGCCAACCGATAACCTAGAAAAAGAAATGAGAGAGAGCGAGAGAGAGAGAGAGAGAGAGAGAGAGAGAGAGAGAGAGAGAGGAGAGAGAAGAGGGTTTACTAAGTAACACAAATGCTGCAACCAGAGATTTCAGAGGAGATGCCTTTTTTTAAATCTTTACTCCGACAAATTCAATTATATTTTCGCGTCGGTACAGGTTTTTATCTTATCAACCATACTTCTGAAATGTATTGTATACGTTTTTTTTTTTATTGTACTTTTCCTTGGAAAGATTTATGATCACGTTGTTTCATATTTTTCTGCTTATAACTGTACCACTTCTGAAATGTATTTTTCGTAGCATGTCAAGATTAGCGAACACATTATTGTTCTAGACAATATTATACCTCGTTGATCTTTGAATCTATATATATATATATATATATATATTATATATATATATATATATATATATATATTATATATATATACATACATACATATACATATAACATCAGTCATATCACATTATCGTGATTCATATACAAATATCGAACTACAAATGTCCTTTAAATCTCAATTCTCTCTACCTCCGGAATTGATATATTTTCATATATGTTTAACCGAGGGGGAATTTTATTAAGCGATAATAGGATGGGCGATCGCCAGGCTCTAACCAGCGAACTCTCAATCCAGGACTGGCAGTGAAGCCTAAAACCACTACGCCACCGCAAGAGATATAAGTTCAATCCGTCTACCAACTGAAATACCTGTGGCGCGCAGGTATTTTTTTTGTTTTTGGTTTTTGGAGACTGCACAAGCCCATCTTGTCCTCGGTAACGTAGTAGTATATATATATATATATATATATATATATATATATATATATATATATTATATATATATATATAATATATATATAATACATATATATAATATATTATATATTATATATATATATATTATACATATATATATATATATATATATATATATATATATATATATATCTATATATATATATATATATATATAATATATATATATATATATATATATATATATATATATATATATATATATATATATATATATATATATATATATATATATATATATGGCTGATTCAATACAGTTTTGAATATGCCATTTCCGTGATAGTCTGAAGTCCTGTGAAACCGTTATAAGTGATACAGTGTGTATGTGTAACAAAACAAGTCAACCGCCAAAAACGTTACAAGTAGGTGTTGCTTGGGCAGTTCAAAAGAGTGCCACGCATCTCTATATCCCTTCTTGATTGGCCATTGTGTCTTAGGAGCCAGAATAACCATATCAGCTTCTTGCATAACGATGCCATCTGAAAGGGGGCATTTGAAACAGGCCGCACCAGCGGTCAAATCAGTTCGCTAGCGGGTCCCATACAGCACAGACTGGGAGACGAGACGAGTGCCCAGTGCCCCCGCAGTCCCGTTCCCGTCGGTCACCACACAAAGACGTGTATCGCCATGAGTGTCAATAACAGTCTAACCCGCCGTCCGGTTGTGCACTAGCATAGTTAACGTAATAATTACTAGTAAGGGCCACCTGTGTAGCTAAGAAGAATACAACTGTGTTAAACGTTTCATCGATTATTATTTTTTCACGTCCTCCATTGCATGCACTTATCTCTCTCCTGTTTTTTCCTTCATATCTCGAACCCACAAATGACCGAGATCAGGTCATATAATTTTGGTGTCAGTCGTGTGGTCTTGCGAATAATCTTATGAGATCCTATTGGGTTCTTTTGTCCTGTAAGGTCCTGTAAGGTCCCGTGGGGTCTTGCGAATCCTATAAGGTCTTCTGAGGTCTTTTGGTGTCAAACAAACGTTAGTGCTAAATCACTTTTGGCGACAAACAGTAATATTAAGTGAAATAAATATGGAAACAAGAGAAAGTTCAATGGACGGTGATGACGAGGGAAATGGTGAAAAGAACGAACTGGCTAAAAACAGTTATGGCTAAAGCAATCAGCAGAAAAGTGGCGAACCATACTAAGAACAGGAATAATAAATCGATTTCGAAATGAGCAGTGCTGACCAGAAAGACAGCGTACAATCACACCATACGATTTCGAAATGCACAGTGCTAATGAGAAAGACAGTGTACAATCACACCATACAATTTTGAAATGCACAGTGCTAACAAGAAAGACAGTGTACAATCACACCATACAATTTCGAAATGCCCAGTGCTAACCAGAAAGACAGTGTACAATCACACACCCTACGATTTAGAAAAAAAACGCAGTGCTAACCAGACAGACAGTGCAATCGCAGAAATCAATAAAAAATTCCCGATGTTAGACAGTTTCGCGACCAAATTCGGTGACGAACGGGCGGGAGAATAATTCCAATCGGCAAAAGTATTCACAAAATATTGGAAAAATCTGTACGAGACATATGAACAGACAAAGAATAGTGTTGGAAAATTCAAAATCAATGGTTGCAGCACCAAATTCAAACGACGGTGGTGTCGTAATGGTGGCACTCAAAAACCCTTTGTGACCCTTCGTGACCCCCCGAGTAACCGACTCGTGTAGCAGACCAAGTAGAGGAGTAACGAACGTGTTTTGAACGGAGAGATGGCGAGCAGTCTAACCTCACCAGGAAGGGCGGAAGTTGGCAGTAGCAGGAGATGGCTTGGAGGTAATGCTGGGAAGGTAGTACCCCTGGTTACCCCCAGCGCCGTCCGGGACTGTTATGCAGTTCCCGGGAACAAGGGACGCCTTGTTGTCTTGTTGTGAGGGAAGGGATACCAAATCCCCAACCCTTGAGAAGTAGGGGAGTAGAGAACAACCTGTCCAACCACGGGTCAAGAATGCTGGACAGAGACAGGTCAACCAGAGCCTCTCCCCTTTGACCCCGTGGGAACGGGGAAGTCCACTCCTACTTCTGATCGCGACCTATTGAAGAGTAGAGTGATGGTATTAAAAAGGTGAATAGTGCAGAAGTTCCCTTACCAACCTCGACCCGTGAAGGAAGTCACGATACCTGCCTAAGGTATGAATAGGATCAAGCGATGTTAGAATAAGGAATAGCTGATAGACGTCAGATGACAGCCAGCAACCCAGTGAGAGAATCTAGGCGCGATGTGAAGAAGATACAAGCAAACTAATAGCGTCAGTAGCAAACCGCTGGCACTAATAGAGCTGCTGACCTGTGAACAAATTGCATAGAAAACGGGAACATCTCAACCGTATGGCAGAGAGAGAGGGACCGTACATGATAGTGTCTTGGGACACTATGGGGATGTGATGAGAAGATACCCTTCACACCCCCCGGAGGTGGGAGACCCCGCCCCGCCTGGAAGCTGTCGTGATTGCTAAAAAAATTGTCACTGATAGTAATATTAGTTCGACTGCACAATGAACGAGTTGTGTAGCCTTTAGTAGTGTAATCAACTGCATGCTGTGTTAGGGAAAAGCAGATAAGGAATTTGTAGAAAGTAACGTGAAAAAAAAAAAAAAAAATGAGAGAAAAAAAAGGATGGTTCTCTTAGGCCGTGTTCTGATTATAGTTAACGTATCACGAGCGAGCGACAATACATCCCATTTGTCCCCATCGAAGAATTGTGATTAAGATTTAAAGACAATTTTTAACATAAATTCATTAAAGAGTTTGTCTGAAACTGATATATTTTTTGAAAGAGTAGTCAGGTTTTCATTCGGAAAGAGAAGTAATTTTTAAATTTGATGGCGAAGTGAGAACAAATTGTATTTTATCCCTGATATAGATATGCCCTTAAGAATGTTAATTTCTCAACAAGATCGTAGGATTGAGCAACTTTGACGTTGTGGGGATTGATCATATAAAAAAGAGAGAGCAATAAGAGTAGCCGAGAGAGAGAGAGGAACTGCGACGCATACAGTTAAATGATTCAGTTACCCCTGTGGGTGAGTCGCACAGAAAACAGAGGCCAGTGAGTCAGCTGTTGTGTGAATGTGCTGAGTGAGGGCCATGAAAGTGTACATGTGAGGAGTGTGTGTGGGTTTGCTAGTGTGTAAGGGAGTTGACTGACAAGTCACAGTTTTCTGAAAATACACAAGATAAATTGTTCATGAAAGAGGAAAAAAAAGAGTAACTTGTGCCACCGTTCCTCCCTCTTCGATAAAGCAAACCATTCACATAATTTGTAAGTGCGTGTAGGTGCCTTACGTAGCATACCAGTGCAAGTCATGAGTAGTGTGTCCCTCACAAAGTGAACAGAGAATATCATAAAAACATGCTTATGCACTTTTGTTTCATGTCAATTATTGATGAGAAATTTATGTCGAATTTTCTAAACATTTTGTTACTGTTCCAAGAATATAATGAGTGAGTATATGTATTCATAATTATATTTTTTTTTGTTGCATTATTATTTTTTTTGCATTTCAAGTCATATTAAACATATTGTTACAATATATCAAATTTTTTAGAATTTCTATTGATGCCAATTATACAGTGTCCAAAATTTCATATCGTTGTCAATGCTGCTTATGCTTTGTCAGAAATTTGTGATCTTCCATCGATGAAGTGGGAATGTGAGATTATTTAAATAAAAAAAAAAAGTTATTTTTTGTGTGTAATCTTTAAATTTTTATTTTTTTATTGTCTTGTTTTTATTGAGTTGCAGAAAGAATTCAGTAAGTTTTCTTATACTTATACCAAATTTCTTATGAGTAACGTTTCATTTTTGACTCATGTTATTTGAATTTTTATGAATTTAGCTTTTTCGAGCTGGAGCTGTGACTATCCATTTTCTTATTGATATCATTGACTGTGAACCTAAATTTGTTTTTCTGTATGACACATTGTGAGGCGTGAGATTCATTTGTTTTAACTTGTGTTTGTAACACACCAAATGGCTCTACCCTAATAGTTTTAAATTTTGCAGAAACTGGACGGTATGGCACTCAAAGGCGGTATGGCACTCGAAGGCGGTATGGCACTCAAAGGCGGTATGGCACTCGAAGGCGGTGTGGCACTCAAAAAAACAGCAATGCGCAAATCATAAGATCAGTGTATGTCATGTAGGACACAAGAACTGGGGAGGGAGTGATGAGCTGATTCAGTACAGTTTTGAACATGCCTTTTCCGTGATAGTCTGTAGTCCCGTGAAACCTTTATAAGTGATACTATGTGTATGTGTAACAAAACAAGTCAACCGCCAAAGACGTTACAAGTTGGTGTGGCTTGGGCAGTTCAAAAGAGTACAACACATCTCTATATCCCTTCTTGATTGGCCCTTGTGTCTTAGGAGCCAGAATAACCATATCAGCTTCTTGAATAACGATGCCATCTGAAAGGGGGCATTTGAAACAGGCCGCACCAGCGGTCAGATCAGTTCGTTAGCGGGTTCCATACAGCACAGACTGGGAGACGAGTGCCCAGTGCCCCCGCAGTCCCGTTCCCGTCGGTCACCACACAAAGACGTGTATCGCCATGAGTGTCAATAACAGTCTAACCCGCCGTCCGGTTGTGCACTAGCATAGTTAACGTAATAATTACTACTATGAGATTCAGGACCTCTGTAACACGGTTTT
>NC_061100.1:102236385-102246385 GCF_015104395.2 Macrobrachium nipponense | reverse complement strand
ATACAATCCAGAAGGACAGCAAAGCCTTGGATGATTTTAAGGTCAACAAAATATGAGCCAAGAAGAGTTCCAGGGATTGTCAAAGTCGAGGACTATTGATTTCCAGAAAGAGCAATGCAGAACGTCATGATTAATGTGGGCCAATAACCCACAGCCATTTCTCTCTCTCTCTCTCTCTCTCTCTCTCTCTCTCTCTCTCTCTCTCTCTCTCTCTCTCTCTCATCAATGATTACTGAAATCAAACGAAATGAGGGAATATTCTTGTCCACTTCTTTTTGGTTACTCCGGTGGAATTCTGTGATGTACCCGTGAAGGGCTTTCTGTAACTTATTTCATTTTTATTCTTTGATAATCATTTCTAAAGTAATATGAAAAAAATAAACCTGATATAACGAAGCTGGGATATTTTTATACTATTCCCCTTGCATTTTAATAGATTTTTTTTAATAATTGGGGTCTCTTCTTTATGTATTTCACTTGACCTGCTCTTACTTCTTCTTAATGAACACCATATTCCTTGGGAGATTGAAATTCAAGTCAGAGGTACCTATGAGTTTGCTTTATATGAATAGGGTTCATTTTCTGAATAATAATAATAGTATCAATCAAACCCCCGCCCTCAATTATGATGTGATTTGGGAAACTGGTAGGTAAGAGGCCATTTGTAAATAATGCGTTCGTTGCATCAATCAGCTGCAGCAATAGCTCGCTATGGGTGTACTTATTCATGATATGTTTGTTGCATGTTGTAGAATTAATGCAATACAGTTGCGGCATATGGACGTTAGCGATTAAAAGCGATTGGATTACCCAAATGCATCGGCTCTCTATTTTGTTTATTGTCGAACGGGAACACAAAACATTGGCAAGAGAAAAGTTCTTATAACGTTGGTGGAGTTAGGATGTATTCAAAAAAGGACAAATTATTCCTTTTTTTCAGGTTGGGATATGTATGATTTATACATTAGAATGAAAATGTAAAAAATAAATAATGTGCATGTTTAACAATACACAACAATTATTTCTAACATAAAATATAGCGTGTTTATTTCAATTTTTGTATGTGAAACAAGGCTCTTTCTGACCTTAAATTTTAGTGTGCATCTTGTTAAGAAAGATTATAATCTGTCTTAATTAAGATTAAAATCTAAGGTCAAGTAGAGCCTTGTTTCACATACGAAAATTAAAATTTATACATAATTATAAATAAAATGAATTGAGAAAATCCAACACTGAATAGTCTACTCTGTTGACATGTTTAAGCACTGTCAATCGTGTTTATATTCTTTGACTTAAATTCCACCCACTAATGTAGGGGGACCAGTTTTACATTTACTGTTACGAAAAGAGCATAATAAGGTTAAAAGTAACATAGTGAAAGAATTGACGAAAAGTATGTTTCATTAACCAGTATTAATTAAAGACTCTCTTTCCCCGACCATTAGACCATGTCAGTTGATTGCCCGATGGCAGCATTCATCATTCCCATCAAATACGAGCTTGTAACCTTCATGTCTGGGTTACGAAACTTGTGCTAGGGTTACAATTAACCTTAATTGCCTCCGTTTCACTCTCCATGTTGCAATCGCGCTGAACTTGCAACCCCGGTTTTTATATCTCCCCTTGCGTGTGACCTCAGGGAACAAGGGGATTTGTTTCCATGCGAGGTCGTCTTGGTTTAACATGCTCCCTGACTCTCTCTCTCTCTCTCTCTCTCTCTCTCTCTCTCTCTCTCTCTCTCTCTCTCTTCTGTAATTTGATTTTTTTTTGTATTTCCATAAAGTTACAACTTACAACCTTGAATACCATTGGGTTCCTTTTGTGAATGTTTTGGAATTTCTTTCCTTGTCTTTTTTCCTCCCTGATTTAGATTCTTCTATTATTTTATCTTCATTTCACTGTAAATGTTTTGGGAATTTTCTTGTCTTCTTGTTTCCTCTAACTTGATTTTTTTATATATTATATATCTTCATCACTTTACAACATTGAATTCCATTGCCTTCCCTTTGCAAAGGTTTTTGGCTCTTTTTCTATAATCTTATAGATAATAAGCAGTTGAAAACCTGTAAAATAAAATGTCCCCACATTTTTTTTTCCTCTTCTTTGATTTATTTTTATCTCATCACGTAACAACATTAAAAATCGCTGCCTTGCCAATTTAATGGTTTGGGGCAGGTTTATGCCCCAATATTAACATGGCATTTCTTCTCTAATGGATTTGAAACTATTGCCATTCTTTCAAGGTTTTTTGACGTTAAGTGTAAATTGACTAATAAACGAAAAACAGCTTTGAAGTTATAAATGAAAATATCCCATTACATGGCATAACCAGGTGTAATAAATCCAATGTTAGGATCTAAGTCATTCTCGACGAACCAGATAATAGAGGGAACAAAATTACAATCCATATGAACCTGGCATTGATCAAAGTTCATGCATTCATCACGCACCTGCAAGATTATTTGCATAAAATAGGACGTCTTTCACTGTATATATTGACTCGCAGCTGATTATTCACGTGGGGTTTCTGAGTGAGAAGTAATGCAGCTCAGAATGGAATTCAATCTTGACATTAATGATCCCATTAAGCTCAGGTTGTCCAGAGCCTTTCAAGAAAAGCTGGTCAAATTCACGGGTTACTTATGGACGGAATTCAATCTCCCTGAAAATCCTGATGCAATAATCATTATTAAACACCCTAATACTATTCTCCTCGAATTTCAATACATCTTTTATCTAATTATCAATTTATTAATAATTTTTTTCTTCTTTGATAAGGGATTTATCTTAATTTATTTTTTCTGCTTTAATAAGGGAGTTATCCTCTTTCTGTATTTCCCTTTACCACGTCTTAATTCTTAATGAACACTGTATTTTTTGTATCTAATTATCATTTTATTAAATTAAGTTTTTTTTCTGCTGTATTAAGTACAATCACTTCTTTCTATATTTCTCTTTACCTCCTCTTACTTCTCCCAAATGAACACGTTAATATTCATTGGAAGATTGAGAATTTTAAGTCAGTGGCCCCCTTTTGTAGGCTTGTTCCATATGAGTAGATTTCATCTTCTGAATAATAATAATAATAATAATAATAATAATAATAATAATAATAATAATAATAATAATAATAATAATAATAATAATAATAATAATAATAATAATAAAAAAGCCTACAACACCAAGAAATTAAGGGAGAAAACAAGTGAGGTCAATGAAATAATGAGACTAATACACACCACCAATATCACAGAAACAAATAACTTGACATATGCAGGAGCAAGATTAGTAGTAGAACTGATGGGGATACGAACACCAACACCACCAGCACAACCAACACAACAGAAACCAAAACAGCAACCGCCATGCAAAAGGCGCCTGGAAAAGCAAATCATGGTGATGAGATCTGACTTGAGTAAACTGAAAGAGATGGCAGTAAAAAGGCTAAGAAGCAGGAAAACAAGCGAGGAACTGAACCAGAACTACAAAGTACAGGAGAGGGGACTAAAAAACACAATAGAAGTTGTAAAACAGAGGCTTAAGGCCAAAGCACATAAGATCCAACGGTACTTGAACAGGAATAAGGGATACCAACAGAACAAACTATTTGGAACCAACCAGAAAAGCCCATAACAGCTCAACGAAGAGCCAACAGGTCGCCACACTACACAGATCTCGCCATGCACTCACAACCCACCAAGAAATTCCTGAGGCCAAACCAAGTAAGAGACTCTGGGAAAACATCTGGAGCAATCCGTTATCACACAACAAACATGCAACATGGCTCCAGGAAATCAAGGCTAAGGAAACAGGGAGAATGAAACAAAGATTCACTGACATCACGACAGACACAGTTAGACACCAACTAAAGAAAATGCCCAACTGGAAAGCCCCAGGTCCCGATGAAGTCCATGGATACTGGCTCAAAAACTTCAAGGCCCTACACCCAAGAATAGCAGAACAACTCCAGCATTGTATCACGAATCACCATGCGCTCAAATGGATGACCACAGGAAGAACATCCTTAGTACAAAAAGACAATAGTAAGGGAAATATAGCCAGTAACTAGAGGCCTATCATCTGCCTACCAATAATGTGGAAGTTACAAACAGGTATCATCAGTGAAAGGCTATACGACTACCTAGAGGATACAAACACCATCCCCCACCAACAGAAAAGCTGCAGAAGGAAGTATAGGGGCACAAAAGACCAGCTCCTGATAGACAAAATGGTAATGAAGAACAGTAAGAGAAGGAAAACCAATGTAAGCATGGCATGGATAGACTATAAGAAAGCCTTCGACATGGTACCACACACATGGCTAATAGAATGCCTGAAAACACCATCAGCTTCCTCAAAAATACAATGCGCAACTGGAATACAATACTTACAAGCTCTGGAATAAGACTAGCAGAGGTTAATATCAGGAGAGGGATCTTCCAGGGCGACTCACTGTCCCCACTACTCTTCGTAGTAGCCATGATTCCCATGACAAAAGTACTGCAGAAGATGGATGCTGGGTACCAACTCAAGAAAAGAGGCAACAGAATTAACCATCTGATGTTCATGGACGACATCAAGCTGTATGGTAGGAGCATCAAGTAAATAGATACCCTAATCCAGACTGTAAGGACTGTATCTGGGGACATCAGGATGGAGTTTGGAATAAAAAAAAAATGTGCCTTAGTCAACATACAAAAGGGCAAAGTAACAAGGACTGAAGGGATAAAGCTACCCGATGAGAACAACATCAAACACATAGATGAGTCGGGATACAAATACCTGGGAATAATGGAAGGACAGGATATAAACATCAAGAGATGAAGGACACGATCAAGAAAGAATATATGCAGAGACTAAAGGCGATGCTCAAGTCAAAACTCAACGCCAGAAATATGATAAAAGCCATCAACACATGTGCAGTGCCAGTAATCAGATACAGGCCCGGAATAGAGGAATGGACTAGGGCAGAACTTCGCAGCATAGACCAGAAAACGAGGAAACATATGACAATACACAAAGCACTATATCCAAGAGCAAATACAGACAGACTATACATAACACGAAAGGAAGGAGGGAGGGGACTACTAAGCAAAGAGGACTGCGTCAACATCGAGAACAGAGCACTGGGGCAATATATGAAGACCAGTGAAGACGAGTGGCTCAAGAGTGCATGGGAAGAAGGACTTATAAAAGTAGACGAAGTCCCAGAAATTTACAGAGACAGGAGAAAGACAAGCAGAACAGAGGAATGGCAAAACAAACCAATGCACGGACAATGCATGAGACAGACTAAAGAACTAGCCAGCGATGACACGTGGCAATGGCTACTGAGGGGAGAGCTCAAGAAGGAAACTAAAGGAATGATAACAGCGGCACAAGATCAGGCCCTAAGAACCAGATATGTCCAAAGAACGATAGATGGAAATAACATCTCTCCATTATGTAGGAAGTGCAATACGAAAAATGAAACCATAAACCACATAGCAAGCGAATGTCCGGCACTTGCACAGAACCAGTACAAAAAGAGGCATGATTCAGTGCAAAAAGCCCTCCACTAGGAGCCTCGTTGCAAGAAACACCAGCTACCTTGCAGTAATAAGTGGTAAGAACACCAACCTGAAGGAGTGATAGAAAACGATCAGGCAAAGATCCTATGGGACTATGGTATCAGAACAGATAGGGTGATACGTGCAAATAGACCAGACGTGACTTTGACAAAATCAAGAAGACACCATGGGACACCAGAGTTGAAGAGAAAGAAAGGGAAAAAATGGATAAGTATCCAGACCTGAAAATAGAAATAAGGATATGGGATATGTCAGTGGAAATTGTACCCATAATCATAGGAACACTAGGCATGGTCCCAAGATCCCTGAAAAGGAATCTGGAAAAGCTAGAGGCTGAAGTAGCTCTAGGACTTATGCTAATAGAAACGGCACACATAGTAAGAAAAGTGATGGACTCCTAAGGAGGCAGGATGCAACCCGGAACCCCACACTATAAATACCACCCAGTCGAATTACAGGACTGTGATAGAGCAAATAAAAAAAAAAAATAATAGGAGCACTCATTGATGTCGCAATACCATGGGACACCAGTGTTGAAGAGAAAGAAAGGGAATGGATAAACTAGAGGCTGAAGTAGCTCCAGGACTCATGCAGAAGAGTGTGATCCTAGAAACAGCGCACATAGTAAGAAAAGTGATGGACTCCTAAGGAGGCAGGATGCAACCCGGAACCCCACACTATAAATACCACCCAGTCGAATTAGAGCAAAAAAAAAATAAATAAATAAATAAAAATAAAAAATAAAAATAAAATAATAATAATAATAATAATAATAATAATAATAATAATAATAATAATAATAATAATAATAATAATAAAATAAAATAATAAAATAATAATAATAATAATGTTGGAGAAAACTCTGTATCTCGAGAGCATTATATTGTCCAAAAATGCATTTGGACTAAAGATGAACCCAGGGAAGGGTTCGAAAGCTTTGTAAAGTGTTTTCAGATTATACAACCACAATAATAATGATAATAATGATTGCAGGTCCACAATAATATCGCATGTGAAGTATATAAAGTGTTTAATGATAAGAGCTTTCGAACCCTGCACCAGGTTCATCCTCAGCAAAGTGAACATTATGAATTTAAAAATCTTTCGAAGTAAACTTCTGAAGGTAGGACAATTATTCCACTATGACGAACGCAAATGAAGGAAGCGCTCAACAGCCCAACTAGGTGATTCCGTTGTTGTTCGAATTCCTGCTGGTTATTCTGCTGGAACGTCTTGTTGGCTGTGATGATGCTGCACGGTGTTCCCTTGGCGATGCGGCTGTAATAATGCTGGACATCACGTCCCCCGTGTTGTAATCTGTCTGAGGGAGGAGAGCAGAAGAGGGGGCAGCATTAGGCGGAGAAAAAACAGAGCTTGTCTTAAGATTAAAATTTTTAACAAAGTTTTTAAGAATGCAAAAATTGACTAATGGGTCTTCCCAACGAATGACTTGTTACCGTAAAAAAGCTTGTCCTAAGTTTATGGCGGCACCTTCCACTAGTCTTCTTGTTTGGACATTGCTATTTTTAAAAATTATGTTAGATCCATCCCAATTCGGTCTATGGTTGTTCTTAAAAAGCAATGGGGAGGATATTGCATTGTTCTGTGCATGAAGTGCATATGCTCGTTTGTGTTCCCTTAATCGGGTCGGTAATCCTCTTCCACTTCCCCAAAATATTTTTCCTTTTGCAGTCATGACAGATTTCGTATACTCCCGGAATGATAGTATTCTTATCGTTATTGTTGTTTCTGATTAGTTTATGGCTAATGGTGTTTGGGTATTTAAAAACTATTTTGGTATCTTTCTGGCTACTGTTAACGTAATTACATAATTTGTCGAGGTTGGGATTAAATGGGAGGGGTAATAATCTGTTGGGTTTTTCTTGGGGTTGTTAACAGGACGATAAAATGCTTTCTTAGCTCGTGAAATGGCTTTGTCAATAAAATGATCGGGGTAGCTTAGTCCTCTAAAAGTTGATCGTATGTGCTGAATTTCTCCATCGACAAACTCCGGGTCGTATATTTTAAAAGCACGTAGGGCAAAGTTCATTACTACATTGCTCTTAATGTTATTAGCATGGAATGAATAAAAACGTATGTAACTTTCTGAGTTGGTTGTTTTGCGATACACCGAGAATTGACAAGGGAGGATCCACAGTAATAATGGATAGAAACGTATACATGCAAAAAGCTTACGCCCTTCTTAACGATAGCCACACATACACTCCTCTAGAATCGCCTTCCACCGCTACAAAGATGCAAAACAGGAGTTCAATAGGAAACTTTAGAAAAAATTGCCAACACCCTCTCCGTTACCGCACATAAAGAACTAATCCTTACTAAGATATCCTCCAAATCCCCAACTGTGCCTTATTTTTATGGAGTACCCAAAATACATAAACCAGGATGCCCTTTGAGACCAATTGTTGCTACATGTGGATCTCCACAGAGCAACCTAGCTGTTTGGCTCACTCAAGTACTCAGTAATTTCCTAGGAACATTTTCAGGTGCTCACCTTCAACATTCACATCAATTCATCCAGCGGATTAGGGAGTTAGGTAGTGTTGACGGCAATATGGCCAGCCTTGATGTTACGGCTTTGTTTACAAATGTCCCCTTAGACTATGTACTAACTAATCTAAAAGAAGAACATGATCTTGGCAACATTAGTTTTCCTATTCCAGTAGACCAATTCTTTGCACTTATTAAATTATGCGTAACCTCAACAGTGTTCCAATTCAATAACCAAGGATTTGCCCAAAAGGAAGGTGTAGCTATGGGTTCCCCCTTGTCCCCCGTACTTGCAAATCTATGTATGGAGTTTGTTGAAAGGGAAATCTTAAACAGGTGTGATGATACATTAAAACCATTGCTCTGGGTTAGGTATGTAGACGACATATTCGTTGTCATCCGAGAAACGATCAGAACTTAAACAGATTATTAGAAATAGCCAACAGTATTCTCCCCTCCATAAAATTCACAATAGAGAGAGAAGTAGATTATAAGCTACCTTTTTTTGGACGTTCTAGTCATTAGAGATCACAATAATTATAAATTTTCAATTCTCGGTGTATCGCAAAACAACCAACTCAGAAAGTTACATACATTTTTATTCATTCCATGCTAATAACATTAAGAGCAATGTAGTAATGAACTTTGCCCTACGTGCTTTTAAAATATGCGACCCGGAGTTTGTCGATGGAGAAATTCAGCACATACGATCAACTTTTAGAGGACTAAAAGTTGATCATTTTGTTTGACAAAGCCATTTCACGAGCTAAGAAAGCATTTTATCGTCCTATTAACAACCCCAAGAAAAACCCAACAGATTCTTACCCCTCCCATTTAATCCCAACCTCGACAAATTATGTAATTACGTTAACAGTAGCCAGAAAGATACCAAAATAGTTTTTAAATACCCAAACACCATTAGCCATAAACTAATCAGAAACAACAATAACGATAAGAATACTATCATTCCGGGAGTATACGAAAAAATCCCTGTCATGACTGCAAGGAAAAATATTTTGGGGAAAGTGGAAGAGGATTACCGACCCGATTAAGGGAACACAAACGAGCATATGCACTTCATGCACAGAACAATGCAATAGTCTCCCATGCTTTTAAGAACAACCATAGACCGAATTGGGATGGATCTAACATAATTTTTAAAAATAGCAATGTCCAAACAAGAAGACTAGTGGAAGGTGCCGCCATAAACTTAGGACAAGCTTTTTACGGTAACAAGTCGTTCGTTGGGGAAGACCCATTAGTCAATTTTTGCATTCTTAAAAACTTTGTTAAAAATTTTAATCTTAAGACAAGCTCTGTTTTTTTTCTCCGCCTAATGCTGCCCCTCTTTCTGCTCTCCTCCTCAGACAGATTACAACACGGGGGACGTGATGTCCAGCATTATTACAGCCGCATCGCCAAGACGTTCATCACAGCCAACAAGACGTTCCAGCAGAATAACCAGCAGGAATTCGAACAACAACGGAATCACCTAGTTGGGCTGTTGAGCGCTTCCTTCATTTGCGTTCGTCATAGTGGAATAATTGTCCTATTCAGAAGTTTACTTCGAAAGATTTTTAAATTCATAATGTTCACTTTGCTGAGGGTTCGAAAGCTCTTATCATTAAACACTTTATATACTTCACATGCGATATTATTGTGGACCTGCAATCATTGTTATCATTTTCGACACTGAAAATTGTGCCCAAGAATAATAATTATATTTCGGAAGGAGACCCTCTCGTAGACATGTTTTGTTAAAAATGCAGCTGCTTCAGCACTATTAATCTTGTGGAGAGTCTTCTCTATCTTTCTGATGACGGCTTCCTCGTTGTTGCTTAGACTGGCGAGCAACGCACCAAAGGGCATGGTAAAATTCGGTTGAGTCATTTGATTTATTATTGCTTACAACTATCCTC
>NC_061100.1:102226385-102231385 GCF_015104395.2 Macrobrachium nipponense | reverse complement strand
TTTTGTATATAGGATACATTAACGTTATCCTTTCCTGAGATGAAAGTCACCCAGTTTAGCTTTAGCAGCGTCTGAGGAAATCTGAGACATTATTTATCGCAATTTTTACCAGATTGGAAGGCTAAAGATTTTAAGTCTCTATAGCTCAACCTCGAAAGCTGTATACAGAGTATTTTTTTTTTTCTTTGCGAAGTCATAATATCTATGCTTTTGACTCTATGATAAAATTGATAAGAAACTAAAATAAAAAACCTGTATTGAAAATTGAAAGGTTGAAGATTTTCGATATCTTTTGCTCTAACTCCTCTATATCTGTATACAGTTTTTTATTTTTTATTTTTTTGCCAGGTCATAATATCTTGGTTCCTGACGCTGTCATAAGATTTATAAAAAAAACTAAGAAAAAAACCTTAATTGAAAAGTAAAGGTTGTATGTTTTCGATATCTTTGACTCTAATTCTATATCTGTTTACAGTTTTTTTAGTATTATTTTGGCCAGGTCATAATATCTAGGTTCTTGACGCCGTAATAGAATATCTTTGGCTCTTTACCTCTAAATCTATATAGTTTTTTTTATTATTATTCTGGCCCAGTTATAATATCATGGTTATTGTCGCCGTGATAAATTTGAATAGGCATATATAAAAATAAAATTATATGAAAACTTAAATTTGAAAATTTTACGGTTGAAGGTTTTAATTATCTTTGGCTGAACGTCTAAATCTGTAAGAGTTTTACTTTATTATTATTATTTTGGCCAAGTCACAACTCTTATCAATGGACTTATACATGTGAAAGACGTTAATTAAAAAAAAATATTGGACACATGCAGGGGAAAGACGTTAATTGAAAATATATTGGAATTATACAGGTGAAAGACGTTAATTAAAAATGTTGGATTTATACAGGTGAATAACGTTAATTAAAGATATATTGGACTTATACAGGTGAAAGACGTTAACTAAAAAAAATATTGGACTTCAACAGGTGAAAGACGTTAATTATAGAAAATATATATTTAAAAAAGCCAACAAGAACCGAAATGAAAAAAAAGAAAACAGAAAAAGGTCTCCTGAGAAAAAAAGAAAAAAAGGTCTATTGCTCTTTATGAGACCCGTGTTCGCCAGGATTGAATTCCCTCCGCTGCAATAAAAGTAATGTTTAAATGAGGTACAAAAACGAAAAGCTCCTTGAGGACATTCGTGCGTTTATTTTGAGTTGCCTTTCGAGAGGAGATTAGGGGATTAGTGTCTCGGTAATCCCAGGTTCCCAGGGAGGATTATCCGAATCATTCTTCTTAAAGTTTTCCCAGACCATGAATTTGGCGTGTAATGAATATACACTTCGATGCTGGGTTTATTCTAATACCTAACACCTGCTGAAGAGCGCATTAGTTTCCATTTTGGAATTAAGACTCTGCTGGTTTCCTCGAATTCGTTTATGACGATATTTGATGTTATTTCCTTCAGGTGTTTTTTCCTTGTTAAAGCTGTGTGTCTGTCTATCAGTCTGGTATTAGTCTTGCTTTCTTCTTTTCCGTTGTTCGAGCCCACGAGACGACGACGAACTTGCTATTAACTAACAAATTGCGAGGAAAAACGAATTGGATGTTAAAGGACATTTGTGGCTTGGGGCTTGTACGTGTGTAATTAACGATGATGTGATACGATCCATTCACACACACAAAATATATATATATATAATATATATATATATATATATATATATATATATATATATATATATATATATATATAATATATATGTGTGTGTGTGTGTGTGTGTGTGTGTGTGTGTGTGTGTGTACATACTAAAGGGGGGCACAAAATTGGATATGGTATCGTGGCATCTGAAAATCTTTAATCAACTTACAAGGAAATTGCAAAGAATTAATATGGGCACCGAAGTAAACTCTGAACTACAAAAATAACTTTATTTCTCTAAAGGAAAAGCAAATTCTAACTATCGCCAGACAGATAGGAAGTTAATCAAATGAAAGACACAGAAAACGGACTGTCTAGATCAAGATCCCGGGGAAACTAAACCATTCCCACAAGTGAAACAGAAAATAAATGGGAAACTTCTAGCCATACTCTGATATCAGTTCCACAAATTTGAATAGTCAAGCTGTAAATCAGTTAGTCTCTTCAACACGTAACACCATGTAACAATTCAAACGAGTTACTGTCAGAAAGAAACATAATTCTTATTGACACACTTGTCGAAGTAATAACAAAATAACAAATCTCATAAAGAGGGCAGTCATACATTTCACCAGGTGCCCAAAAAACCGAATGATAACAATTTCTCACGAAACTCTCATGAGAGAGAAAGGTTTTCTGCCACTTCACACATCATCTCAAATAGTTCGAGATGCTGGAAAGAAATTCTTAATGAAAGTTCCTACAACTTTCACCTCGGATGTCCATGATAATAGTTTGTATGGCTGTCACGCGCCCTCCATCTTCAAGCACAAGCTGAGCGAGTATGCTCCAAAAGTCATAAGACAGAGTGGAGGTAAACCGTGACGTACAAACGAACAAGCATTCTCGTAAAACTGCTCCCTAGTCTGTTGTGCCAAACCGATCGTGTAATAACACATTATTTATTTCTCAATTCGTGATCTACACATAACAGAGTTTTCTACATTTTCTATTCTCCTTGTTAGGGAAGTGTGGGTGTGACAAAAATAATTTTTTTTCAAGGCAGTACATGTGAAATCAGCGGATGAATATACATAATAAATATTCATATCCCTTTTCATTTTATGATGATAGAAAATAAGAAAATAGTTTTGTTTACGACGAGAGAGGCAACTAAGGGAAAGATTTATGCGCCTGGTTAGTCCAGAGTTCAAAGAATGGTCAAGTGCACGTACATCCTTCCATTAGGCATAGGGGACAGCAATAAAAGGGAGAGAGAGAGAGAGAGAGAGAGAGAGAGAGAGAGAGAGAGAGAGAGAGAGAGAGAGCTTTCCAAAGAGTGGTCAGGTTCAGATACAAGGGCACATACTTCCATTAGTCATAGGAGACAGCAATAAAAGCTACAGAGAGAAAGAGAGAGAGAGAGAGAGAGAGAGAGAGAGAGACTTTCCAAAGATGTCAAGGGACAATATAGCCTTATAAGAGTATACAAAGAAAGCCGTGACATCAAAGGTATATACCGAAATATGACTTTGTATCTTTCGTCATCTCCACAATCATTGCTCTGTCTGTTTGTCGAAACACATGAATCTCGTATTTTTTTGTTTCCTTCACAGGTTCTCTTATCACGACAATTACGTTATTTAGTCCAAAGTGGACCTAAGGCTGTTATCTGCTGGTTCTGTTTGGTTTATCGCTCCAACATTTTGTGTTCCTTTATTTTCATCCTCAAAGAATGGGATGTTTTATGTTCTATGTAACTGTTCCTTTGTTCCTTTCTTTAAGGAATGGGATATTGCATGCTCAAATTACCGTTCCTCGTTTTTTTCCTTTATTTCTTGCTTCAAAGAATGGGATATTTTATGTTTTGTATTTTCAAGATTCTATCTTATTACTTCTCTCAAGGTTCCAATAGAATGGCGATGAGCATTGACAACCTAAGTAAATGTTTTTGCATTATTGTTCCTTACAGAAGCAAGGTAATTAAGTATCTCTTTTTGAATTAGCAGAAAAAAATATCACAAGGGATGGTAATCACAATATAGATAACGCGAGATTGTCTGTAGCATTCATTACAAACGTTAAAAGAGATGTTAGTCACAATATAGATAACGCCAAATTGTCTGTTACATCCGTTACAAATCTTAAAAGAGATGTTAATCACAATATAGATAACGCCAAATTGTCTGTTACATCCATTACAAATCTTAAAAGAGATGTTAATCACAATATAGATAAAGCCAAATTGTTTGTAACGTCCATCACAAATGTTAAAAGAGATGTTAATCACAATATAGATAAAGCCAAATTGTTTGTAACGTCCATCACAAATGTTAAAAGAGATGTTAATCACAATATAGATAAAGCCAAATTGTTTGTAACGTCCATCACAAATGTTAAAAGAGATGTTAATCACAATATAGATAAAGCCAAATTGTCTTTAATATTCATTACAAATGTTAAAAGAGATGGTAATCACAGTATAGATAACACCAAATTGTCTGTTACATCCATTACAAATATTAAAACATGTTAATGACAATATAGATAAAGCGAAATTGTCTGTAACATCCATTACAAATATTAATAGAGATATTAATCACAGTATAGATAACGACAAATTGTCTGTTACATCCATTACAAATGTTAAAAGAGATGTTAATCACAATATAGATAAAGCCAAATTGTTTGTAACGTCCATCACAAATGTTAAAAGAGATGTTAATCACAATATAGATAAAGCCAAATTGTCTTTAATATTCATTACAAATGTTAAAAGAGATGGTAATCACAGTATGGATAACACCAAATCGTCTGTTACATCCATTACAAATATTAAAAGATCTTAATCACAATATAGATAAAGCGAAATTGTCTGTAACATCCATTACAAATATAAAAAGAGATGTTAATCACAATATAGATAACGCCCAATCGTCTGTTACATCAATGACAAAGCTTTACATCAGTTGATAGTTTCCCTTGCAATCAAGTGTCCTATCTTCACATATGGGGAACTGCCAGACTCTCCTTGTCCCACAAATGTTGTTACCTCGCCCTTTTTGGGGGGATTACACATTGATTTTTCGTTCTTCCCCCCATTTTTCGAGGAAAGTCAACTCTGGAGAGACTCTAGGCTTGATACACCCCTATAAAGAATGTATATGGTCGTTTTCAATTTTTATTCCAGGTCGTATATATTCGTGAATGGAGCGATATATTTTCTCTCTGACCATAGGTTCATGTTATACTGAAAAGAGTAGTGGACTATTCTCTCTCTCCTCTCTTCCCTTCCTGCCAGGTTTCTCTCCATTCTCTCTCTCTTCCTCTCTCTCTCTCGTCTTGCTTGTCAGGTTG